>NC_071388.1:146216847-146544354 GCF_022682495.2 Desmodus rotundus | reverse complement strand
AGTGTGTGATAAGATTTTCCAATGGGATTTAATTTTTGGACCTCAGAGTTAGAGCACTTTGCTGGAGCTTGACTTCAGCCGTGGCAATGAAATGGCTTTTTGCCATCACTGCCTGTGACATCTTCACCCTTTCTGTTGCCCAGGATGGTTCATCATCATCAACTCCTTCTCCCAGTTTTCCTTACACCTAGTGGTCACAAGGTCCAATTGCTGATCCGTCTCCAGTGCTTCTGGCTTTTGCTCTTTCCCTCCCTCATTCCCCACTGACCTTGCTTTATTTTAAGCCTTTATTGTTTAAGATTACGGTGTTAGTTGAACTGGGTTTTAGCTCTCTCCCGTACAGTTATCTTATAATCTACTGCCCAGTCAACTTTCCTAAAATTTTCATTTAATTAACTTATGTCTCTGCTAAAATAATTAGTGACTACCCTTTGATTACTTTTTAAATTTAAGTTTATTTTTATTAAACTTATTGGGGTGACATTGGTTAATAAAATTATATAGGCTTTAAGTATACACCTATATGATACATCATCTGTGTATTGCATTGTGGGTGCCCCACCCAAAGTCAAGTCTCCTTCTATCAGCATGTATTCAACCCTTTGAACCAGCCCCAGTAAGGTGCTTGGTAGCTACCTATTACTAAGCAGCCTACACTCCTGAAATACCAGGATTTTATCAATCTCTGATCAGTTTTCTCCGTGTTTTCTCCTGTTGGTGGCTCTCCTTATACTTTCATTCACATGTGAAATGTTAATTCTTCTGCGGCTGCCATATCTGTTGAAATCATACTGATTCTGTAAATTTGTCTTCTTCCTTCAAAGGCAACTCTTGCCCCAATCTCAATAAGAAATCAATCTCTGTGTTCTATCTTCTTGAAGTGTTTTGTGTCATTTCTGTCTTGTACTCTGAGGAAGTGGGCATGTTGATCTTTGACTAGACTTGGACAGACATGAGGTTTTAATAACTTCAGCATCTCTTTCCCTTAGCCTAGAGCCAGGTATGTAGTAGGCCTTTGGTAAAAGTTGTTTCAAATTTGATTTTTCAGATTCTCTCTGGGAAGAAGTTAAATTTAATTTAGCCCATGAACTCGAGTTTTTCTGTATATAAAGTTTATAAAGCTAGTGTGGTGAAAATGTCTAATTACTCTGATATGTTTTCTAAGTAAAAAAATTCAAATGTGATTTATTAAAGGATATTTAAGAGATAAAATTGTCGAAGGACATTAGGACTATTTCCTTAAAAATTGGAGGTACAGCGATTACTCTTGTGTATTAGACCTTATCAACTCTAACAACTCATGTAGACATAAATGCTACATATGTAGTAACGCCAATGGTTGTTTACCCAATGTGTTGACATGAGAAATTTTTTTAATCAAATAGTTGATGGGCTTTGTTGCCTTTATTTTTTCTTGTGATTTTCAAGGGCAATAAAATAAACAGTCAAAACATGTTTATGACTCATTTTCAATGAATGAGAGCAATAATATTTTCCCCTACTTTTAACTTGAAATTTAAAATGATAAATCTACACAAAATTGGAAAAGTTTTTCTTCTTCTTCTTTTCCTTTTTTAAATTGTTGTTCAAGTACAGTTGTCTCCATTTTCCCCCACCTCTCCCCTCACTCTGCTTTGCCCATGTGTCCTTTATACATACTCCTTGACAACCCTTCCCCATTTTCCCTGTTATCCCCTCCCTGGTTAGTGTCAGCTTGTTTTTTATTTCAATGTCTCTGCTTATATTTTGCTTGTTTGCTTGTTTTGTTGATTAGGTTTAACACGAGAAATTTTTAAGTATTTGTTTATATACCTTATGCCTCTATTTTCCTCATCTTTTTATTTTTTTCCCTTTTTTTTATTGTTATTCAATTACAGTTGTGTGCCTTTTCTCCCCATCCCTCCACCCCACCTCAGCCAAACCCCCCTCCTTCCACCACCTCCACCCTCCCCCTTGATTTGGTCCATGTGTCCTTTATAGTAGTTCCTGTAATCCCCTCTTCCCACTGTCCCCACCCCACTTCCCCCTGGCTATTGTTAGATTGTTTTTAACTTCAATGTCTCTGGTTATATTTTGTTTGCTTTTTTCTTCTATTGCTTATGTTCCAGTTAAAGGTGAGATCATATGGTATTTGTTCCTCACCGCCTGGCTTATTTCACTTAACATAATGCTCTCCAGTTCCATCCATGCTGTTGCAAAGGGTATAAGCTCCTTCTTTCTCTCTGCTGCGTAGAATTCCATTGTGTAAATATACCATAGTTTTTGGATCCACTCGTTTGCTGATGGGCACTTAGGTTGCTTCCGGTACTTGGCTATTGTAAATTGTGCTGCTATGAACATTGGGGTGCACAGGTTCTTTTGGATTGGTGTTTCAGGGTTCTTAGGGTATAATCCCAGCAGCGGAATTGCTGGGTCAAAGGGCAGTTCCATTTTTAGTTTTGTGTTCCTCATCTTTTTCTAGAGGTAAGGTCTATTGCGTGGTTTGTTTGTGAGAAATGAGACCATCAATTTGTGTTTCCATCTGTATCTATGTTGACAAGGTCCAGCTAATGTGTAGGCTAGTCTAAGAATTAGGGTCATAGAAAATTGCATGTCGAAGTCATAAAACTGCTGTATTTAAAAAAATCTTCTTGTGATTTGTTGTTTCAAAGTGTTCTTCTCTTGTATTAAAAGTTGTAGCATTCACAACTGATTCTCTTTGCAACTGTAACAATGTTTAGTTATCCTGTTTTCAGTTTTGAATAGTGTGTCATTTTTCCATCGCTACCTTCAGGCAATATACACATTTTTTGATACTGTTATTCATAATGGACCTGCTTTTCAGTCCCCAAGGCACTTAACTATGTCTTTTGGGTACAGATCTTCCTTTGAAGCCAGTGGGAGCTTTGTTCACAGATGAAATATGTGGCAGGAAGGGGACCGTTTCCCACCTTTGTCTCTCTGTCTGACTCTTTCATCATGTGTAACAATGTTTTCCACTCCTCTATAGATAAGAATCTTTTTTGTGAATTTTCTATATTTAACACCAACTCTAAAATGCTGTTAAGCAACATCAGCCATTTTCACCACATCCACCCAGATTAAAACTGAGTCAAAGACAATTAGGTTACTCTGGCAGGAACTGTGACCCCACCAACGGATAATGTTTTATAGTATCTTCCAATCCCTGTAGATATAAACTGTGTTCTCTTCTGCAAATTCAGAGAGAGGGATTAAGGCAATTTCATTGCATCTCCTTTTTATTTAAGAAAATATGATTTATTTATTTATTTTCCACATTATTGATTCTTTGTGTGACTTGTTAGGGCTAGAGGGGTGCTTGATGATACTAAGTTCTCATACGCCCAGTACTTATCCATAGTCACTGCATTTCATCCAACCCTCTTCCCCTGTGGCCTTGCCTAACTTTGTAAAACTTCAGAAAAAGACACTCCACAAATTCCCTTGACAATACATGCTAATGTTGAACAGCCTTTCCTTTCTGGATATCACCGCCTCAAGTAGGCACCTGAAGAATCATAATCAGGTTGTTCTTGCCTGGACATCTGATGATGTCAGTCATGTCCTTTCTTCATAAAAAGACTCCTATCAGGCCAGTCCTCAGGCTCTAGCCAAACCCTGTCATTCAAGCCTTGGCTTCCTCCTGTTTGCTTCTCTGAATCTTCTTCAGTTGCTCACAACCTATGAATAAGTAAAATTGGGGCTTTCTGAACTCCGAAGCTATTTTTCATATTTAAATTGTTTCTACATGAAATAAACTCGGTGGGGGAAGTTTGTTTTGTACCAACCAGTTCAGCTCTAGTTCTTCGAGTTAAGAAACCCAAGGACCGGGAAGAGAGACTCCTGTGACAACTTTAATAAAGGACAGTCTCAGTCCTTCAGTTTGAGTGTTTTCACATGAATGGGGTTGAACACTCGAGGACAGACAATATGTCTTTTCTAAATATTCCGTTATGAATTATTGGTAAGCTGATCTCGAGGACCATTCGCCCGCCCTTTGTCCAGAATCATTTTGTTTTGGAATCAGTTTTTTCCTCTAATTTATTTAGAATAATTTCCTGTGAGTTCTTGGGAAAAGCAAATACCCTGATTCTACCCAAGTACCTTGTCTGTAAAATGAAGCAGAAGAATGGGATTGTGTCCAGGATGTTCTTAACTGTAATCATATTTTTAAAATTTTGTGATTCTAAATAAACCTTGTTGTGGATAATTTGAAGGGGCAGTTGGAAGAAAGACATGAATTATAAAGTTAATAAAAATTGGTCCAATAAATTTAATTAAAAAATTAGATTCATCTTTCTCCTTCTGAAAGTCTTCACATAACTTAAGGAAGAACCTCCAACCTTCTCCTCCTGCTGCTTTCCTTCTCCTTTATCCCCTTATTTTCTTCCACATTCCTCTTACCCCCTCTTTCTGTCCAGTTTATTCTTCAAGAGGAAAAAAGGCACACATTTTTACAAAATTTTTACAAAATTTTTTAAGATGTTCATGTGATGGTTTCTCCAAATTCCAATTGTAAGGTAGACTAATGTTGAATGACAACAAAAAACCTGTGGCAATATACATATGTGGTTTTTAAACTGTACTATTTGTTTATTAAGTTAACTTTGCATTTCCCTAGTTTTCCACCAGAGACAGCAAGGGCTCAAGAGAAAAAATTAGAGTGTGAGATTCTTTTCATATCCACACCAATTTTCCTTCTCATGAAAAAAGGCATGCTGATCCAGTGTACACCTTAATACAATGGGTTTGTATTGCTTTAATATATTTTATTTTATAAAATAATAATATTAAAAATATTTCATTAAAAAATAAAATATATTACTTATATTTTATTTTAATATATTATATTTTATTTTCCAATGAAATTCCAGTAACTGTGATTTTTTAAAAAGATTTTATTTATTATTTTTAGAGAGGGGGGAGAGAAGGAGAAGGATAGGGAGAGAAACATTGATCACTTGCCTCTTTTGTGTGCCTTGACCAGGGGTTGAACCCACAACCCAGGCATATGCCCTGACTGGGAATCAAACAGGCCACAGTTCACTTTGAAGCACAATGTTCGATTAGCCAAGCCACACCGGTCAAAGCCAGTTACCTAGACTGACTCTATATCGTATCTCCTTTCCTACCCCACCCCAAATAACCAAGCACAAAAGAAATCTGATATTATCTTATATTTAGAACAGACAAAAAAAATCAGTATTTGTTTTATTTTGGACTTTTTCCAGATATTTAAAGAATAAAAGGTGTTTTTTTTTTTTTTTGCTTTTCTATAATTATGTTTTAGCATTGAAGATTTTTTCTCATCAGAGTATATTTCTAGCAATTTGGTAAAATGTTGTAAATCAGTTAGAGTCTTTAAAAAATTTGTTCTGCCAGGACTGTGAATTACATTCCTACATATTCATTTTGAAATGATGGACGGCTGACAAGCAGTAGGCAGCAGGACTGAGTACGAAACGATTCTTGTGTCAGGCTTCAGAAATCTTAGCAATCTGATCTGTAGCAATGAAAAGGAGAAGGAAAAGAGCAAAAGCAGAAATATGTATGAGAATTTGGTCTTAAGTCAGAAAATAGCAGCAAAGAATTATTTTTACTAAGGAAGAAGAGAAAAATTGTAAGTTTGGAGAACTGGAACTTTTGATGCCATTATGAACAAATGAACGGATTATTTTAAGTTTTTTTTGAAAAGCTGCGTCTTATTTTATGCCATGTCAAAATCTTAAAGATTAGTTGAGAGACCATAAAAATGATTGAAAGTTTAGAGGGCTGAATTTTTGAGGAAAGATGAAAAAAGGGTAAAGTAGTTTCTAATGATGACTTCTCAGTGAAAGGCAGTGTGTCTCAGTAGGAAGATCACTGGTCTGGAATAGAAGGCCGGTGACACGTTTTACAGCTGCTCCCAATGACCATGTGTCTCCAGGAAAGTCGATTCCCCTCTTTGTGTGAAATCATCCATATCAGTAAAATGTGGGCATTATATTGGTTAATTATAAAGGTCCTCAGCTCAAACTTTATTATGGCTTTTTATTGACCAGCGATATAGAATGAGAAGAAATGTGCAGAGTATGGAGTTCATCTTGATAAGAAAAAAATAAAATATTTTTAAAGCTAAGGATAAAACATTCAGAATTTGGGGAAATTTTATTTAATCTATGATGTTGACATTTGGGTTCAATTCTTATCTTCTTTTCCTTCTCTTTTCAAAGCCCATTGTATCTTGGCTATTCTTAACAGTGTTCAAATATCAGCAGTAAAAAAGAAAAACAAGAGTGTAAATAGAAATATCAGTGCCAAGTACAATTTCTTCTAGGGAGTCCACTGGTTTCCTCTCAGCCTGCCCTACTTTTTTTTTAAAACCAGGTTGGCATGCCAATTTTGTGTGTTTATTTGTAAACCTTGTTAAAAAACAATTATAAAACTAAATAAAATTAGCCATGGTGGGCAGCTCTGTTGCTTAGAGCATCATCTTGATATGCCAAGTTTGAGAGTTAGATCTCCAGTCAGGGCTCATACAAAAATTAACCAATGAATGAATACATAAGTGGAACAACCAATCTATGCCTCTCTCTCTCTCCCTCCCTCCTCTGCCTTATTCCCTCTTTCTCTTCCTCTCCCTCTAAAAGTCAATCAAAAAAAATTTTTTTAAAGTAAATAAATTAACAGCCTAGCAGTACTTAAAAGGCAAATAACACAGAATTTCATTTCTCTCTGCACCAAATCATTCAAGAGCCATGGAATCAAGTAAATAATTAACTACGACTCACTTGGAGATTGACAGAGAGGACCTCAGGGTTTGCTGAGCAAGAACTACAAGGATGCGGTCCAAAGGTCCCCTGCAGTCCACAGGACTCCTGCCCACAGGAAAGTTACATTTCAAAAGTGGACAAAAAGGGAAATTTTCACAAAGCCAAGGTGGTTCACTGGAAAGTGACAGAAGCCATTTTACCTCCTAGTGTGTCCCTAAACACTCCCAGCATTCCATACAAATTTGCTGCTTTTCCTGCCCAGTTCACTGATTTAGGTTTTGGTTTTCCAGTTGCTTGAACTATATGCCAAAAGCTAAACTGCTAAGCAAAGGATAGCAGACAGCAAGCAAGGGACACGGTGGAGAGTGACCCGTCAATAATGCTACACACTTGTAAACCATTTTATAGTAAAGAGAATTTTTACTTTTTGAAAAATTCAGAGGCATGGATATTTTAAAATCATCAATTTCTAGTCGTTGGAATACAAATCAAAGTGAACACCATTGCTCATGTTATCTCTGCATTTTAGAAAGAGTATTTTAAAAAGCATTTGTTTTTAAAGATCTACCCTAAAAGCCAGCTAGTAAATTGACTCTCTAAGTTAGGGGGAGGTGGGAGTCAACAGCCTGGCCAAAAAGTTGCCTTGCAACCCCTGTTTCTGGGAGCGAAACCTTGGCTCTGTTTTCTTCAGTGAAGAGGGAAGGAAGCATTCTCTATTTGGCTATGTGTTGGTGTGTGATATGCACAGAATGTTTTGCCAGGTGTGTGAGTGAGACAAAATATGTGACAAACACCCTTGGCCCTTCTGCTAACTATTATTCAGGAAGATGAAATACAGCAGCATGAGAAAGGCTAGGGAATATTAACAATCTGTTTCCCAGGCCGTGAGGGTTGTCCTAACACCGATTCTGGAGTTGAATTCATCATATCATAGATAGGAACGACAGATGATGCAATTTTGCTTTTCCTTCATTCAGTATCTTAGCTTGCGGTCAGAAGTCAGTTATACATTTTCCTGTCTTTGTTCCTCACTTCACACGTGCTCTGGGAAGCAGTTGTTATGCTTTCCTTTCGTAGCTTAGTCATGATGAGTGGGCTTCTTTAAGTCCATAGTGAGAATTTTAATCGGTTCTGGCCAGTGATGACTGTCTCTCTCCAGATGCATCTCTTACACAGACTTCATCTTTATTCCTCTCTAGTGTTAGGGAGAACACGGGGTGGGACAGAGATTCTCCCTGTTACAGAGCATATCTGTTCAAGTTGTAACACTAGCAGGAAAGACATAAAATGCTTCCTGATCTCTTCCTGTAAAATGGCCTGTTTTCTCTTCTCTCTTTCCTGTAGAATGGTAATGATGTCTTTCTCTGACACCAGTGTTTTGGTGATTTCATACACTCTAGTGCTCTCCTCCTCATCCCCAAGAATACTTAGCATTTTATCATTTCCACTTTGCACTTGTTCTGCTTGGTCTGAACAAAAGCAGCCAGTCAGGGGCAATGGCTGTTTTACCTTCTTGTGCATCCCTAAAGATGCCCAGTGTCCCTCAGCCCCACTTTTGTGTGTCCCACCGAATGAACATGTGAAAGAACTTGAAATAAAATTCTTTTATTTTTTATTTTTTTATTTTTTTAAAGATTTTATTTATATTTTTTTAGAGAGGGGAAGGGAGGGAGAAAGCGAGAGAGAGAAACATCAATGTGTGGTTGTCTCTATGTGGCCCCCACTGAGGACCTGGCCCACAACCCAGGCACGTGCCCCGACTGGGAATCAAACCAGTGACCCCTTGGTTTGCAGCCGGTGCTCAATCCACTGAGCTATGCCAGCCAGGGCGAAATAAAATTCTTAATGTCAGTAATTTTTTTATCTCCTTTGACTCCCTCCGTGTCACTCAAAAACCTCCATGTGACATACAATCAACTGAAATATCTGCTCTGCAAATCATATTGATTTATTTGATATATTTTTTTTACTGAACCAAGATGTTGTTTAAGCTTATTAGAATCACAAATATATATTAAATGGGGTTACCGGCCTAACAAGAGATTGGCCATACAAAGAAATAACTAGGATGTATGGTAGTATGTCAAGGGCTGCAAGAGGGGGCAGATACTAAATTATATAGGACTTCAATGGTGGTAATAGGACATTCTGGCTGTTGTCAACAGGGAATGTTTCACAGAGGAGGTGGCATTTGAGCTCAGCTCTTAACAGTGGAGGGAATTTCATTAAATAAGAATTGGGAAGGGGTTTTAGGAAGAGAGAACAGCCTAAACAAAAATGCAGAGGTATGACAATGTTAGTTATATTCTTGGGAGGAAGCTAGTATGTCTTGGAGCCTCTAAATGATTATTTAGATTAAAGGTTAAGACTGGAAAGTTGTGTATGAATTAGATTGTAGGTGACTTTGAATGCAGGGAGTATGACATGATTGGATAGGAAGAGTTAGGTTAGGGTTTCTCTATATAGGGAGACCAGTTGCCTGCTATTGTTGTGTTGAGGGTCACACCTGGGGCTTGGAAGATGCAGGTGGTCAGGGAAAGAAGGAGATAGATGTTGGATGTTCTAGAAGCAGAAGTAACAAAACGTGAGGCCCAATCAAATAGTAAAAGAGAAGCCTGAGACAAAAGAGACAGGAAGCTGTGCTCTGCCTGACAGGACTGACTGGGCAGGTCTGGTTTAATGTGTGTACATCTTGGGGCCCTGGGGGGCTGTTTTGGGGGATGAAGGCCCTAACTGCATTTTTTCAATTCTGATGCATGTCTTTGCACTTTTTTATTTCTGAAATTAGGATGCATCTTACCACCTATGCATCCATTTAATGTGGAAGTTTTTATTGAAAAACAGTAGTTAGTAAATTAGTGGTGCATACTGCAATTGATGGCACCTTGTCATCAAATAACTGAAGTATAAAATGTATATTATTACTGTATTAGTTTTTCTTTTCAAACTACAAATTATTCTATGCTCATTGCAATTAAGCCAAATAATCCAGTAAGCATAAATTACATTTAAATATTAAAACCACAATAAATATCATTTATCCGATAGTTACATTGCCCAAAGTAAAGAATCAGAGGGAGAATAAATCATCTGCCAGAGCTTTGGGCAGATTATGAATGTATTCATCAAACGCTTACTGAGCAGCTTTTGTGAGAAAGTCACTCTTTTAAGTGCTAGAGGGATACAAAAATAAATGACAAAAGAATTCTGTCTTCGAGTGGGAGTGAGAGAGGTGAGCTCATAATTCACTAAGGAGGAAAAGACAGGTACACACAATTTTAACCAGACAAATTGTGATTCATCATGAGCGAGAACCCCGAGAGGTATTTTGGATGCTCTGGGGAGGTGATGCTCATATCTGCCTAGAGGTATCAGGCAAGGCTTCATTAATGATGTAGCATTTAAGTTGTGCTTGGGAGAAGGGGCAGCTGGAGGGAAAACTATGACCACTAATATTAACGATTACTGGCAGCATTTATTGAGCAATTACTCTGTGCTGAGTACAGTTATGTTTTACTTGGTAATATTGGTGATATGTAGTATAACTGGTCCCATTGCATAAATGAAGACAGTGAAGCACAGATTAATTTACTTGATCGGGGACCTAAGAGTACAAGCTGAACCAGTTTGTTTTACTCCCTTCACAAGCAGTATTTATATAAGGGGACACACACAGGAACATATATGCAGCTGTAAAAGGAGGCTGGACAGAGGTCCGGGAGGTGCTGCAAACCATGTGGAGGAGTCTGACATTTATTCTGCAGCTGAAATGATGGCATTCTCTGGATTTGCAGCACTGTGGCACCACCCTTTTGGTGTGCATAAAGTCATTGGACCATAATGGTGTTTAGAAATATGGTACCAGGGGAGTGTAATTTGTGTCAAATTATAGCATTCTACAGGGATCTTTGTAAACCCTTAGATTTTTATAATACTTTACATTAAAGATTTTTTCATTTTCTATGTCATTTATTTGATCCTCACAATGATGTGGGATTTCTCCCTGCATTGGGTATTTGAAGAAATGTACCCCAAATTGGCCCTGACTTCGCCAAAGCCCCAGGGCTGGTAGGTGGTAGAGCTAGGGAAGGAAACAACAGCTGGAGCCTAGGCCATTGCTCCTGTCTTTTACTCAATGCTCTGTTTCTTTCACTGGTTTTATCTCAACCCCTCTTTACAATCGGAGGTGTGAATGGATGTGCATGTGGTAGTTGAGAGGTTTGCTCAACATTGGAAATCAGTAGTTCTAAGTAGAATCTTTGCCTGACAAGAGCAAAGGATCCTTCTCTGACTGACACTGGCAGGACCACACGGTCAAGTGCTTGCCCAGGAAGGTAGTAGCTTCTGTACTTTTCCGTTGTTGAGGAGAGAGCAGTCCTAACTGGCTCCCTCTGGAAACTCAGTGCCCGGACTTATGGCAATTTTCCCCAGGCTTCTGTTTTGGGAACTAAGCCAGCTGTCAAACTCTCAAGTTAAGTCATTCATTTCACAACCTTTTGCTCCAGCACCTCCCCTGGCCTCAGTTTATTAGGAAAATACAATGTTTACAATGTTTGACTAAATAGAAAGTACCACTGATTCTGAATTCAGCATAATTCTTTGTCATATATTTGTACATGAAATTTCAATACTTGTTGTTTCAGACTTTTCACTGTGTTTTGAGTAAATATCTAGACCAAAGAGGTGTTGAATAAGCACCTGCTCCTTTGCAAAAAGTTTTTTATTGTATTTATTCCATTACCATTTAACCTCCTTATATCCCTTCCCCCCTGCAATCACCACACTGTTGTCCCATTAGTTCCATTAGTCCTTTTTTCCTTTTTGCTCAATCCCTTCACCCCCTAACCTACCCACCAATAGCTGTCATCCTGCTCTCTATGAATCTGTCTCTATTTTGCTTATTAGTTCAGTTTGTTCATTCCATTGCACATATGAGTGAAATCATATGGTATTTGTCTTTCTCTAACTGGATTATTTCATTTAGTGTTCTTCAGGTCCACCCATGCTATCACAAAGGGTAAATTTTTCTTCTTTTTTATGGCTGAGTAGTATTCCACTCTGTAAATGTCACATAGTTGTTTCATCCATTCATCTACTGATGGACACTTGGGCTGCTTCCATATCTTGGAGACTGTAAATAATGCTACAATAAACATAGGGGTGCTTATGTTCTTTCTAATTAGTGTTTTGTTTCTCTGGATATATTCCTAGAAGTGGGATTGCTGGGTTAAAAGGCAAATCCATTTTTAAGTTTTGAGGTACTTCCATACTGCTTTCCACAGTGGTTTCAATAGTTTGCATTCCCACCAACACCACGAAAGTGTTCCCTTTCCTCCATATCCTCACCAGTTTGTTGATTTATTGATGAGAGCCATTCTGACCAGTGTGAAGTGATATCTCATTGTGGTGAACCAAGTTGGAGGAATCACGCTACTTAACATCAAACTATATTATAAGGCCATAGTAATCAAAACAGCATGGTACTGGCATAAAAACAGACATGTAGATCAATGGAACAGAATAGAGAACCAAGAAAAAACCCCCACACTTTTATAATCAATTAATATTTGATAGAGGAAGCAAGCACATATCGTGGACTAAAGATAGTTCATTCAATAAACGGTGTTGGGAAAATTAGACAGATATGTGCAGAAAAATGAAACTAGACCACCTTTTTACACCACACACAGGAATAAATTCAAAATGGATCAAAGACTTAAATGTTAGACCTGAAACCACAAAAATCCTAGAAGAAAACATAGACAGCAAAATCTTGTACATTATTCATAGCAATTTTTTATCAGATATATCTCCCCAGGCAAGGGCAACAAAGAAAAAATTAACAAATGGGACTACATCAAACTAAAAAGTTTTTACGCATTAAAGGAGACCATCAACAAAATAAAAAGACAACCCATAATGGGTGGACATATTCACCAATACACTGGACAAACAGTTAATATCCAAAATTTATAATACACTAAAAAACTCAATACCAAAAAAACAAGCAGTCCAATTAAAAAATGGGCAAAGGACCTGAATAGACACTTCTTCAAAGAGGACATAGAAATGGCCAATAGACAATGAAAAGATGCTCAACATCACTAATCATCAGAGAAATGCAAATTAAAATAATCTGTTCTTGAGATTGACAGCACATTCCAATTTTATCAATACCTCTAAATATAAAGAAGAATGGATATTATGTGATTTTCCTAGGGATGCTGTGACAAATTACCACAAATTTAGTATCTTAAAAACCACAGAATTTTTTTCCTCTCATAGTTCTAGAATCTAGAAGTCTGAAATCTTGGTATTAGCAGGGCCATGCTCCCTCTGAGACTCTGGGTAGAATCCTTCCTTGCTTCGCCCTAGCTTCTTGGGGTGATCACTGATCCTTGGTGTTTTTTGGTTTCACCTGCAAAGCTTCCAACCCCAAATCTGCCTCTGTCATCACATTGTGTTATTCATGTGTTTCTATCTTCAACATGGCACTTTCCTCTTCTTATAAGGACGCCAGTCATAATATTGGATTAGGCCCACTACAAGACCTCACCTTGATTACATCTGCAAAGAGCCTATCTAAGTAAGGTCAGGTTCATAGGTACCAAGGTTTATGATTTCAGTGTATTTTTGGGGAGATATAATTCAAGCCTTAACAGATAGAAACCAATAATTGGCCCTATTCCTTTTATTATGGTTAACTATCTACAGATTGTATTACTTTATGTAGATTGGAAACTTTTTAGGGGTGTGAGGAACGTCAGTGTGACCTGGATATGGTGTGACATGAGGTCAAAGGAGCTACTAGAACATTCAAGACCTCAAACAACAGGCTAAGTAAGGAGTTTAGATTTTATTCAAAGGCCAGGGAGAAATCACCTAGATCTCAGGTGGGTGTTTTGTTGTTCTAAGTATTTACGCAGAATTCCAGTCCCAAACAAGTTTCTTGCTTTTTAAGAAGTAACGTTGTGAAGTCCTGAGACCTTTCCTAATTCTGTGGGGTGGCACTGCCCAGACACATTGAGCAACTTAAGTAAAAGCTGGCCTCTGAGGGTGACGCAGGGTGTTAGCTAAGGGAAGTGGAGGGAGCACTGACTGTCTCTTGTTTATCTTAAATTTTGATAAAAGACTTAAGTGTTGCACTGGGACTCGGTGTACGGGGTGGGGAGGGTAGAGGTAATAAATGACTAATGAGAAAGAATGAAGCTGTTGAGAACTGCTTTTTTAGAAACGGTGGATTTCAATAGGACAAATCAATGCCCTTGACTTCCATAAAATTTAGTGGCTCATAATTGGGTTACTCTCCTTTACTATACTATTTTGTGGAGACTTCAGCAGTCCTTTCAGAGGAGACATTTTACTTGGATGGGAGAAAATGATGAGGAAATATGAAAGAATTACCTAAAAGGGTGAAAAAATCCCACTAAGAAGAATCAGTGGGTATACACAAGCACCAAACATCCAGTGGATAGGTGACTAATTCTCATCAGTAAGCAGAAATGGAAGCATGAAGACCTATAAAGTCAAAAGACGTTACTATCAACAAGTTATATATATATATGTCTGTGTAGTCTTTTTTATGTCTACACATGTTAGTGTGCATATATACGTGATCTTTCTTTAAGAAGAAAACATAAATGGGATCATGTTATGCACGTCGTTTTCTATCTTTCCCCTACTGCGTTTTAAAGGACTTTATGCATATAACTGTTTATTTTAGATTTTCTAATGGGTGCAGATACATTAAATTAAATTATTACAAGCTTTCGCCACTTCTGAATGATACATTAACGCTTCCATTTTTCGCAATTACAGACAGCGCCACAGGGACACTCTGTGCCGTTCTCCACCCATGTAAGAGTACTTCTGTAGGGGCAATCCTCACAAGTAGACTTCCTGGCATACATGTTTCAAATTTCAATACTGTCAACTTACCCTACTAATGAAGTTTAATTGATTTATATTTCTACAAAGTGCTAAGAGCCCATTTACTTCTAACTTTTCCACCACTGGAAATTACCAATTTTTATTTTTTGTTTATTTGGTGGACAAAAATCAGTGTCTAGCTTTTGGTTGAAATTTTACTTTTCTTCTTACTAATATGTTTTAATATCCTTTAATAAATATGTTGATTTACATTTCTTTTAAATTATCTTTTTCATAAATTTTGCTCCTTTCAAGAACACTTTTCTGCAAAGTATAATTTTAAGAAGTCTTTATAAAAGCCTTTAATCAATTGTATATCACAAATAATTTCTTGCTATCTTCCAGTTAGCTTTAACCTATGCACAAAGAGCTCTCATTGAACGAAGTTTTTAATCTTTATTTTGCTAAACACCTTTGCATACTTATGTATTGTTAGGAAAACCATTCCCAACCTAATCTTACTAAAATATTCTATATTTTCTGCTGTTATTTTACATATTTAAAATTATTTTGACATCTATCTCCACAACATAGAACAATTCTCTTAGGATGCACATGTACCTTAGTTCAGTTAAACCCTTTCCACCCTTGTCTTAATAAATTCATAGAGAGAGATTGTTTTAAAATAGTTTTAGACATGTTCAGAATTAGGGATCCTTTGTCTACTGATTACACACATTACTTTGTGTTTATGCTTAAAGAGAATTTTTAATATTAGGATTTTTAGCCTTTCAAAACAGAGGCATGTCTGTTGAAATCGGGGTTCTTATTAGTGGTGTGGTGTTTTCCTGTAGAGGGACTAAGTAGGGTACTGTTCTTTGCACAGTGTTTGTTAATTCAATTTTTATTCTGTAACCTAAGGAAACCATGTGGTATGAGGAAGAACACACTATAAAGCAATTAAAAGCAGAACTGCTGTGGCTGAAATCAGGGCTCACAATCTCAGAATCCTCCTCCCATGCCTCCTTCTTTGTCCTCCTCTTCCCTCCTTCTCCAGGTAACTCAAAGGATCTCCTTACAGTCCGAGGAGTGCAGTTTTAAAATTACTGTAGACTGTTTCCTAAAGAATCAAACTTGTCTGCACCTACAGAGAATTTCGTATAGTCCTTTGGGAAGTCCATAAACAAAGGTCCTTTTAAAAACCTATCCACATCCAGATCATCTCCAAGTGACCACATACTACTGTACTTTACACCTTCAACATGGACCCTCTTAGAGATTCCCCTCTTTCATATGCCCTCCATGCTCAGAGTACTCTCTTTAAACCCAAAGTAAATTAAAAAGTAGAATTAAAAAATACATATCGTTTATTTATTTTTAGAGAGAGGTGAAGGGAGGGAGAAAGAGAGGGAAACATTACTCTGTGGTTGCCTCTCGCACGCCCCCTGCTGGGGACCTGGCTCGCAACCCAGGCATGTGCCCTGACCAGGAATTGAACTAGCAACCCTTTGGTTTGCAGGCTGGAGCTCAATCCACTGAGCCACACCAGTCAAGGCATAATTTTTAAAAATGCAATTAATGAAGATTCTATGTAATAAGTGAACCAAATGAAAGTATCAGGACATTTACTTTTACATTTAAAAGAAGGTTTGAAATTATCTTACCAAGCAGATTCACAAAAAAGTGATCTATATGATCTGCTTAAGGTTTCAGATGAATTCAGTGGCTTAATCTCTTGGATGACACAGTAATGTATGCATAGCTTCATGATTTGACTGGATGAAACTGTAATAGTTTAGAAAATTGTTTCCTTGTGTTAACAACATAATGGATATGATGTATTGTTAACTATCATTCATATTAGGTTTAAAGCTTTGTGTGCATGTCTGCTATTTTAAATATGTATGTCACAACTGTAAGCTCATATTTGTTTGCATCCACTTTGGGATTTCTAATACAGGGACTTCATGACTTTCCCGCCCCCCCTTTCCTGAGCTGGTTATTTTCCAGAGCCAGTCCTGATTGTAGGGTTTTAGTTTATTCTTTTCTGAAAGGCTACTCCTCTAGGGGGGATGCTCTGAGAATCCCAATGATCCACACTGCATGGGGAAGAAGGGAACACTCATCCGCCAGACCAGTCACTCAAACAAAAGAGAAATAAGACAAAGCAGTTGTCACAGTTAGTGGGCTCTCATATATGAGAGTAACCTTACCAAATTAAATTTACCTTATATAAATTCAAATATAAAATATTCAAATATTATCTGTGTGACTTAAACCCACCTTCTACATCAGGCTAGGTAGCTAAATAAAGGCTTCTGTGCAAGTAAGGCAAAAAGCCAAAATAAACAGAATAAGCGAACCCAAACCATAAAATTCTGTAACATTCCAGGAAGACAAATAAAGTCTTCTTATGCAAATAAAGAAAAATAACCTAAAATAAAATGAACAAAAAACCCCGTCAACAGTTAAAATCAGAAGGACACAGAGGAATCCTCCTTATTTTTTGAGTATCCACTTCCTCCCATGTCTACCTGAATGAACACGAGTCGGGCTAATGGTAATCCAGGCTCTGACGGTGCTTTGCAAGCATACCTTGGTAAACGACAGCAGATTTTCACCTGCATCCTTGCCTTTAGACTACTCGGGGGTGGATGAGAGCATCCTTGCTGGGTGTACATGCATTTGGTGATGGATAGGGCAGTTCACAGAGAATTAAAGTCATTTTCTTTAAAGTGTTTCCTTTTGAATTCTTCTTCCTTAAAACAGAACTCCATAGTAATACTTCGCTTTGTACCAAGTGATAAGTGTGGACTATTTTATATAAAGAATATGTCACCTGTAAAGCGCTGTTAACTCAGAAGATTTTACTATTTTTACATTTCGCAGGTTCTGCTTGAGCTGAATTCACCTTGACTTCCATTTTCATTCAAAGAGTCTCTAACTCTTTTAAATTCTACTATTAACCCTCAAAATGATTTTGAAAATCATACTTTACTTTTCAGATGATCTGAAACTTCTCTATTTGAATTTTGTTTTGATTCCCCCTTCTGCTTACACCCCTCGCTCCTCCTCTGAAAGCAGTGCTCTCAAAACTGCACGTCCCCACCCCAAGCCAAGAAAAGTATCTGGATCTCGAGTACTTCATGATAGTGTCTTTGGCCCATATGCGCACACTAGGACAACTGGCAACATCCTTGTGCCGCCGGGGTTTGCCTGCTGGTTTCCTGCCCCCTCTGTTCTTCCCCCAGGACCACTTGCTGATGCTGCAGCGAAGTCCGCTGTAAAATATGGCCAACTCCGTGCCCTAAATGTGCTGGTCTTCTCCGCCCCTTGTTCCTTGTAAAGATGATGGATAATGTTAGCCGGGACAAAGTAGTTAGAGGACAACCAGGAGAATGCTGAATGGTTACAGCCCGAGTGGCACATATAATGTCTTTCAGATGAACATTAATGAGCTACAGTGTACTTTGGGGAAAGTACACTACAAGGACTTTGTGAGAGAACATTATGATCAGACCCTGTAATTCTTGCTTATATTCACGAGAACTGAATGTTCGCACACCCTGGCTTTTACATTGCACTGTTCGTATTAAATAGGAAAATGGATGGGGAACAAATGGCAGAACTAGGGGAAGTTTTTCTTTCTTCCTTTTAAAAAAAAGGGCAGATGGTGTTTTGAACACAACTTGCCATAGAACATGAACGCATAAGAGTTCTGGCTGTTTGAAGAGAGAAAAATAAGTTGATTCTTTTTTAATAGTGAAAAGTAGCTTTAGGTTCAAAGGGAAAGAAAAAACACTGCAAAAGGGGAGTGAACTGCAAGATAGGGTTTCTGTAACAAGTACCTCAAACCACAGAAGTCACATGGGCTCTTTCTGCTTTGCTACTTGTGATTACTTGTCAGAGGGTTTTACTTTTAGCTTCCCCCATCGTGCAGGCCACTCAGCCATGTACCAGCTGGAGTGATCTTTATTCACAATGTCTTTACAAAGGCTCATGCAACAGAGCAGCAATGGCAATTTGGTGGACTACTGCACTGGCCCGGCATATAGCTCTTACCCCACACTCACTGGCAACTTTTCCATGGATGATAACAGAAGGCTTCAAATGCTGGCTGACACTGTGGCTACTTTGCCTCGGGGACGAAAGCAGGTATGATTGCTATTTTGTAACTTTTAGCGTGTTCATGTTCTGATGATAGCAGAGTGATACGTTTGTCGGACTTCATACTGAAACGTTACTTCAGAGACTTCTAAGAGGAGTGAGGAAGGAGGTGAGGAGCCCAGCCAGTACTAGGTACTAGCCTGAAACTTTAAGACCATAACCAAACTTTCTTTGTCATGGCAAAACTTAAAAGAAGGTTGCTTTTCTCATTTGAAGAGGTGTTTAGGTAAAACAAAAATGATTAAGCACATCAAACTTAAAGCCCAATATGAGAATTCTTAATTTTTTCCCTGTGTGTGTCCCATTGATTCTTTCCCTGTGGCCTCGCTCCTGGTCATGGAGAGGCATTTCAGTTCATCATCAAAGGAGAGCACATTTTTTGAGGACAGGTCATGGGGACTAAGTTATCTTCAGCTTTGAGGCATGGGCACAAGGTTTTTATTGGTGAAGTACGTGCCAGATTGAACACCAGCTCAGTCACTTAATAGCGGAGGGATCTTGAGCAAGTCACTTGCCCCTTTAAGATTCAGATTTCTTTTTTTTTCCACAGTGAGGATGATAATAGAAGCATCCTATGGGGCTCTTCTGCTGCTTAAGTGAGGAAACATGCAGTGCTTAACACAGAGACTGAAATATAGTATATGCTCAATAATTATGCTATTATTTTTATGTTTACTGCAAAGGATTTCCCTAGTGAGAGAAACACATTTGGAAAAGTCCATGTCTAACTGAATTTGTGATTTTTTTTTTACTCTTTGACTTCCAGTTTAAAAAAAATTAAAAGCATAACACCCCTTCAGTTATATAACCTGCTATAATACCCCAAGTGCATACCTGAGTTTAGATATAGCACTTGTACCGAAAATACTTGGAATCGTTGGAAAGCATAGTATTTTGGCCTTCAGCGTTGCAAGTGCATCACGTGCTCGCTCCCTTCAGCCTTCTAATTTCAGGATTAGGGAGCTGGAGCAGCAGCATCGCTTTTCTCAGGGATGTGTATGGCTGACTCCTTGGGGTTTTTCACACCGATGACACCAAGAACATCATTTGTGCTGCTTTGGATTATCCATCTTTTCAATCCCAAAATGACTTTATGACATTAAGTTTAGTTTAATGATGAGTGTGTCCATTGATTTACTACCTGTGTGAAAATAAAGCAACTCTGGGAAGTGCCGAAATCTTTATCCAGTTTTCAGGTGAAGAACAGTATAGGAGGTACAAAGATGAGAAGAATATGTTTCCTGTCCTTATTGGGTTTACGATTAAGTAGGCAGAAGGAATAGGTGCTATACAAAGTAAAAGCATAAATGCTTGAATCCAACTATGTGCCTTTGATATAACCTTGGAGGAGAAATATTCCAGATATTGGATATTCCAGAACGAGGGAATAATTAATGTTGAAGCACAGATCTCGGGACCTTTAAGGGATGTTTAGGTAATGGCATGTTCCTGGGCCAGGAGGACCCAGTGTCTGTGTGAGAGGTGAAGGGAGACCTCAGAGCTAAGTGGCTGCGCAAAAACACATGGACACTTCCCCTAGGAAGCAGTGATTTGAGCAGCTCAGGGAGCCACTGAGTGTGTTTGAGCAGGCAAGGAATTTAGGAACCTTATTCTAGAAATGCGGTCTGTTGGTAAGTGGGTGGGGACTAGTGGTGAGAAAGCAACTTTTGCACTAGTTAGAGAAAGAAAAAATGGAGGGGCTGGAGAGGAGACCCAAAGTTTTGAATACCAAAGGCAATGAAGACAGAGGAGTGACATCTGGTCTTTAAGGCTGAGTGAAGATAGCATGAAATGAAGAAAGGCCATCAGGGGGAGGTGGTTGGAAGAAGATAATGAGAAGGATTTAGGCATATGAAATGCACCCAAGTATGTATGTCTGTTCACGTGGGTGTAGTATATATGCTCACACATATATACACACACATTCCAACACCAATTCATTTATTTGTCTGTTCTCATCTTTTCTAGGTCTTCTCTTCCCCTTTTTCTCTCGTTCTTTCCCATGGTGGATGCCTCCTAGTCAAATAGCTTTTTCTTACAGCTGTGGGAATTACTTTTAAGCAAATAAAAGCAAAACAAAACTTCATGTACACAATACTTCTGATTCTATACAACTGTCATCAGTGAGATTTGGCGCAAGTCTATCCCAACATTTCACAATTTTCCAAAAGGGTGTGCATTTCCTTGAACAGGTTTTTAGCGACTGATCACCCATTTGGCACTGACTGAACTGCAGGCGAGAGGATCTCTGTGAGGCCACGAGCAGGTGTGTCTCTGCCCACTGCTATTTTCACCCCTTTCAGGGCTGACGTCAACAATTCATGATTCTCGATATTGTTGGCTTTGGTTTCTGCAAAGCTGCATCTAGTTAGCCTGCAGTTTCAGATTAATCTTCAGAATCATTTGGGTGTTACACTCAGAATCTCTTAAAAATAGATTTCTGTGTGTGCATATTATCGTAGCACTTGTATTTGTAGGAGGTGACAGACAACCTAGTGCAGTTTCTATTTCTGAACATGGTTTTAGAAAAAAAATACCTGCAAAGGAAAACACTGGAGGAAGGAGACCGGGGAGCATAAGGATAGTCTAGAAAAGTTGTGATGCCCGGGACTAGGCTTGCTCTTCGCAAACAGTTTTTACCAAATGCTGTCGTAAGGCCAGGGACCTGAAAGGGGAGAAGCTTAAATATACATTAGTGCTATCACACACTGAATCTCTTGGCCTGATTTTCTTTTGGTTATCAAATTACAGTTGATCCTTGAACAATGTGGGGTTTAGGGGTGCTAACACTTGAATATCAGCATATAAATTTTGACTCCCCAGTCTTAAGTTTTAATAGCCTACTTTTGATGGGAAGCCTTAGCGAGACCATAAACAGTTGATGAACACATACGTTGTCGTAAGTTGTATGTATTATATAGTGTATTCTTACAGTAAAGTAGGCTAGAAAAAAGAAAGTATTAAGAAAATCATAAGAAAGAAAAAATACGTTTACAGTATTTTTTAAAATTTGCATATAAGTGGACCTGCACAGTTCAAACCCATCTTGTTCAACTGCATTACTAAACAGACAGCTTTTGGAAGGGGAATTTTACTTAAAACTTCAGATACAGGATGTAGTGCTCAGCTCTGTGATGTGAGTATTTCTGGGATGGGCTCTGCCCTTGGAGTTTTCACATAGTTTGTGGCCGCGCACCCATCTGTTACCAAACGCTCAAGTGCCCCTAACTGCAACAAGGTATTTTGCTCATTTAATAATAAATCTTTTTGGTAGAGAACTGTTAATTTCAACACAAAAGAATTGGAAAACTATTCTCTAATCCATATTTTTGCACGCTGGGAGTCAAGCTCTGACAGATCTTCCTGAAAAAGAGGTTCGCAAGCCCAAATGAGACTTCCCTGGGAAGCAGCGACCCTCTTTGGTTTCCTTAGGGGCAATTGCCAGTTAAGCAATTGAGTTCAGTGCCTTTATTTTGCTCTATCTTAGAATCAATTGTGCAGCCCTGCTAGCCTAGGAATCCTGATGTAAAAGGAAAAAGAAAGAAAGCTGTATTCATGGAGGAACTGGGGAGAGTGAGGCAGGGGACTGGAAAGGGAGCAGAGCACATGGTTTTGGAAGTGTAAATAAAAACAAAATCCCTCATCTGTGAAGAAGTGACTTCCCCCTCTCTCTTCCCCCAACACTTTCAGGAAATGAGTACACAGAGTGGGGACCAGGAAGTAACAGTCTGTTTTACTTAACAGCAGAAGAACCTGCAGTATTGACCTTTGAGCTCCTCTGAGCCTGGCAGCCTCTCTGGCTGAGCTACAGGTCATCCCTCTTTCGCAAACTGACAGTTAAAGTGCTTGGTCTTGGTTTCCCACTGAAAAAGGGCATTGTGAATCTCTGGATAGCAGGAACAATTACATCTTGAATATTAATGCCTGATTTTTAAGTCATCTGACTAAAACTGAAAGAAGAGGGATCATAAACTCAACACAGGCATCTTTATATTAGTGGCTAGCAAGAGGTTAAAGAGCTCTGTGTACTCAGCAGTCACAAGTGAATTGCCAAATTGCTAAACCTAGCTTTCTCATATTAGCTAATGTGTAATAAAAGACAGCTGTTGCCAGCATATGCTGTTCATTGCACACCAGTTCCTCATTCATGAGTTTTGGTGCCATCACTACAACCCTGAGAAAAAATGAGAAAAGACTCGGAAGGGCTGTCTGGGACTAGAGACTCTGCTAGTTAGATCCTAGAACAGGACTGTTCATGTTGGGGAAAGGGCTGCAGGGAAGACCTTTCCCAAAGTTTAAGACCTTTGATAAGACCTTAGACATACTTCTTTTCACTCAGGCAGATAGTCTGGTGTGTGAACAAGGTCGATCCCTGAGCACATTCCTTTCCACATCACCTCCGTCTGACAGCCCTGATCAAAAGCAAGTAGGCTTTGTGTCAAGATATGGCACATGTCAGGGAATTTGATGGAGCCTAATTTATTTAAATAGTTTTTTATTTAAATGTTAGGTGCCTAAAACAGGCTCATTGCTAATCTGGAATGGAAACTAATTTATAATTTGACTTAATCTGAT
The DNA here is from genome assembly GCF_022682495.2 of Desmodus rotundus. Taxonomy (NCBI): domain Eukaryota; kingdom Metazoa; phylum Chordata; class Mammalia; order Chiroptera; family Phyllostomidae; genus Desmodus; species Desmodus rotundus. The sequence goes on along the minus strand of NC_071388.1, from coordinate 146,520,991 downwards.
TTTTTTCTGTGTCACTGATAACCCAAATTAGTCAGCCCATAGGAACCGAGTATCTGCTATGCTTCTCACGTTGTGCTAGGCAAATATTTTCATTTTCAACAAGTCAATTAGCTATATAGGAAAGGAAGCAGGAGACAGGTGGGGAGATTCCTTCTCTATACAGTGTTTCAACTTGTCTTGTGGATTTAAAAGGTTTTAGATTTGATCCTAGAACATTTTGATTTGATCTTAGAACATTTTGATCTCTCTAAAATGATTTTTGATATAGAAGGTAGGTTGAGGGTAGACCAGCTGAACTCTTGAGGTTCCCGTCAATGCTATGACTAATCTGATGAATATTGATAGCAAGAGTTATATTTTCAGATATAAACCCTAGTTATGGTTACAGGTAATTGGATGTGACCTACCTAAGTACCTTACAATCTGAAATAAGGATAGAAGCCAAGAGGATGCAAATAATGAGAAAAAATTAAGAAAACGAGAGTAACAGTATAAAGGAAAGATTGAGAATGCTTGGGAATCTCAAGTTCACTGCTGTCCTCCACCAGAAGTTGGTCTACTACATAACTGAACGGTCTCCGCTCTCTCTTGATACTTCTCAGTACAAAATCAGGCTGAAATAAACAATATAAATAGTAGGTCTTCCACAGTCAGTCCTTAAAAGTTAAAAACAAGTATTTTTTTTCAACTCTAGAGAATCTTTTTGGGTCTCAGCTTTCCTATCACAGTCTTTAGGATAATATACATGACTTGAGGTTCAGAACTGAAAGAAAGGAAAATGTAATTAATTTGTATCATCTCAGTGGAAAGAGACCAGCTCTCCATCACATTAACTTGACTGGCCAAGAGCAAAATTCTGGAATCTGAGCCATTCTGGAACATTTGTCAGAATGTAGGCATTTGGTACTGGGTAATTCAAATTCCTTATAGTGGTGTAGACTTCTTTGCTAATGAATGCCTAATGAAGATTTGTTTTGTGCATTAATCTCTTCTATGTGTTTTTCTTCTTCCAGTTTTCATCCTCTACTTATTGTTTATATTTGTTTAGACTTATTATGTAGTGATCTGCTGACATTTTATGTATTAAGTTGACAGTTAAACATCAGGGGTTAGCTAGTAGCATAAGCTTATGTTTTGGGCCCCTAAACCAGCACTTGAGAAAGGCTAATTAATATTTGTTAATTTCTAAACAAATAAACAAAATACACACAAAAACACACTTTAATCACTTAGAAGAACACATAAAAACAAGATGCAACCTTTTGTTAACTTTTACTCAATCTACAATGGTTGATTGTATTTTGGAATTTTATGTTTACATGATCTTTTTCCAAAACATGGAGCAAGGGTGATATTCTTTTTGTCATTTATACCATTTGGAGGTTCCTTTCCTTTCTTGGCTGGAAATCTCACTGCACTCTTCCTAAACTATCACAAAAATAAATCATAAACAGAACTGAGGGTTTGAGTGTTTGGTTTTACTTGAGTTGTATTGCTGTTCTTTAGAGATTATTTTAACCTGCTTTAAAAAGTAACATGTTAAAATAAGTATTTTATAATAAACACAATTATTTCATCAGCATCTCCAAAAACTATTAAGTATTTGGGTTTTATATGCCATTCCGTGGGTGTTATTTTTCTTTGGATTTCAGTGTGATTGTAAATTGCTATGGTTAATCTCTCAGAGGCTATTTTTAATACAGATTAGATATGAAGTTCTTTTGGGAAGCTTTGGAGTTTCGCCACATTACATTAACTCTTGCCACAGTGTATTATTATCGGAGCCCTTTTTAATCTTTTAAACAGAATGCCTGAACTTCCCTTTGCCAGCTCTCCTTTGCCATCACTCAAGAATGGAAACTACTGCCTTCACCTTCTTTGAGCTGGGCCAGAGGTGGTAAAGAACAAAGTCCTTTGTGACTTAGAACATTTGCAGATGTGTTTTAAGGACCTTTTGATAACTGTGTGCTTGTTGTATTTTTCAGCTTGCTTTGTCGAGATCAAGTTCTTTAGGTGACTTTTCCTGGTCTCAAAGGTAAAGAGATTCATTTATTTTTTTGATCTCTCACCAAGATATGTAGGAACACAGCTCTCCAGACTTACTGATAACACACACGCACAGAGTTACAGTACCACAATTTACATAAATGTCAGCTATTTTAAATTGTGACAGTTTTAAAAATAAGTATGTGACAAATGTGATACGTTGATCCTCATGCATAGTTTTTTATTACATTTTTTTATTTTTTATTACAGAAAGCTTATTACTGTGGAAAAGCCGGATAATGGAACATTTGGATTTGAAATTCAGGTGGGCAGTTTCAAATTTTCCAGACTTGTAACGAAGATGGTGGCGCTAGTAGTATCAGGCTATTTGCAAAGAAAGAAGGAAATCGGGATCGGAGGATGATGGGGACTGTGATTTTCACTCAATGCGCCGTTGTTTTGGTAGTTCTTTATTGTTTTTGATACCGTCAAGGAAAGAAGACATTGAAGCATATAAATAAAATAAAGGCCCCTGAGACTTGCTCAACGCTATTCTTAGTGGCTCCGGCCTTCCAGTAAGTCAGAGACTAATCGGAAATGCTTGATAGCAGCCAGGTCTTAAATAAAAGAGTGAAATGCTCTTTATAAAAGTGCATTTTGTATATTTTCATTCCTGATGTGTTTGCATAATCATTTTTTATACTGCAGCCAGATTCTAGATCTATAGTTTGATATTCAAGAAATACATGAAAGCATATATATTTGTATATAAGGGCTGTATGCATTCACAAATAGCTCCTATTACATTTCAAAAATACTAAGGATTTTATTTTATGAGAAATTTGTACATTTTATCAATGATGACACATTATAATTATTGTTTGAAACACTTAAGAGCATTGCTCTACTTGCATGTTTTAGGAAATTTGGAATACGGTCTATAGGTTTCTATGTAATAGCCTAAGAATTTCATTTCTTACTTGCTGTCTGCTTTTTAATGGCCATATTTATAAAGATGGTGAGATAGGTCAAAGGAAATCTAGTGCAATTAATTGCAACAGTAGTAGCTTAGGTATTAACCATTTTTCCCATTATACTTTTGTGTTTCTTTTAGGTGTATTTTGCACAATCCTATTTTTTCATTGCATATCATCTCTCAGGGCTTAGCTTTGGTGCTGCTTTCAGAAAACTTGTGTGGTTAAGTGTCAGACCCACAATTGGAAAGCCAGCGTGTATTTTAAGATAAGGAACAGGAAGCTGCTAAGTAAAAATGCTTTATAAATAAAGAAACAAAATGGAACTCTACCTTCAATGAACAGGGAGAAGGCTGTAGGAGAAAAGAAGATACCTTCTGCTTTCTGAACTCTTCTATTTTTAAATTTGGGGAAATGTGTAATTCTTCCATCAGGTTTTAAAAGCATAGTACTTAGTTCCCATTCCCACAAAACACTCCCTGTTCTATTGCAGAGACTGTACTTTTTGTGACTGCTTCTTTTTAAGTGAGAATTATGCACAAAGATGTGCAGCCATTGCTACTGAAAACAGGATCAGTGACTACTCACATACTCTTATTTAAAGTGACAGATTAAGATTTTTTTCTCACCCTTGTATGATATGTCACTGCTCCTCTGTGTTCCCCCCGTACCATAAACACTTATTCTACCCGGAGCAAGAGTCAAAACTATCATTAGTAGGTCACAGGCAATAGCACCGTGAGCCTTTGTACCACAACGTGGGCTAATGGCTTCACCTCTGAACTGGAGCACACACGTTATCTCAGTGATGCAGGACCCCACTCCTCTGCACATTTCTTTCTGGCACGCACTTTCCAGTACCCGCTCCATACCGTATCTCTTCCCTAGTACTTATAAGATTTGCATAGTCATCAAATAGGAGAAATGCCGTGGGAACTTTTTGAAGACCAGATAGACCCTCATGTGCCCATCTTGTGCACCCATTTTTAACAACTGTTTGGGTCCTGGTCTACCAAGTGAAGGGCTTGTTGGAAGCGAACAAGTCCACTTTCCATGGGTGCTACTCATATGCTGTTAGTGAGGATCATACAACATGCTAGAAACACAGGCTCTAGACTCAGGCACACCTGAGTCCTTTTTGTTTTCTCCGTGCTTGCCTTATGTGTTTTTAGGAATTTCAAGTTAAATAACACATATAAAATATTTAGTAATGTGCCTGGTACTAATAGAAGATCAGCAAATGACAAGTGTTAGAATGAGCATCACTGGGCATGAGAAAGGACAATGTGACTTTTGTGTCTCTAATGACTGTTTTGTCATTAAAAGTGAGAACAGAAGACAGACTAGAGAGAGAGAGAGAGAGAGAGAATGAGAGACTGAGATTCAATTTATTATCTTTCTTTTTTCTATAACATTGGGACTTCTGCCTTTACTTCCCTATCTCTAACCCGGGAATTTTAAGCTGTTGGCAAAGATACACAGATTCCAACTACATAAATCAACATCGCCCCTTCACCGTACTCACTTTGCTCACTGGACATAGAGGGCAGGTTCTCATGGCTAATACAGTTGTTATAACAGTGGTTTCTCAACGTGATGATTGTTATAGCTTTGGTTCACGTACCACATACAGTAGGCCACTCTCCCATCACTGGAAAGGTCTGGGCTGTGGCAAGAAGGCTCCCTGGCAGAAAAACTGTTCAGGGTCTCTGACAGAGATGGAAAATACAGTACATGCTCTTAAAGTTCCATTTTACCTTAAGATATGGGGATTCTAAATGCCTTCGTGAGTGAATAGAAATCCCATACAGGTTAACAAAGTCAAATTTCTAGAAGTTGTTTGCACATGACTGACTTCTGGTTCTGGAGCTTGTAATTCTGGTAAATAAGAAGGAATGACCATCAGACATTAATTTCTCCATACGGAGGCAGTATTGGAATGTGGTTTAATCTTAGGAATCAGATGTTTAAAAGACTTACTCAAATTAGAATGGCGATCTTGAGTCTTGATGGAACTAGACCTCATAATTTAATTGTGTGAAAAAGAAAAACGTGTTAGTTATAAGTCATTGGGTCACTCTATGTAGCAAACATTTATCCAGTGTTCTTGGTACAATTTGAAAAACCAACTGCTTTTGCCAAATTGAGGCAAGAGGCAAAGCATAACTTTTTCTAATTTAGTTAGGTAATTAATGAACCAATGAGTATTCAAGGCAAGTGGATCATAGTACTTTTGAATTAATGCAGGGCAGATTGTCATTATCTGCAGAATGCTAATGTAAATAATCATGATGGTATATCTCCATTGCTGTGTACTGTTTTGTCCACTCCGGTCGTGAGTACTTTAGCATGGGGGATCCTCATGCACATCTTTCTCTTTGCTCTTGGCCACCATTGTTTTATCCCACTGGGAAATGACAAGCTTAATTTTTCTCAATAAATATGCAATAATGTTAGCATGAGGTGGCCTCATAGACCTGAAAATATGAAAGCTTGATCCAATCTTTTCCCACCTTTTTTCCTCAAGGCATACTTTTTTAAATGACTGGGGTTGGCTGCAGATTGGTAAGACTGTAAAATCGGTATACTTAACTTAATTTATATTCAGGAAAACCTTTCCAATTTGTTCTTTGCATTTACCATTATACCTCTTATGTTAACTGACACTATTTCATTTTTTTGACGACTAGGTTTTGAGCTTTTTTGAATAGTAATTACGTATCACTTTAACTTTTGCAGACTTACAGGCTCCAGAACCAGAACACCTGCTCCTCAGAGCTGTGTACTCTGATCTGCAAGATCCAGGAGGACAGCCCAGCGCACTGTGCTGGCCTGCAAGCCGGTAACTGATAACTATCCTAATGTTAAGAATTGTTTAAATAGCAAGAAGAGAAAACTTTTTGATAGGGAAGGTCAGGAAACTATTGTTGCTTTGCATTTTCTTAGCGCCTTTATGTTGTTAAGGCTTGAGGCTTGCTTGTTTTTCTTCGTTTGCATGTCAGGAAAGATTATTTAACCAACCTCTTTAACGCTCGTTTTTTTCTTGGCATCTCCCAGGTGATGTCCTTGCAAATATCAATGGTGTGGGCACAGAAGGCTTTACCCACAAGCAAGTTGTTGACCTGATCAGATCGTCAGGAAACATGCTAACGTAACTATCCATCTGCCTCAAAAATGTTACGGTCTCTCATGATGCCTGTTGAGTGAATGAATAGACTTATTGTTCAGGATCACAGAAGGGCGGCAATGCGCCATAACTTTGGAATTGGATACAGACGTTTTTATCAGTTCCTTTAGTTTTTCAAGGTTTCCTCAAACTTGAACATGTTGTCAACATCTGAAGTCAGAGGACATTGACAGCCCAGACATCTGAGTAGCAGGGAGAACATTTACACAATTTCAATATTAAATTCAATTAAACTGGCATTCATTCTCTTTGAACAACAGGAAATGGCCCAATTTCCATGGCTGATATAGTCTCGTAGTTAGAACAAATAAAAGGTCAGAAAGGTTGAGGTTTTTTGTCTTATACAACAAGGCAATTGTTTTTCTCATCTAGTGGTCTATTTGGAAAGAAGAACAAAGCCGGCCCACCCTTTCTACCCTGCACACACACACTCATACCTGCTACTATTCCAAACTCGCTAGTGGGACATCGTCTTCCCTATTGGAGATTTGACTTACTTTTCAACTATACTATCCCTAGAACTTAACAAGACTTTAGTACTTAGTTAAAAGATGGAATTCATTGATTTGTTGAAATGAAAATTCTCGAGCAAATACTATGTTTCCAGTACTGTGATGGGCTCAGGGGAGAAGGAAGGAGATGGATAAGAAAAACCTGCAGAAATAAATATTTTTGATATTTCAATTATTGATCACTGCTACAAAGAAAGTGCAATAATAAATGGGATAAAACATCAAGTTGAAGAGCTGATACTTTAGCTTAGGTGTTTAAAATGGTCCTCTCTGAGGAGGTGGAATTTGAGCTGAGACCTAACTGAAGAGAAGGATGGTTATATTAATTCTTCATAAGAGAGCATGTAAGGTAAAGAGAGAGGTCTCTGAGTTGTCAAAATGGGCTTGGCACATCCAAGGGAGAGAAAGAAAGCCAGTGAAATTGGGGGTTGGGGAACTAGGCATGATATAAGAAAGGATGAAGATAGGGAGTTGGCCTGGGGCAGAGTATGGGTCTACCAGCCCAGCTAAATAGTTTAGGATTAATCCTCGTTAAGGTAGGTCCTATATTTTCTCATTTGTTTTTCACAGCCACTTGACGAGGTTAGTTTTATTACTATTTATAAGTCAAGTAACTGAAACTTAATTTAGGTTTAGTTAAGATCAACCATGTAGTAAGTCACAAGGTTGGAACATGACCACCTACTCTGAATGCCAAGATCTCTTCAGCCACATCACAGCTGCTCACTGCAAGCTGCCAGTAGAAAATCTTCTGGACATTCTCCAATGATTCTAGTCTAAAACTTCAAAGGATGTTTTGGGTGTGTCTAGGAGTAGTTGTAAAAGTGACTGATGGTGATAAAGGACTGAGTCTAACTGCTAGCATTTCCTCTTGGACTCTATATGGTTTTTACTTTGCAGATTGAAGCTTCTCTTTATTGTGAACTCATGGGATCCATGGAGTTAGGCTCAGTCCTCTATTACCACCAGAAGGTTGGTAACAGTGAGCAGACCTCAGGCAGAAAATTAAGAAGTAATGGGTAGAGATAGTTGGAAAGTCAAAGATCAGGAAAGTGAGAGACAGTCTACTAATACTGAAGAGAGCAACCAGTCTCAGCCTGAGGTTCTGCCTATAGATATTTATTGCTTGGGCAGGTCAGATCAACATTACAAATCCCAATGGAACAGATTTGCAGGGATTCTCACCATTGCCCAGAATCAAGACTGCCCTGATGAGAAAGCAGATAATGTCTTGGCTGGCTATCATCTCATTATCTTGGGTATGATGTTATTAGAAATTGAGGAAAATTTATCTCTACGTTAATGCTGTTAGTTTACCATGCCTTGAAAAATTCTTGCATCTTTCAAGACTAACAGCTTATTTATTAGAAGGAATTTGAACCAATACTTCAAAAATGCATAGGTGTGTGGTTCACACCTGAAATTTATCCTATTCAGATTGATGGCTTAGTAGTCAAAATAAAGGCCTCTAATCTGTGTCCACAAAACAAATCAATCACTCAGGATAGAACAAGTCTTTTTTATTTATTTTATTTTTAGAAAGGTATAGGGAGAAAGAATACCATTAAACTGATAATTGTGGGATTAAAGTTTTTGAACGTAAAAGATTTTGAGGTAAGAGACTCATATGAAGATTATTATCTTACAGTACTTCTGGTTTTATTTGTTCTACTTCCAAAATTAAGGCAATTTACAGGAATAAAGGTTCCTGGCATCGTGGAGAGGGAAAGATTTTTCCATTTCAAGAAATAGCATGTTGATGCCACTGTGTAAAGTCCCAGTGCTTGTTGTTGCCGCCATACTCCTCCTGCATAGCATGGTGTCTAGAGTGTGCACACAGTAAATGTCCAATAGACATTCACTAAACAATAGGGCGATTCAGCCAGACCCCACAAGAATAGATTCTAGCAAAGAATAAGCATGGTTGCTGCACAGTGGGTTACGTAAAGTGAGCTACAATTTACCAATTAGCCGGAATCTTTCAGTGACCGTCTCAAGTGGAGTTGGTTTTTTGTTTGTTTGCTTCTTTCTTTCTTTTTCCTATTTTCTATCTCTGAATGTTGTTAAAAGATTTGGGCTAGGTCCAGACCTTTGCAGTGCCAGGAGAATTGTAACATTTAAGGCTAGTCTGCGCTCAAATTGTAGTACTTCCTAAGGATGGTACTTGTTTGAATGACTCACTCATGCTAATACCCTCCCCTCCTTTCTTTCTTAAAACAGGGTAGAAACTTTTAATGGAACAACAATTCTCAAAAAAGCCGAGCTCGAAACAAAGCTGCAAGTTTTAAAGGTAATTTAATTTAATACAGTGAAGTACGTGTTTCATCCTTGAGCGTGTGAGTGGTAGAATAAAGATCTGTTTGAGGAATTTAGATGGCCCTTGAGGATGACGAGTCTAGCCTGTTGAATTATCAAGAGCCATAGAGTTAGCTTCGCAGGAAAATTAAATTTCAAAAACCAGTGCAAATCACTTCCTTCCTCCTTCTGAGTGTCTTTCAGGCTCAGAAAGTCAACCATAAGGTGGGCACATTAGTTGAAGAACTTTTCATTAAAGCACCCATCTGTCTTGATTTACATTTTGTTTGGGGGGAAACAAAGGAGGAGGAGCTGGTCTTTTTGTCATTTTTTCAAGTGCTGCGTGTGTGGGCAGAAATACATGGACTTTTTGCTTTCTATTATCTTCCTCTGTGTCCTTCCTTTCTGCCTCATTCTTACTACAACAATCATCTCCGGTACTCCTGTGGCTGTTCTTGAATCTGTTTCCACTGGCACACTCACTATCCAATTTTGGAGAAGGAAAAATAAAGTTTTTAGGAGATAGCGCACAATGCAGGATGTTAAACAAAAATTCCCTGGGGTGGCTCCTTGAGAATCTTAAAAATCTCAGCAGACTGCTGAGGCTCTGCCAGGCCTTGAAGTCCAGACGGCTCCTCCAGCCCCAAGGGACACTGTCCCTGGGCTGCCCTCTGCACGGCACTGACACAACCCCTCAAGCAAGGATCCCACGCTTTACTACAGTCAGCTGCACACTAGGGCTTTGTTTAGCAATAGCTGCCATTTATTAGTTTTCTTTATGAAGAATGCAATTTAAATTATTGAGCCCATGAGGGTGGAGTTACTATGTATTATTTATATTTTATTTTGCATTTGTTTCCCCCAACCCGATTCATTAACAAGTCCTGTTTTCTTTGTCAACATCTTATTTCACTTATCCCTGTTATTTTTTAAAATGAATTTGTAAAATTCTTTGAAAAAATTTTTCTGTTCATATTTCCATAGAAATTAAATTTCATTTATAGAACAAATGAGATCAATTGACATCTTTATGGTTTTTGCTTTTCTTTTTTCAAACACAGTTGAATAATTGGAGACTAAGGGGCAAGACTTTCATTATCTACAGATAGTATTATTTATATCTGTACAGAAAAACCTAAGGGAATCTATAAACATTTTATTAGAATAAAGGGAGTTCAGCAAGACTATTGGGTTTAAAAACTAAGAATAATAAATTTAAACAATTTAAATTAATAGATTATATTTATTAAGAAAATTTAGAAGTCCATAAAAATTAACATAACAAAATATATGTAAAATTGTATGCATAAATCAGAAAATGTTTTTGAAGTAAATAAAAGAGTCTACAAATCTTTTGTTAGATTTACTCTTTTATGACTTAGGAGTATGTTCTAATTATAGTTTCTTTACCTAAAAATTAATATTTTGATTGAGAGTAGTATATAGGTATGTAAAATAAATTTTCTATGCTATTACCATGTTCAAACACCTTGCTAAATTGTATAATTTCTAATAAATTATCTATATATTTTGGGTTTTCTATAAAGATAATAATTATCTGTTAAGGTAACAGATGAAAAACAACATTCAGTCCTTTTTCTTACTAACTGGCTAGGTTCTACAGTGCAATGATGAATCTACACTATAATTGTTAGCATCCTGGTTTCGTTCTTGACTTTAAAGGGAATTCTGTTGACTCTTTCATATTAGAAATGAGTTTTCTCTATGAATATATTTTTCAGGCTAAGGAGGCTACCTTCTACCCCAAGTTTGCTGGTTGCATTTATAGGGCTTGTATACTAAATTTTACCAAATACTTTTTTTTGCCTGTATTAAGATAGTCTTCTCATTTTTTATTAAAAAAAATCTGTCAATATGATGAGTGATATTTGAAGATTTTCTAATGTAAAACCACCCTAGCATTTCCAAAACAAACCCAATCTGATCGTAATTTATAGTCTTTTAAAATATATATTTGTAGATTTGATTTGCTAGTATTTTCTTTAGATACTTGAGGGTAGCTTCACTTTACAAGTAGAATGGCCTGTACCTCCCCCCTCAAGTTGTCACTCCATAATTTTGGTGTCACATTTACTGCCCTTTCAGCGTGAGCCGGGGAGTATCTTAGTCATCCGGGCTTGAAGTTTTTTTTTGGTGGGGATACTTCTAAATTGTTTCAGTTTCTTTATTAGTTATGAGACTGCTCAGCCTTTCTGTTTTGGGGGCATTTTTTGGATCCAGTGTTATTGAATTATGTTTTTGTTAAAAAATTTTTAAACTTTCAATTTATTACATGCATTTATAATAAAAATTCTATTCTCAGTTTTTGTTTTCTATTACAACTGGTTACATCCCCATTTTTATTTGTACTACTTTTCATGCCTTCTCATCTTTTTATTTCTTGGTAATTCTCTCTAGAAGCTTGTTGAGTGCAGTATTTCGGTTGTGGGTTCAACCCCTGGTCAGGGCACATTTAAGAAACAGCTAATGCATGCGTAAATAAGTAGAACAGCAAAGTGGTCTCTCTCTCTTTCTTTCTCTCTCTCAAATTAATTTAAAAAATAAATAAAGTTAAAAAACAGTATTTCAGTTTGTGCCAATCTTTTATCTTTTGCTGGTTGCTTTTAAGCTGTTCTTTTGTCTTTACCAATCTACAGTTTCACCACAATGTGATTATGTCTGAATTCATTTCTAAATTTATACTGCTTAGAACTTTGAATTTTCAGTGCCCTTTCAATCTGGGCACTGGGCACACTGGTGACTTTCTTTAGTTTTGGGAAAGTATCAGCTTCATCTCTTCAAACAGTCAATTGACTCTTCAATAACATGGGTTTGAACTGTATGGGTTCGCTTACACATGGATTTTTTTTTCATCTTGTAAACAGATGATGTAAATTTAAGGCATCAATAAATACAACACAGCCCTGTAAATATATTTTCTCCTCCTTACAATTCTCTTAATAACATTTTCTCTAGCTTATTTTATTGTAAGAATATAATATGTAATACATATAACATGCAAAATAAACATTAATCGATTGTTTATGTTATTGGAAAGGCTTCTGGTCAACAGTAGACTATACAGTTAAGTGTGGGGAGTCCAAAGTTAAGTGTTTATATGCCATGTTTTCACTGTGCCAGGGTAGAAGGGGATCCCACATTGCTCAAGGGTCAACTGTACCTTCTCTACCATTCCATTCCCTGAATTATCTTCTGCAGTTCCTGTTAGACATAGTGTTTTAGAGTCTCTTGATTTACCTTCCAAGCTTCCTAACCATTCTTTCATATTTGTATTACTATATCTTTTTATGTTCTTTTTGAATTCCATAGTACTAGCTTCAGTAATGTTGTCTGTATTCTGTATAGAATGTTTTCTTTCTAATAAAAGTTAATTTTTGATTTTCAAATAGCTATTTTCATTTTTATCTGTTCTTTTTTGTTTCAAATTTCTTATTAACATTGATATTATTTCTCTCTCAGAGGATTGTAAATACTCTGATTTTAGAGTCTTTTTTGGACACCCTTATTTTCATTTTATTTGGAGAGAATCTGTGTACTGATTATCAATTTTGTTGTCCTTGTTACTAAACTCCAGCGGGTGTTTTGGAGTTTAGATTGCCTACTTCCCCTGTATGGTGGCCTCTCTCTTCCACTCAGCATGATAGTGGGGCAATTGCCTCCACTATACACTTCAAGGCTCCCAATCCAGAACCAGGTCTAGCAGCTTGGATGTCTTCCCTGGAGGGTCAGTGTGCTGCTTGGCTCAGGTCATGAGGCTGCACTTATGTGCTCTTGTCCCTCCTAGGTACAGCCATAGCTCTCCATGAGCCACAGCCACCATTAGGTTCTTTCCCAGACTCCTTTTCATTCTGGTGGAGCTTCAGCCAAAGTTCTTTTCTGAAGCAGGAGACTTGTCTCTGGCCTGTGCTGCATAAGTGCATTTAAACTATATACCTCACCATAAGATCCAAATTTCTTGCTACCTCTTTCTGTTTCTCCGAGTCCAGCAGACCTTTGGGTTCTTTCCTGCTTACCATCTTGCATTTCTCTCCCTTCTCTAATCTTGAAATTATGAGAATTCCAGTTCATGGGTCTGACCTATCACGGGGACCCGGCTGGCTTTCCCTTCACACGATGACATTTAGTTTGTGTGTCCTACGTAAGTGTGCATTCTGTTCCTCAAAGTCTCATCGTGTTCTCAGGGATTCCCTTTCTCATGACCTATGATTCAAATGTTTAGCATGAAAATAGGACATCCAACGGGCTAGCTGGGGGACTTACTTTTTTCTAACTCTGTTATTTACTGGGTTTGTAGCTCTTGGGAAATATTTTGCTACATTGAACCTTTATTTTCTAATCTGGAACTTTTTTTGGACAGTTAGGAAAATTAAATAGCATGTTATCCATGGAAGCGCAACAAAAATAGCAAAGTGCCATGGGTATATTTAGCTTTTTGTGTGTTTCATGTAGATTGGACACATTGGAAATATAGCCAATTAAAAATATATAGTTTGTGATAGTTGAAAATTGTTTCAGGAAGCCATTCTTTTATAGGCTCATTCAGCCAGTATTTACAGAGCTGCTGCTAAGGACCAGGCACTGACCTCAGCACAGTGAAGGGTGTGGCCAGTATGGTTGAATCTCCCATGTGCTTTAATTGTCTTCTAATGGTGAGAGATTAAATTTGTCCAAATACACAGCTGTGATGTTAATAGCAGCCAGAACCAGACTGGGAAAAATAGGGAAGTTTACATACAGACTAAAAACTCTTAGTCACTTTGACATATTTGCTCTTTACACTGGTATTTTCTTGGTTTAAGTGACGGCATCCTTAGATGACTGGGCAAGATCAAGAGATTAGGTATTTTAAAAGCTTTGTTTTTTTTCCCCCCAAAATTAAGTATGTGGCAAGCCCTGACTTTGTATTACTGGATAAGTCGGTGCAAAAATACAACTTGTCCTCTGTATGTATTTAGTTTTGACTGTCAAGCTAGCTTTGTGCTCCCCTAATTGACTATACACTTGCAGGAGATAAACCTCTCTGAGAAAGAAGAAAGGAGTTGGTATATAGGCCAGATCTTGTTAGTTCTATAGTCCTTGTTTCCCTAACTCTGACCTCCATGTGACCCATGAAAAGTTCACCCAGATAACAGCTGTGATATCTGTAGCCTGGCAGTCTTATAGCCATATAGACTTCATTGTACTACAGAAAGAACAAGAAATTAGTGGAGCTGGGCATTTTATGGCTTGAATTTATTGCTTGCATATTATTTTAGCAACCATAAGATTGCTGCTGAATGCTACCGTTACCAAGGATTGGAAAATCCTGCTCTGTGATTGTTTAGTCCCTGAATTGAGACAACAGCCATTTTCCCCTTAAGCATTTATTTTCTTTTCCTTAGGCTTTCCCCTTCTAAATGTACTTCTTTTTCTCTTCCTTTTCATACTTTATCTGCTGTTTCCAACTGGGCTGCCTTTCCTCTGGCACTGGTGTCCGCAGGCAAAGCTGAGCTGTGCCTGCCTGCTTAGGCTGGCTGTGGGCACCTGAAATAGCAAAGGAAGGGGTGGAGTAGAGAACAAAGAGAAGGAGAGAGAAGGAGCCTTTGGCACTGCCTTGTCAGTTGCCTTCAGCCTGTTTGGCTTTCAGTTCCCATCACCTCCACCCAGTGTGTGGGCTGGTCTAGGCCTCACCTGCCGTCCTGATCATCACATCAGCCACTTTATTCCCACCCTGAGCTACTGTCGTCATGAGTTGAGCTGTGAGGAAGGATGCTTAGCCATGTTTTAAGTTTAGCCTTCCAAGGAAACCTCTAAGTTTAGCCTTCCAAGGAAGCCTCTAAGATTTTCTTCCCCTTTTCATTGTAGAAAGTAACAATATGTCTAACAGAAAAGACCTTTAGTGCTCCAGGCTTAGAGGATGAGGATGGTGTTTACTGAGCAATTACTAAGATCTAGTCACTGTTCTAATCATTTTATACCTACTAACTCATTTAATCCTCATGATAATTCCAGCGATTAGGTTCTGTTTTTGTCTTTCTCCTGCATTTCATCCTGCCTATGAGGGGAGCCCAGAATGGAGATCCTTGTCTGAACAGAGAGTAAATGGACACAGATCCAAGCAATCTTGGATTGGTTCTATAATACTTTTTAAATGAAAAATGAATACATGCCAGTGTTTCTACTGTCTACTGTTTTTATTGTTTCTATTGAAATGACGTCATTGTTTCAGCTTATTGGTGCTACTAGATTATTTCTTGAGAAAATAGTATTCCCAATATCCCCCTTTTATACAGAAAAAAAATCTTTCAAATGAACGGGAGGGGTTTTTAGTGCTAGAGAGAAAGGAAAAATTTTAATGACAAATCTCAACACCTAGAAGTAAATTGCTATCTTCACTGAGGTTTCCTAATAATTTGCACAATTTTTTTTCTCAGCAAAACCTGAAGAAGAAATGGGTGGAGTTCAGAACTCTGCAGTTACAGGAACAGCGCCTGCTTCATGGTAAATATGATTTCCTGTTCAGAAACCACACTAACATTTTACCCTTTCAGTATTTCTGCCTCTAAGTGGCTTTGAGATTATCATCATTACAAGAAAAAATTGTCTGCCATGGATAAAGAATACCAGGTTGTGTTTTTTTGTAATGAAACATATAATGAAATGTATATATTTAGAGGAGAATAAGTCAAGTCACATCCCCTCCTCCATACACACAACACTTGTGCACATGAAACCATGCATACACACACCTGTGTGCCCACATTTGCAAGAGTCACCTGGAGATTCTAGACGAGCAGTTGGAACAATTGCCTGATTTCAACAGGTGAATGAAATTCCTGAGCAAGCTCGTGGCTCAGGGGCTTGAGAGTTCTGAGAAACTCTTGAGCTGGAATGATAGCACACTTCTGAAGCAGAGCTCCTATCATTTGTTCAAATTGTGTAGTTTACATTGGTGGAGAGAAATGCTCCTTCATGGCCTCCAAACCCAAGACAGAAATGTGAATGGTCATTATAACAGTAAATTCTTGGTTATTTCTATGTGTACAATCTAAAAGGAAGAGGTGAATTTAAAATTTTTGATTTGACATTAGCTATGTGAATAGTGTAACCGGAAGAATGAACTTATATATATAAATAATTCATTGAAACCACTAGCTAAGTGGGTGTAAAATATAGGTTTTATTTTCTTCATATAATACCATGCCTACAATCACTATTTATAACCTAGGTGTCTGTCAACATGAAAATCTGTTTACAGAAAAAGATACATTTAATTTTTAATTAGACACTAATGTATGTCTTGGAGGTTTGTGTTGAAGTTGTTTTTTAATCAAACATATGTATGAGCTATTTCTCTTTTTATGTATTTAACTTATTTTAAAAATTCATAATAGATATTTTGGGGGGTGTGAAGATTGCTAGCAAGACAGAGGTGCAACATTTATCTACCTCTTGGATTCCTGTAGACTTGAAGGTTTGGAAAAACTTTGCTTCCACTTCTGAGCATTCTGGAGTAGAGATGGGCTTCGTTCTGGGAGTCTATAGGAATGGCCTTGTAGAGATGAGGTCCTTAGTTCAGAATCAAGGAGACTGACTCCTCATGAAGCCATTGCTGTACATGTTTTTTGAGAGATTGAAGGAGTTCTTCTTTAGTTTAGTTTTTTCTAGACCTAGAATAAATATTCAGGGCATGATTCTACAAAACAGTTGCTCTCTAATCAACTCATTGCAAGATGAAATAAAGTAGATTGTATTAACAAAAAGGAAAAAAAATATGATTAGTCACTGAGCGCTGGTCATTCTCCACCCTGCAGATCAAAAGGAAAATAAAGTCTCCTTTTACACTGTCAGCCAAGGACACAGGAGAGCAGCAGTAGAAATAATCAACACAAAGTGGAACTGTTTCTGAATGAGCAGTGTTCTATTACTTTTCTTGAAGTAGTCGAAGTCTAATTGCAGTCATCCTTGGCATCCATGGAGGATTGGGGCCAGGATCCACCCCTGTGGATACCCAAATCTGAGGATGCTCCAGTACCTTCTACAAAATGCTGTAGAATTTGCATACAACATATATTTATATATATGCTCCAGCAGGGTATGCCTATATTCACTTCATTTATGTGGGTTCAGTATAGTGCTTGGTGCAATGGCACATTCAAGTTTTGCTTTTTGAAACTTTCTGGAATTATTTTTTTCTCCAACATTTTAGATCTGTGACTCGAATCCAGGGGGCTTTCTCAGGCCAGTATTACAGACACTCCCCTTCCTTTTAGCAGTATACCAGCCAGTGTAGAAGCACGAGAGGACAGGATGTTAGCATGCAATCAAAATTTAAGTTTGGAGAACCCAGACGTAGGTTGTGAAAACATTCAGCTAAGCAGATAAAATTCAGTTTCTTCAAATGACTTAATACTTTTTGAGGGCAGGGCTGTTCTCTGGGTACAGCACCATTCCAGAGCATTCAAATATTACAGATTCTAATAAGAAACTTGGAGTGTTGAGGTTGGATGATATCCTTTCTGTTTTAAGCACCTTTAAATTCTCTATAATGAACATACAGGTTCAGGTTTTATAACTGTGTTTCCCCTACACTTCAAATGATACTATAATAACTTTACAATTGTTAAAAGATAGTAGTTAAAAATCAGAGGAAATAAATGGAGAAAATCCATAAGACATCATTTCCCCAAGGATATTCTCTGGAACCCCATTTCTGTAAATTTTAGTCAAAGGTTGAAGAGTCACTTCAGTTTAAGGAATGCTCCTTTTAGAAATGCACAGGTCACACTGGCAGAGAGTCAGAAGAACTGAACTGCTCTCATATGAAGACCCTTGTTTAAGTTTATTTAATCTAGCATCACCATTTTCCTGATCATAGAACCCTTTTCCACGGCAGGTTCGCCAGGAACAATAGTTCGGGGAATCCTCCCATAAGGTTATCAGATGGCCTCATCACCAGTCACTCACTCCTGCAAGTCAGGCTCAGTGAAAACTATTATTTGCCGTTACTATTTCTTATACCCTTTGAAGGGAAACTGGTATATTTCCTTGTAGGAAGTGATGGCAGAGCCATCCCACAGCAGACTTTGTTTTCTGCATTCCAGGTGACGCAGCTAACTGCCCAAGTTTGGACAACATGGACACGGATGAATCACTTTTGTTTGGGAACTTGCCCGGGTCAGGCCCAGCGCCCCCGGACCGCCACCGCTTGTCCAGTGAGAGCAGCTGTAAGAGCTGGCTGAGCTCGCTGACGCTGGACAGCGAGGACGGCTACCAGACGTGCGTGTCGGAGGACTCCAGCAAGGGCGCCTTCAGCCGGCAGACGAGCACGGACGACGAGTGCTTTCTCCTCAAGGATGGGGACGATTTTCTGAAGAGGTCATCTTCGAGGAAGAACCGGAACATTAGCACCGCCAGCAGTGGGTCCATGTCCCCCTTGTGGGAGAGCAACTTCTCAAGCATGTTTGGGACCCTGCCCCGAAAAAGCAGAAAGGGCAGTGTCCGGAAACAACTCTTGAAATTCATCCCTGGCCTTCACCGCCCTGTGGAAGAGGAAGAGAGTCGCTTCTGACAGGCTGGGATGCCTTCCCTATGAGCTTATTTCATAAATATTTCTGGACTTCTCTAGGTCAACTCCACCCAGCTGAGTGGGAAAGTGCAAATGAATTGCAAAACCGACCTCCCATTTCATGGCAATAGTGACCTTTATTTAAAGTTTTTCTATCATTACTTTTGCTTCTTGATTTTTCAACCAGAACAGCTCAAGCTGTAAGCAGACAGTAAGGAAATAAAGTTGTAAGTAGATAAAATGACAAACTAGCACAAGTGCTTGCTCATTCTAATGCTGCCTGTGAAGGCGAGAGTAATATTTATTTTGTAGATTGTCCATGTGAAAAATTGAGAACTTTGGAGTCAAGTGTAAATAAGAGAATGACAACATAATTATTTGGAATACCTTCTGTAGATTAATAGGTAGGTATCAAAACTTATGTTAGCTTAAACTCAGTAAACTCTGGGGAGGTTTAAAAATAGGCAATTTTGAATGTTTCTGTTGAAATTTATCAAGGATTGTAAACAAAGATGATCATCAGCCCTTTTCACATCCACTGTGGAAATAACGCAGGAACTATATTTAAAATGAGGATTTAAGTTTCATGAGATCCATGGAAAGAAATTGTCTAAGGTGGGTGCAGAGGAAGATTATTATAAAGTTTTTTTTAAATAGGTAGCCTAAAGAAAATGGATGGGAATGGTATTCTTACTCAATTCACTTTTTATTGTGCCTAAATATTGATGACAAGAATAGACCTCTCAAGATCTTACAGCTTTGTGATATTTTTAAAAAACAAATCTAAAATTTGAAAACTTAGAGTCAAGAAAGGTTTTTCCTCCCGTAGATTTTTTCACCTTACTCCTCAGTTTATATATGTATTTTAAATAGTAATTGCTTTAACACTCTCTAGCCTATTAATTATGTTGGTATGACATTACTTCTAGCAGTCAATCACATTTTTATTCAATGCTCGTTAAAGTCCATAATTTTTCTCTTCTGGTGATACAGCTGCTCATATACTCCATATACTCCAGAGCAGGTAAACCAGACAATGCAGCAAGTAGGCCTTCCTGGCTTTAAGTTGTGTGTGTGTGCACGCACACGCATGTTTGGGAGAAACACAGACATCTCACAGCTGACTTTGAGTAGAACTGCTACACTTAAACAAACTGAGTGAAGAGTGAGTCATTTGAGAAAAAATGGAGGAGAGGGTAAGGGAGCCTGTAGGGTAAGAAATAAATAATAAAATAAAAATGAAAGAAATTTATAACTGAGACCTGCTCTCTTAATTCTTTGAACTCAGAAACATCCTGTGGGCTCTGCTTGAGAATCACTGATATGAAAAGCAGAGCGCACCACATTTCACAGAACAATAGCAGTCCTGCCTGCCGTTTACGGAGTGCCCAGTAGGTGAAAAATGATTTTCATGTGATCCCTGAAATAACCGTGTAGATAGGGGTTAGGCATACAGATAAAGAAGCAGAAATTCGGAGAAATTCCCCTGGCCAGTGTCAGGGCTGAAATTGGAAGCCAGTTCTTCCTGGCTCTAGCCTGTTATCTTTGTCTCCCTAGATATTATTTACTCTTTTGCCGGTTATGTGTAGTTATCACCACAGGCCACAGGACTCCCCACCCCCCACCCCTGCAAGAATACATAAAATGTGCAATTGTAGATACTGCTTGGACTAAGGATATTGTCTTTGGTAAAGAGGAAAACAGACACACATTTAGGGTGATTCTCCTGGTCTCCATAAACAAGTTTTCCAATATAGGCACATTTATAACTGTGTGGTGAGCAATACATTTATTTTCAACAAAGGCTTGCACATGGGTTGTGCTGACTGATAGTGCTTATTTCTTATCATAGACTAGAATTATCATGTTAAAGATACGCTTGCATGAATACAGCATTTTCTGTTAATCCTACTTCATGGAGTTCAGGGGGAAGAAATATCACATATATTTGAAGAAAGATGACTTTAAAGTCTTCTACAATGTGAACAATGATTTGAGAACTACCCCAGGTCTGGGAGAGCAGACCACAGGTCACTTACTTTTCTTGTGGCTTTTAGTACTGAATGTAGTGCAATGCTTGTTTCTTATAGCAAACAGCAAGCCCAAGGAGGCACAGGAAGGGGGCAGAGCCAGTTCCGCTATAGTTTGTGATACAAAGAATTAGTGTCAAGAGTTAGCTTTGTTCTGGAAATAAAGAAAAGCACTTTTTAAACCAAAGTACAGGAAAGAAGGGTATGACAAATTTTGTGTGTTCACAAGTTGTGAGAAAACTAGCTATTTAGTGGAAATGTGGGTAAATTTTCACAAAATAATTTTTCAGACTCAATGTGGTCTCAATAGGGCTTTGGCTTTCATTTCTCTGATCTGATGCAACAATGACTCACTTTGATGCAATTTGCCAAGAAAAGAATTGAAAAGTGAAGTGTTTTTTTAACCCCCAAACTTGTCATATATGTAAGGCTGGTGAATTTCATTAATTGATGATTTGTTATGGAAATGCATGTTCTAGGACAGCACTGCTAAACCAGATTTGAATCATGGATATTGGAAATTGCTTTGGTCATGTGGTTAAAGGAGCATCACCATGTCAAACAGGTGGAAATTATATTTTTTGAGATAAAATTTTATTCATCACTTTGTACTTTGTAATACTTTTATGTCTTAGTTGCTTGATGCAAACAGTATTAAAATTATCATTTGTGCTGAGGAAATCAAATGTGGACACAGTTTATGTGCACTGATCATAAAGCATAAGTATTTATGGATGTATATAATCCAAGGACAGTAAATAACACATAACAATGATTGAATTCTTTAGATCACAAAATTGCTGGTAATTTATATCCATTTCCTACAGAACTATGGGCAATAAAAAGTTTGTTATGGTTCTGAAATAAAGTATGCTATTGTTCCGTGTCAGACCTTTCTCTCTCTCTCTCTCTCTCTCTCTCTCTCTCTCTCTCTCTCTCTCTCTCTCATCTCTATCAGTAGCTCTTTCCCCACCTACCTTAAATGAAATGGTTGGTTTAAATGCAAATTTTTAAAAATCTAGGGTAAGCCCTGGCTGGTGTGGCTAAGTTGGCGGGGGTCTTCCCACAAACAAACATGTCAAAGTTGGATTCCTATCAGGGCACAGGCCTGGGTTGCGGGTTTAATCCTCGGTCAGGGTGCTTATGGAAGGCAATGGATCAGTGTTTCTCTCCCCCTCATTCTCTCTCCCTTCCCCTCTCTGTAAAAAATAAAATAAAATAAAAACTAAAAATCTGGGTTGAATGCTTGATACCTCTTTGAACCTCTTATAGTTCTCAGAAGGTACTGCCTATTATTTGAGGTTTTGCACTTACACTAGCTTTCTATTGTTATTTAACAAATTACTACAAACTTAGAGGCTTAAAACATTATCTCAAAGCCTGTGGGTCAGGAGTATGGGCAAAGAGTAGCTGGATCTTCTCAGTATCTCACAAGGCTGCAATCAAGGTGTCACCCAGGATTGAGTTCTTGCCTGGAGGATTAACTGGGAAAAGGATTTACTACTAAACTCCCTCTGGTTGTCAGAATCATTTTCTTGTAGCCATAAGATTCATAGCAGCTTGCTATAAAACCAACAGTGGAAGCAAAGACTGCAAGCAAGACAAACTCTTAAATAATAGCAGTGTAACTACAGGAGTGGCATCCCATCACTTCTGCCACATAGCAGAACATAACTGTAGAGGGACAGCCTATTAGCTGCCAAAACTGCAGAGGGACAGCCTATTAGCTGCCACGTCCTCTTTGTCAGCTACAGGAAGCAAGGATTAGGCAATGGCATGAATATCAGGAGGTGGAGATCAGCACCATCCAAGGAGTTCACAAATTTGATAATATAAAGATAATAAGTGTCTCTAAACTTTTTTGAGTAAAAATAAATGCAAACAAAATATAACCAGAGACATTGAAGTTAAGAACAATCTAACAATAGCCAGAGGGGAGGGGGGAGGGGACAGTGGGGAGAAGGGTTTTCAGGAACTACTATAAAGGACACATGGACAAAACCAAGGGGGTGGAAGCAAGGGAGGGAGGTGCGTTTGGTTGAGGTGGGTGGCAGTGGTGGGGAGAAAATGCAGACAACTGTAACTGAACAACAATAAAGTAATTAAAAAAATAAATGGTAAATGTTACCATTTTAAATTGTTCTATAAAGAAATGGCGAGATTATAGATCTTTGAAATTAAATAACCTGGTCAAGATTGTATAACTAGCCAAAAAGCTGAGTAGGAAACTGAATCCAGATCTGTTAATAACTCCCAACTTTGTCTTCCAGTGCATGAAATGACAGAAGATCTTAAGAGAATATTAAAGAACATATAGGCATGACCCCTAGACAAAGATAACAATGGTGTGGTGACGGCCAGAGGAAAGGGGGGGTGAGGGGGAAGGAGAGGTGGGCAAAGGGGAGGGAAATGGGAACCTCTAGAATAGTGTATACAATAAAAATAAAGTAAAAAAAGAAAAAAAAGAATATTAGGGTTTAGTTACTTGCTTTCAAATACTGCTCAGGGAATCTGAATGTATAGTGATTGGCATGCTGGACTTTATCGTTTCTATATTAGTGTGTCTTTATGAGCAGAAGACAGGAATTCCAAAAAAACAAACAAAATGAAACTCATAATCAAAATTACAAAGCATAAAAGGAAATGAATTATGATGAGCAAAGGTCTGGAGATATGGCAAATAACAGAACTGTCATAACTTAAGAAATAAAGCAGTTTGAACAAATACAAAACATAGGAACAAAGAATAGAGATTTATCCTTTATTCCTAAGAGAATAGAGGATAAATCTCTCAAAGCTTGATAAAGAACATCTACAAAAAACCTGATAGCTGATATCATAATAGTAAGAAACTGGATGCTTTCCTTCTAAGATCAGGTACAAACCAAGGATATCCTCTCCCTACTTCTATTCACCATTGCACTAGAAATCCTAGTTAATACACTAAGAGAAGGAAAGGAAATAAAAGGCATATAAGCTGAGAAGGAAGAAATAAAACTGTCTTTCTGTGCAAATGACATGGTTCTCTATGTGGCAAACCCTGAAGAACCAAAAACAACAAAAATCCTAGAACTAACAAGTAAGTATAGCAAGGTCACAAGATACAGATTATTATACAAAAGTCAAGTGATTTCTTGTATACTAGCAATGAACAACTATGATTTGAAATTAAATAATGCCATTTACCCTCAAAATGAAATACTTAGATACAATCAATATGTATGTGTGTGTGTGTGTATGCAGGATCTATGTAGGGAAATCACTAAAACTGATGAAATGAATATAAGAAAATCTAAATAAATAAATAAATAGATACTCTGTGATCATGGATTGGAAGATTCAGTAGTTAAGATGTCAGTTCTCCCTAACTTAACCTATAGATTTAGTAAAATGCTAATAAAAATACCAGCAAACTATGTTGTAGATGTTGACAAACTGATTCTAAATTTTTTATGGAAAGGCAAAAGACCTTATATAGCCAATGTAAAACTGGAAGAGGAGAAGGTGGAAAAAGAGGTTGGAGAAATCACAATGCCCACTTTCTAGACTTTCAATAAATCTACAAACTTAAGGCAGCATGGTTTGGCAAAAACAAATAGATATGTAGATATTTGACACATAACAGAGTGCTTTGAAATAGACCCACGTAAATATAGTCAGTGACTGATCTTTGACAAAGGAGTAAAAGCAGTTAAATGAAGAAAGGATAGGGTTTTCAACAAATGATTCTGGAACAATTGGACATCCATATGCAAAACTTTACACATTTCACAAAATTAACTCAGAGTTGAATCATAGACTTATATGTAAAACATACAATTATAAGACTTCTAGAAGAAAACATAGGAGAAAGTCTAGATGTCATTGGGATTTGGTGATGAATTTTTAGAAACACTGAAAGTATGATTCATGAAAAAAAAGTTGATAGATTGGACTTTATTAAAATTTAAAACTTCTGCTTGGAGAAAGATACTTTTAAGAGAATCAAAAGAAAAGTCACAGACTGGATAAAATATTTGCAAAACACACTTGTAAAAGAACTTGTATTCAAACT
This sequence comes from Desmodus rotundus, assembly GCF_022682495.2. Lineage (NCBI taxonomy): Eukaryota > Metazoa > Chordata > Mammalia > Chiroptera > Phyllostomidae > Desmodus > Desmodus rotundus. The sequence goes on along the minus strand of NC_071388.1, from coordinate 146,496,385 downwards.
ATGAAAAGAAACTTTAAAATAAAAAAACACAAACAACCTAATTAAAATATGTTCAAAAGATCTGAATAAACACAACTCCAAAGGTGATAGATACATAGATGACATAGATGGTGAATACGTTCAATAAAGAGCTCAAAATCATTTGCCACTGGGAATTTTTAAATTAAAACAACAGTGAGATATTACTATGTGGCTATTAGGATGACTAAAATCTCAACAACAACAAGAAAGCTGTGTATACCAACTGCTGGCAAAGATGCCAAGCAATAGGAAAGCTCTTCCATTGTTGTGGCAATAAAAAACAGTGCAGCCACTTTGGAAGACATTTTGGCAGTTTTTTACAAAGTCATATGGTTAGTATGATATAGCAGTCATGGTCCTAGCTATTTACCTAACTGATTTGAAAACTTATTTTCACACAAAACCCACACACAAATATTTGTATCAGCTTTATTTATAATGACCAAATATTGGAAACAACTAAAATATCCCTTAATAGGTTAATGAATAAACAAACTGTGGTATATCCATACAATAGGATATTACTTAATCACTAAGAAATGAGCAATCAAGCCAGGAAAAGACATGATAAATCTTAAATACTTGCTGCTAAGTGAAAGAAGCTAGTCTGAAAGGGCTTTGTATTGTATGATTGCATTCATATGACATTCCAGAGGAGATAATACTATAGAATAGTAAGGAAACCAGTTGTCTTCAGGGGTTTGAGTGTAGGGTAGAGTGGTGTGTGTGTGTGTGTGTGTGTGTGTGTAGAAGGTTAAATAGATGGAACACTGGCAAGTTTTACAGAGTTGTCTTGGTCTGCAGGGGCTACTGAAACAAAATATTGCAGAATGAGTGGCTTGAACAACAGAAATTTATTTTCTCACAGTTTTGGAAGCTAACTGCCTAGCAGAATCTTTGGGTTAAGGATGGTCATTTGGAGACAAAATAGCCATTTGAAAGCCAGGAAGAAAAATCTCACCAGAAACTGAACTCTGTTGGAAATTTGATCTTGGACTGGAACCCGAATGAGCATCCAGATCTGTGAGAAGGTAAGTTTCTGTTGGTGAAGCAATCCAGTCTGTGGTGTGTTATGGCAGCGTATAAGGACTGAGAAAAGAGTGGTAAAACTATTGTGTATATTGTAATCATGGATACATAACCCTATGCATTTGTGAAAACCTATAGAACTTTGTGGTACAAAGCATGACTCTTAATATATGCAAATTACCAAAACCCACTTAGTAGGTTGGGGGAATCCCAGGATGGAATGCAAAATGTGAAAAAACAAACTAACTGTATTACTAATTATGAAACAACCTACTTAAGAAAGTAGAAGGAAAAGGAGCTTAGCTAAGTAACTTTGAAAATGATTAGAGTCTTAAACATAAACATTGTACTCTATTAGAAAAGTTGTTTCCCATGGGGTTCCAGTTAACCATTCTGATCCTATTTTACCTCTATATTGGAATTCAACTGTTGGTAAATGAATGATTGATGATGGGAGCTAGGTTTTTATTGTTGGAGTGGGAGTTGACAAGCAAGGGGAGAGGCTAGAATAATCCATATGGAAATGGATTAGAGTTGAAAACATTAGCGTGCATTCAATATTATTTTAATGTAGATACAGATTACATAGAAAAATATCTGTAAATATGTTATATATATGGGATAATAAACACACATATATTAATTTGTTCTGTCAGCTGAGAAGTCTTAGAAGCATTGATACCCTAGTAGCAATGAGTACTCCTAACAACAAGATTTTGGTTTCTAATTCTACTCTCCAATAAAAGAAACAAGGGTTCCTTGGAGAAATGACGGATTCTATGACTGGGGCATAAAATGTACAAGAAGAGCATGGAGTATTTTGTAGTGCCAGAATATAAGGAAGCATTTAAAAAACAAAAACAAAACAAAATCTCACAATGATGGGGATATAGCAAAGGGACACAGAAGCCAACTGAATGAGCATCCAATGGCCATGTATGCCACAGTTTGAGCAACAAAATAAATAAAAGAGCATTAGATCATAACCCAAATATAACATAAATATCCATGCATGAGTCCATGTATAATAATATAAATAAATGACTGAATAAATAATAAATGGGGTGAAGAGACAAATCTCCTATGCAGAAGAATTCCAAGTAAGTTTTGTAGATACTGCACCCTCAAGGAGATGGAGTATAGTTCCCCATTACTTAAACATGGTGGCTTCTTTCCATGAAGTGCAGCATAGAAAGGAGAGAAAGAAGGTACCTCTACAGCAGAGATACCCAACAAACACTATTTCAGCCAGGTGATCAAGGTCAACATCAACAGTGACAGGTCATGCTGATAATGTATATTTGATATGATGTAGAGAGAATGGCACTTTATGTCTATGGTCTTCCTTCCTAAGCCCACACCTGTGTCTAATAACAAGAAAATATCAGACAAATCACAAGAGAAAATCTACAAAATACCAACCAGTGCTTCTTAAAACTGTCAAGGTCATCAAAACAAGTGAAGTCTGAGAACTGTTATAGCCAAGAGAAGCCTAGGTAGACACGATGCCTAAATATAATGTGGTGTTTTGAAAGGCATCTTGGAACAGAAAAGGACATTAAGTAAGAAAAATTATTAATAAATCATGGACTTCAGTTAATAATAATGTATCAATATGGCTTCATTAATTATAACAAATGCACCATACTAATATAATAGGGGAAACTGAGTGCAAGGTATACGGAACCCCTCTGTACTATCTTTACAAATTTTTTGTAAATCTAAATCTTTTCCAAATAATAAAGTTTATTAAAACTAAGGACATGGAAGCTGATTAAAGATAATAAAAAGAAGTAATAGAAACCATAGTGGAGTAAAATATATTAATATAAATTGGAGAATTTAAATAAACATAAATATATTTTTATTACAAATATATTGTCTTGAAATTAAATTTTAATGAGTGGAACAACACATGATACATACATATTGAAAAATTTGTGAACTGAAAGATATAGGAAATTATCTTAATGTAGAGAGAAATAAAAAGAGAGTGAAAGTATTAAAACAGGTTAAGAGTGTGGAGAAGAGAATGAAAAGGTCCAGTACACATCCAATGGACATTCTTGAAGGATGGAAAGGTGAGAGGGAGAAGGAGAACATGAGAGAGAGGTAATATTTGAAGAATCGATGATTGAGAATTAGCAGGATTGATAGAAACCCATGCATTGTTATAGTCAGAAAATTTATGTCTTGAGCTGGGAAAATAAAAATAAGGCTATACTCATGCATTATAGTAGAACCATGAAAAGCTTAAGTCAATGACAAAATCTTAAAAGCTACCAGAGAGGAAAAACAGATTAAAATGAACAATAATGATGCTGACAGAATCAAGTTTCTAAATGTGTAACAGTGAGGAGGAAACCTACCACTACTAAATTCCTCCTGGTAATGAATGCCATTTTGTGATATATTTTGTGAGATTGTCTACTAGCCTTTCCTATGTGCACAACTTAACTCACTACTGGTGGCATGCTCAATTCTCCTTTATATATATATGCACATACTAGATAAAGAAAATATTTATTAAAGGGACAAGATTTTTGGTGGGCAAACGAGTACAAATGTTCAATTTTTTTTTTGGTTTCCTTAATCATCCAAAAGTCAATGAATGATTTTGAACCAATTCTGATCAGTGGGACCTGTGTTAGAAACTCAAAACAAATAAAAATCCCTCATGACAATACTTAAGAGTTCTGTCAGAAGACAAATACTTATATTAGAGTCTGGTAAATTCTAAAGTAAAGATATGCAATATAGCCCTGGCCATGTGGTTCATTGGTGGGAGCATTGTCCTCTACACCAAAAGTTTGCAAGTTTGACCTTGGTCAGGGTACATACTGAGGTTGTAGGTTAGATCCCTGGTTAGGGTCCATACGGGATGCAACCAATCAATGTTTCTCTCTCCCATCAATGTTTTTCTCTCTCTCTCTCTTACTTCCTCTCTCTCTCTCTCTCTAAAAATCCTTACAGATCCTGAAATAAGACAGCTTTCTGGAGGATCCAAGATGGTGGCAGAGTAGCTGGCAGCTCCGTTCATCTCCTCAGACATTGACTAGATTTGAAGTCAGAACACAGAGCAGAAAGTGAGTGAAAGCATCTGTGAGTGAGCATGTCCACAGACGAGAAAGTGGGGACTGAGCAGAAGTACGCAGGAACCAGACAGCCAGTGGGGAACCCAAGCGTGCTGATGGCCTGGGCTTTCTAAACAGACCACCACAGCTGCCCAGCCCAGCATGCTGGCTGCACAGAGTTGGGGAAGCTGTACATCAGCTCAGGACCCATGAGCTACTGGGGTGGTGAGAGAAGGCCTGGGAGGTACAGGCTCTGGAAACAGCATGGCAGGACCAGGCATGCCCACGGCTGAAAATCTCTGAAGGGAGAGGGGTTAGCACCCGCCACTACATTGTGTACTGTATATGCTACATTGTGTTAGAGGTTAGAGTGTAGCCGTGAGGCTCTTCCCAAGGCCATTTGGGGAAGATTCAGAGAGAAACTCTATCTAAAACTGTCAGAGGCTCTGAAAGGGGTGGCCAGCCCTGACTATGAGAGACTGTGTTTTGGGGGGAGAGGGAGCACGGGGAGACTAGAATCCCCAGAGACCAGTGCTAGAGAGTGGGAACCATACAGAAACTCTTTTAAAAGGTGAGTTGAGGCAAGTCCCAAGGCTTGGCAGGGCCACAGGTTCATACACCTATGCATGCAGGAGGGGCACAGCGGCTTTGCTAACCGAAAACTCAAGAGGCAGAGAATACAATGAAGGAAGGGAATGATCTGACCCAGCATGACTCTGGAGGAGAGGGCAGCTTAGAGTGGAGAATTTGGGACAAACCTCCTGTGAGAGAGCCGCAGGCTCAGCTCTGGAAGGCAGGAGCTGAATGCCTGAGATTTGCTCTAGCCAGCCAGAACCTTTCACAGACAAACCCAACCCCTACCTGTAGGATTACAGACTCTGGCTTGGTGAGGCCCGGCTCAGGAATTTCCTGCTGTGTACATTTCCTTAGGGGAAAGAAGAAAAAGCACTGATAGGGCCCTTCTTTAGACACTACTCTCCAGCCACTACACGCTACACAGCTCCTTAGGCCCCAATTTACTAAACCCAGCAGAGTGGAGAAAATAGAGACGGGCACAACAGGGCATTATCTTCTCTCCTGCAAAGCTGTTTAACATTGATTTCATGTCCTTCACGTCTGGGCATAATATAGCACCAGGTTTTATAATATAGTTTATTTCAAATCTCACATATTGCTCTTCTCTTCTCTTACTCCATACCTTCCTTCCTCTCTCTTCATATTTTTGTTTTAAATTCTATCTTCTCTCTTGCTATGACTGTTTCTATTTTGCACTCTTACTATTGCTACCCCTCCAGCCTCTCAAGACCATTTGTGATTGTCATTAGTCATCTCACATTCTTTCTCCCATTCTTAAAATATATTTATTCTCTCTCCATCTTTATCAATCCTTGCTTGTGGTTTGTGGATAAGTGGTTGTTGTTACAGCTCTTCAATCTTATTTCTAGATAGTGAGTATCTTTGTATTGCAAATCTCAAATTTCACTATTCCCTTCTCCTATTCCATTTTTTGTGCCTTCCTCCTACCCTTTTCTTTTTTTTTTCATTTTAAACATCAATTTTTCCCCGTCTTAGCTTGATTTTCATCCTGCACTCTTAGTATTCCTTCTCCCTTTATCCTCTCAAAATAACTTCTCTTTCCTTTACACATTTCTTAAGCTCTTCTGTCTTTCCTTTTGCCCTCTTATTCCCATCCCACTTATATAATTCTTAGCTCATTGGTTGTTGATATTTCTGTGGTGGAGCAATTTCTGCAGTTTGGTCCATATATATATAATCTTTTTGTTGTGGTTGTCAGTTTCCCTCTCCCTCTCTCTCTCTCTCTCTATATATATATATATATATATATTCCCCCTCTCTCTCTAGAGAAAGAATATATGTAATATATAACTATCTATATATATAGAGAGAATATAAATATAATATATACAATATATAATATGTTTATTTTTTAATTTTGGTTTTAATACCTAATAATATATGCTTCACTTCTCTTACTCCATTCCACCTTCCCCCCTCCCCTTTTTAGTTATTAAGTAAATTTTATTTTCTTTCCCATTTTTCTTTGTCTCTATTCCCTACTCTTCTTATTGCCCCTCCCTCTACCCTCACAAAATATCTTTTCTTTCAGCTAGTCCTCTCATATTTGTTTTTCCTTTCTTATAATAGTCTTAATCTCTTTACAACTTTATTAATATTGGGTCATTTACTGTTGACATTGTAATTGCGGGTAGGGTTTATTTTTGCAGGTGTGAGTCTCTTTCTTGGGCTGTTTGGTTTTTGTTCTGGCAGCACCTGTAAAACAGTATACAAGACGTGGAGGGAGGAGTGACTCTCAGTCAGTCAGCTGGAGGGAAGAACCCACCAAAGAAGACCCAAGAACAACCAAAACCCAGTTACAACCAGAGAACCCACATAAAAGGCATAAAGGGCAGTGCAGCAGCATCAAGCTCAGGTGATCAACAGAGCACCACTGAGTCCCACACGTCTCCTACCACAGAAGATCACGCCATGAAGACAGGAACTCAAAGTAGAGCAATATAACAAACCAAAACAAATGAGAAGAGTCACCTAAAATGGGAAGACAAAGAAATAACCCCAAATCAAAATGAAGGAAGGAATAAAGACTGATAAATGAAATGGAGGCAACCAAACTATTAGACATTGAGTTCAAAAATAATGGTTATAAAGATGCTCAAGGAGCTCAGTGAGAACTTCAGGGAATTCCAGCGAACATTCAAGAAACTTACTGCAAACTGCACCAGCATGAAAAAGTACATAGGAACTATCAATGAGATCCAGGAGGAAATGAAAAATACAATATATGAAATGAAAAACAAAGTGGAAGGAATTAAAATCAGGTTAGATAAAACAGAGGATCAAATCAGTGAGCTGGAGGACAAGATAGAAAAAATTCCCAGAGTGAAAAATAATAATAAAAAAAGACTCAAAAAGAACAAAAAGGGGTTAAGGGAGCTGCAGGACAACATGAAGTGTAATAACATCTGTATAATAGGAATACCATAAGGAGAAGAAGAAGATCAAGTGATAGAAAACCTGTTTGAAAAAGTAATGACAGAAAACTTCCCTAACTTGGTGAGAGAAAAAGTCATGCAAGTCTGGGAAGCACAGAGGTTCCCAATAAAGATAAACCAAAAGAGGCCGACTCCAAGACATATCCTGATTAAAGCAGCAAAATTCTAAGACAAAGAGAAAATCTTAAAGACAGCAAAGGAGAAACAGAAAGTAACATATAAGGGAGCTCTGATAAGGCTAGCAGCTGATTTCTCAAGAGAAACAGTACAAACCAGAGGGAATGGCAAGAAATATTCCAAGTAATGAAAAGCAAAGGCCTGCAACTGAGACTACTCTACCCAGCAAAGTTCTCATTTAAAATGGAAGGCCAAATAAGGATCTTCCTAGACAAAAGAAGGCTCAAAGAATATGCCTCCACCAAGCCATCATTGCAAGACATGTAAAAGGGACCGCTGTAAGAAGATGAAGAAAAAGAGTGAGAGAGAAAAACACAAGTACAAAGGAAAAAATGACAATGAATAAGTACCTATCAATAATAACCTTAAATGTAAATGGATTAAATGCTCCAATAAAAGATATAAGGTAGATGAATGGTTAAGAAAACATGATCTATGTATATGTTGCCTATAAGTGACCCACCTCAAAACAAAAGACCTATACAGACTGAAAGTGAAAAGATGGAAAAAAATATTCCAAGAAAATGGACAGGAAAAAAAAAGCCAGGGTAGCAATACTCATGTCAGACAAAATAGACTTCAAAACAAAGGCCATAAAAAGAGACACAGAAGGACATTTCATAATACTCAAGAAAAGAATCCATCAAGGAGTCATAAACATTGTAAACATATGTGCACCCAAAATAGGAGCACCCAAACATATAAGGAAAATATTGGAGGACTTCAAGAAAGGTATATACAGCAACACACTTACACTAGGGGATTTTAACACCCCACTGTTAACAATGGATAGGTCTTCCAAACAAAATACCAACAAGGCTATTGTGGCATTGAACAACACTATAGATGAAATGGACTTAACTGATATATACAGAAGCTTTCATCCCAGAGAAGCAAAATACATTTTTTTTCAAATGCACATGAAACATTTTCAAAGATAGACCACATGATAAGACACAAAACAAGCCCCAACAAATTCAAGAAAATTGAAATCATATCAAGGATTTCCTCAGATCACAATGGCTTGAAACTAAAAACCAACCTAAAGGAAAAAACTCAAAAACAGTCAAATTCATGGAGACTGAATAACATGTTCTTAAGCAATGAGTGAGTCAACAGCAAGATCAAAAAGGAAATCAAAAAGTTTCTAGAAACAAATGAAAATGAACACACAGCAGCCCAAAACCTATGGGACACAGCGAAGGCAGTCCTGAGAGGGAAGTTCATAGCGATACAGGCCCACCTAAAAAAGATAGAAACATTTCAAATAAACAACCTAATCCTACAACTTCAAGACTGGAGGAACAAGAACAAAAAACCCAGAAGAAGTAGAAGGAAGGAAATAATCAAGATCAGAGCAGAATTAAATGACATAGAGACTAAAAGAACAATTCAAAGATCAGTGAATCCAAGAGCTGGTTCTTTCAAAAGATAAACATGACTGACAAGCCTTTAGCCAGACCCATCAAGAAAAAAAAGAGAGAACTCAAATAAATAAAATCAGAAATGAAAGAGGAGAAATTACAACCCATAGCACAGAAATATTGCATTTTGTCATGAATAATCCATACCCATGTTTTTGGACCAAACTTTCAGGAAAAAAAATCTTTTGTTTTAATTTTTAAATTCAATTATTTATTTATTTATATTTAGAAACAAAACCAATTATCATATTCCAGGGTATTATTTTGTTTACAAATTTTGTTATTGCTTTCTAGAATTACACTTTTAATGCATAAGCATAAATAAAAGAATTAAAAACATTTATATAGATATGGAATTAGTACTACCCATGTATACTAATTTTTCCCCTAAAAAATTTGGACAAAAATGCACGCATTATACATGGCAAAATACTGTACAAAATATTGTAAGAAAGTACTACAAAAGATTGTCAGAAAGCACAACAATATGCCAAGAAATTTGAAAGCCTGAGAGAAATGGACAAATTTCTGAAAACATATAATATGCTAAAACTGAATCAAGAAGAAGCAGAAAGCCTGAACAGACCAATAACAGCAAGTGAAATTGAAGCAGTGTTCAAAAAACTACAGGCCCATAAAAATCTTGGGCCAGACAGCTTCACAGGAGAATTTTACCAAACATTTAAGGAAGAACTAACTCCTCTCCTCAAACTATTCCAAAAATTCCAAGAAGAAGGAAGACTCCCAAACTCTTTTTATGAGGCCAACATCATCCTTATTCCAAAACCAGATAAAGACACAACAAAGAAAGAAAATACAGGCCAATACTGCTGATGAACATAGATGTTAAAATCCTCAATAAAATATTGGCAAACCACATCCAGCAATATATTAAAAAGATCATACACCATGATCAAGTGGGATTCATCCTAGGGATGCAAGGATGGTACAATATTCAGAAATCACTAAACATAATATATTACATAAACAAAATGAAAGACAAAAAACACATGATCATATCGATAGATACTGCAAAAAACATTTGATAAAGAACAACACCCATTTATGATAAAAACACTCAGCGAAGTGGGAGTAGAGTGAACATACCTCAACATAATAAAGGCCATATACAAGAAACCTACAGCCAACATCATACTCAATGGGCAAAACTAAAAGCTTTCCCCCTAAGAATAGGAACAAGACAAGGGTGTCTACTCTCACCATTTCTATTCAACATAGTATTGGAAGTTCTAGCCACAGAGATCATACAAGAAAAAAATAAAAGGCATCCAAATTGGAAAGGAGGAAGTAAAACTGTTATTGTTGCCTATGACATGATAGTGTACATAGAAAATTCCATAGACTTCATCAAAAACTACTTGACCTAATAAATGAATTTGGCAACACAGTGAGATACAATGTCAATATTCAGAAATCAAAGGTATTTTTGTACACCAACAAGTTATCAGAAACAGAAATAAGGGGGGAAAAAAAACCCTTTCACTATAGAACCAAGAAAAATAAAGCACCTAGGAATAAATGTAACCAAGGAGGTGAAAGACCTGTACTTAGAAAACTACAGAACACTGAAGAAAGAAATTAAGGAAGACACAAGTAAATGGAAGTATACATCATATTCATGGACTGGAAGAATTAACATCATTAAAATGTCTGTACTACCCAAAACAATTCATACATTCAGTGAAATCCTTATCAAAATACCAATGGTATATTTTACAGATATAGAATAAATATTTCAAAAATTTATATGGAACTACAAATGACCCCAAATAGCTTCAGCAATTTTGAGAAAGAAGAACAAAGTAGGAGGGGTCATAATACCTGATATCAAACTATATTACAAAGCCACTGTAATCAAAACAGTCTGGTACTGGCATAAGAACAGACACATAGACCAATGGAGCAGAATAGGAAGTCCAGAAATAAACCTATGTCTCTATGGTCAATTACTATTTGACAAAGGGGGCAATCGCATAAAGTGGAGAAAAAATAGCCTCTTCAATAAATGGTGTTGGGAGATCTGGACATGTATATGGAAAAAACTGAAACTAGACTACCAACTTACACCATACATAAAAATAAACTCAAGATGAAGAAAAGATTAATTATAAGTCATGACACCATAAAATCCTAGAGGAGAACATAGGCAGGAAAATTTCAGATATCCCACGCAGCAATACTTTCATTGACATGTCCCCTAGGGCAAGGGATATAAAGGAAAGAATAAACAAATGTGACTACATCAAATTAAAAAGCTTGTGCATGGCTAAAGAAAACATCAATAAAATAAAAAGGGAACTGACCATATGGGCAGACATATTTACCAATGTTACCTCAGACAAGGGTTTGATCTCCAAAATATACAAGAACGCACATGACTCCACACCAAGAAGAAAAACAATCCAATTTAAAAAAAAATGGGCAGAGAACCTGAGCAGACACTTTTCCAAGGAGGACATACAGAGGGCCCAGAGACATATGAAAGGATGCTCAACATCACTAGCCATCAGAGAGATGAGAATTAAAACCACAAAGTGATACCACTTCACATGGGTCAGAATGGCCATCATTAACAAAACAACAAACAACAAATGCTGTTGTGGTTGTGGGGAAAAGGGAACCCTAGTGCAGTGTTGGAATGCAGATTGGTGCAGTTACTGTGGAAAATAGTATGGAATTTTCTCAAAAAACTACAAATAAAAGGCATTTTGACCCAGTTTCCACTGCTGGGATTATAACCTAAGAATACTGAAACATAAATTCAAAAGAACCTATGCACCCCAATGTTCATAGCAGCGCTATTGACAATAGCCAAGTGCTAGAAACAGTCTAAGTGCCCATCAGTAAATGAGTGGATCAAAAAACTGTGGTACATTTACCCAATGGAATACTACCCCTGTGTGACAGCATTGGTGGAACTGGAGAGCATTATGCTAAGTGAAATAAACCAGGCAGTGAAAGACAAATACCATATGATTTCACCTATAAGCAGAACTTACTCAATAAAACAAAGGAGCAAAATCAATCCAGAGACATGGAAGTAAAGGACAAACTGATGGTAAACAGAAGGGCAGGGGGAGGGGAGAATGGGGGAAATAGGGGAAGGGTCCAGTCAAGGAACATGTATAAAGGACTCACGGACATGGACTACAGGGTCAGGACTGACTGTGGGAGCAGGGGTGTGCGCAGGGCAAGGGAGAGCAACTGGGGAAAAATGGGAACAACTGTAATTGAACGAAAGAACAATATATATTGTTGCTCTCCTGAAACGAGGAGAAAAAAGGATATGCAATATATGTTAAGAGCCATCTAACTCAGACAGGATTTAGAAAAGTGATCATTATTTTTCATAAACTCTTTTGGAAAAAAGTGCAAAGAACTTCACTTATAACATTAAATCAGATGTAATAAATGAAATTACATAATTGTTAATCTAAGCAATTCACCTTGCTTTGAAGAAATATTTCCTTTTCTTTACAACAGTGTCAGTTTGCTGATTATGACCCTAGAGTATCCTGGTCAGATTACAAATTGATTGCTGATGAAACTGTTCATGCTCAGATTAAAGAGCAGAGAAGATTGGATGGTACCCACTTTCTTTCCCAATGGCCATTTGAAGAGAGTATCTTGCATTATTATCACACTTGTTTCCTTTCTGAATCTGCAAACACTAATGAACTGGCAACGCCAAAGAGAAAGTGCAAAGAGGGCTAGCATTTGCACTATTTGGAGTGTGAAATTCTGTAATTGCCTTGACCCTTTAATGCACAGAATTAAGTTAGTAGGTCAATATATCTTCAAATCTCATCACTACTTCAGCTAAATAATGTACAACATGAGAAAGAAAATAACTGACTAAACAACACTGTTTATAATTATGCAATTTCTTCATTATAGTGCCTCTACCATCCTTGACCGTCAATAACTAAGTAAATTTTAAGTATTCTTTTAAATAAAAAAACTGGTAAAACATCAAAGATGATAATGAGTTTGGGTCTGATCCTTACTAGCTGTCCTTGCAGACACAGTTGTCATTTCCTCACCACAGTGCACGACACTTTTATTTTAGTTTCAAAACTACACGCAGATCCACTGATTAAAAACAGGATGTGGGTGAGTAGTCACGCTTACACCTCACTGGACCAGACATGAGCTAAGTAAGACAGAGGTTCTGAAACAGCAGTCTTCAGACAACTGCTGGCTTGCTGCATGAAGAGTCCCCTTGGCGGGGAGGTGTAAGGGGACTAATTGGTAATGGAAAAATATATAGGAAAGATTAAATTTGAAAAATGGAAAAACAAAAAATCACTTAAGAGACTTACTAAAAAGCAGATCCTCAGGCATCAAATTTCAACGAGTCTGTCAAACAGATCTGGGCAGGGTTCAGGAATTTTCCTTTTTAACAAGCTTCCCAAGATGGTCTCTCAGGAGTAGCCAAGGAACCACACTTTGAGAAACACTGCCCTAGAAGTTTACTATTTCTCTGCTAGCTCTGGTATTGGTAAAGGGTTGAACTCTGAGTGGTAAGGAAAGAAGTATAAGAAAAATTGAGAAATGTCAAAACTATTAAAAATGACTTTAGAAGAAAGCTACTTCCTAGTAACTTCCTGTTAGATTTTTCACCATAGTGTGTGAAATCTTTACTCTCTCCAACCTTAACTATTCTTCCATTTTTGGTGAACAACTCTGACTCTTACTCCAATGAAGTGGAACCCATCTGAAAAAACTTTTCTTAGTTCTCTTACCTGCAGTGATTTTTGTGTCTCTTTCCCTTTGCACTATTTCTGAGTAGAGGTACTGACTGCGATAAATCCGTTTTTCAGACCTCTCATATTTTTTGCTTATCCACAGATTTATTCTGCCACACCTATAAAACATTTTTATTTTTCTTATTTGGAATTTAACAAGTTAGATCTGCTTTAAAGAAGATATAAAAAAGAAGATTATAAAAGAAGCATAAAAAAGATTATACCTCTTCAATGGATGAATTAATTTATGAGCTCCTGATTCGCTCAACTTAAACAAGAGGAGACTATCATTCATGGACCTTGTTCCATCTTCCTCCCTAAATCCCTGAGAACTTTGGGGACCTATTTTGTTCTGCTTCCAGACTTTTGAGAAGAGAGATGGAGAATCTGGAAAGCCACCAGTGGGCCCAGGTTCAGTTATTTCTATTGCTGTCACAAAATGTCATCACTGAAATCCTGCCCTGCAGAGTTCAGGGCACTGACACAGTTTCTGGTCCTGAGCCTTCAAAATCTTGGTATTTCTTGGAAAGAAGCCAGTCTAGCCAAGAGAATGGGAGCTCCCAAGACGGCAGGGGGTTTTGTTTGTTTGTTTTTGTTTTTTCTAGTTTTCATTCACAAGTGCAGTCTTTTGTCTTCAAGACTCCTTTTGTGATTGGATGGCTGAACTGGAAGGAGCTGTAGTCTCATTTTCACACTGGAGCAACCCTCTGTGCACGCTTAGCAAGGTTCTGGTAGTGAGCAAAGACCATGAGTTAAGACTACTCACCTTCTGGCGAAAGCTCCTTTATGAGATTTTCCTGTTAGTGGAACTAATTAAGGACAATCTCAATTCTTCAGAGGTCTTGAATAACTAGTTCTAGAGTTTAAACAAAGGGATTGGTGTTTCGTTTTTGGCTCTTTGACTCTCATCCAAAGGTGTCGAACTGTGCAAACCAAGGACAGCAGTTGTTAGCTGATGGAAGGTCCTGTTGTTACGTCTGGGCAGTCGGCTGTCATGTGTGTTACATTTAGCTAATTGAAGAGCCACTCTAGTGACTCTTCCCTTAACAACAAAATGAGTTGTAGTTGCCAGTTCTAGACTTAGAGAAATTTGTCATAATTTTACATGCCTCTAATATGCATGTATATCTACATGTATATATATATATACGTACATATACCTGTGTGTAGATACATATGTACATATATACATGCATCTGTGTATATATACATCTTTTCTTCACTGATTTTCCCTTCAATCTGCTGCTGTGTATCTTTTTCCTTCTCTTAGCAATCCATCTTCTTGCAAAAGTGTTTCCCCCGTTTACTGTCCTCACTTTCTTCTAACCCAATTACTAGTTGGTTCATCCTCTGTGATCAAGTTTCTGCACCATCACTCAAATAGAAGACATTCTTGTCATTGACAGCCTCCTAAAGAACAACGCTATGGCTTTTTACTAAACCTGTCGTCTTCAACCTCTAACACTTAGCTGATGATATCTGTGTTAGGACTCTTACCTTTATGAAATACTCTACTCCTGCCTTCTTGATTATTCCTTTCCTAATTCTTCCTTCAGCCACATAAATGGAGACATTTCTTAAGTTCTGTCCCCTGCTCTCTAGTTTTCCCTCCAGATACTCTTTCCCCTGGGATTCTCATCTTCTGCCACAACTTCAAATACCATGTCTGTGTCCCTCAGCCATTTCCTCAGACCAGAATTCCTTGCTCCTAATCTACTTCTCTAATCCTTCCTCTCCATTTCCCCTCCATTCTCTGTATGTCAGTTGTTTGAATAAACGAACTTTTCTGTTCCTATGATTACAAAGATCAAGGAGAATGCACAAATGCGTGGTGTGGGCCAGGAAAAAGGCAGATCATTTTGTAATCAACAGAGCGTCAGTGTGAGGACCACAGTGAGAGGCGGCACCGAGGAAGGCTGTGCGGCTGGAGGCTGCCTGCCACTCTGCTCTAGTGGATTTTTTTCCAGGTTTTCGGTTTTTATTTTTATTTTGCATTAAGTTGTATATCGTCTACTGGGTTCTAAAATGTAGACAACTAAATCTTAAATTTTAGAAAACACAGTGCAAGCCAAAGAAAATGTATTTACCAGCTGTATTTAGCTCAATCATCTGCAACTTCTGACCTAAATCTCAGTTATTGGAGAAACTCCCTGAACAATCCATTCTCTCACTCCAGATTCTGCCTATTCACTCTCACCCTACACGTTTGCTAAATTAATCTTCCTAAGGTTAAAATGAACTGCCGATCATGTCATTTCCCAAGCAATAATACTTCATTATTGACCAAATTGACGATAAAATTTTAGCAGAGTTGTAAACGCTGTCCACAACATAGTCGTGATCTCCCTCTCAGCCTTATTTTTCCCTGCTTCTCCACATGTACTTCATGTTTCTGGGCTGCAGTACAGGCTTTCTTAACAGCTGTGTGCTGATCTGCCTCACTAGACTGACTCGAGCTCTCTGTTCCGTCGTTCATTCACGTCTGCTGTGCCTGCGACTTCTGCTCCTTCTAGGTGAGGAGTATGCTATTCAAGGTTTGGGTGTTTTTGTTCCCAATCGTACTTGCTATTTAAAAAAATTGTTGCTGAAACTGGGCAGGATGGTATAAAAGATTGAAAGAAAATAGTAAAAATGGTCTAAAGATATTTATTGACATTTTGCCTTAAAAATAATAAAAAATATTCTGTATGTATCACAAAACATGGAAGAGGCAAAAACTTGGCTATCAGGTTAGAAAACCATAGAAATGTCTGTGTCCTTTGGGCTTATTTTGGAAATAAAGAAGAATTTGAAAATGTCAGCTTTATGAGAGCAGAATCCCCTCGTGAGGTGCCAGAAGAGAGAACCTAAGATGCTTAGTCACACACGGATTACTGAATGTCCTCGAAAAGGACAACATTCACGAGCCTTGCAGCGACAGAACAATGTTTATGTTTTTTATTAAATCAAATTAAAAATGTTCCCAGTTTACTCTTAGTTCCTCAGAGGTATTGCTGTTAACACTTTAGTGAGTTTTGTTATAGGCCTTTATCTGGTCATTTATATGTTTAATTGTACTTTTAAAAATAATGAAAAATTACATACTAAATTGTAGGTGTTAATATCTAAAATCCTTAGTATTTAATATATTTACTTAAACTGAATTATGCCAGATGGGATACTTGGCTATGTGATGTTTTAAATTGTATCAGAGTTATATTTTCTGAGCCTTTGACATATGAAGATGTCTCTGCTTTCTCAGGTGAATGCTCTGCTACTGGTAGCATAGTGCATTGTGGGATCTCAGTCCTTTCTCAAGATGGTAATGAATATTTGCTTTTTGGCTTCTAGTCCTGAGAGTAAACAATCCAAAGCCAGTTTGTTCTCCTTTGATGGGATTTTTGCAACACGTGTTCCTAAAATTAAAAATTTCTCTCTATAAATCAGACTAGGAGAGTGACTGACATGTGTTTTTATTAACTTGTATAAATTGATCTTCTGATCTTAAAAATTCATCTTCTTCATTTCAATAATGGTGTGCTTCTATTTTTTTCTGTGGTTATTGCCTCTACTCCATCTCTTTTTTCTCTTTTTCTTACATTCCCACTTTTTGTAGTTTAAAAATCTTAGTAGTCTCTTCTCCAAGTCTTTTTCTTTTTTCCTCCCAATTTCTATTTTTCTTCTCCATTTTTGTTTTGTTTATAAAGGTGTTCCTTTACAAATCAAGGTTTATTTTTCTATTCAGTAATCCACTTATTTTTGTAAAATTCAGAATTAGGTTTTTAATGTCTAAAACCCGTTAAATTTAATGACATCACCTTGAAATTAGTAATTATATTTTAACTTGTTTCTTCTGATTAGCATATTAACTTGATCTTAATGAGAGTCCCCTGTTCATTGGTATTGCCCTCGCTCATGCTAATGGTTTTCTGATTTTCTTATTGCTTGCCTGTTGGTTGCAGATACTCAACCACTCCTCCACTGCACTCTGTGCTCCCTATCCCATTTGAAGTTTAAGGTTATCCCAACTTTTCAGTACTGGTGAAGGTCCATATACTTATCTGAATCATCCTCCTTTGTCTCATTGTAGCTTTGTGGACTACCGAGGTAAAACTAGCCTTGGGTTTGAATTGAGTAGTGTTCACTCTTTTTCTATTGTCCTGAAGAGTTAAAAAAAATCATTGTTATACTTTATTTTATTTTTAAAATGTTTTATTTATTTAATTTTGGACTGAGGTGAATGGAGGGAGAAAGAGCGGGAGAGAAACATCAATGTGTGGTTGCCTCTTGCCATGCCCCCTACTGGGGACCTGGTGTGCAATCCAGGCATTTGCCCTGACTGGGAATCGAACTGGCGATCCTTTGGTTCTCAGGCCAGCACACTCAATCCACTGAGCCACACCAGCCAGGGCTATTATTATACTTAAAATTTTTTTTTTTTGTTGACACTTTTATAGATGTCTCCCATATCTGCTCCCCTGACCCCTGCCTTCACCACACTGTTGTCTGTGTCCAGGGGCTATGCATGTATGTTCTTTAGCTAATCCCTTCACTTTTTTTTTTATCCAGATGCCCCAACCCTTCCCTTCCAATGTTTTCAGTCTGTTCCATGTATCCATGCCTCTGGTTCTGTTTTGTTCATTAGATTCCACATACGAATGAGATTATATGGCATTTGTCTTTCTCTGACTGGCCTACTTCGCTAAGCATGGTATTCTCCAGGTCCATCCCTGCTGTCACAAAGGGTAATATTTCCTTCCTTTTACAGCCATGTGGTAAGATTGACAGGGTTTGTTCCTTGAAGGGTTGGTGGAACTCAACTGTAAAATCACCTTAGGACCATTATTTGCTTTGCAAAAGAACTAAATTTATTTTTGATTTTATCTACTAATTTTAAGATTATTGAAGAATTGTGTGTCTTTTCAGACATTTTTAACAGTTTATGTACATCTAGAACTCTGTTTATGTTGTTTAAATTTTTTAAGATTTTAGCAGAATATTCCTCATAGTATGTTTTATTTTATTTTTTAATCTCTGCTGAATTTTTAGTTGTTACCTTTGAAAAACCCTAATATGTTTATTTATCGCTTTCTATTTTTCCTCCTTCAACCTTGATAGAAACTTGTCTATTTTATTAAAAAGTAAATTTTATCTTTGTGAATTTATTGTATTTTTGTCTTTGAATTTATTAGTTTCTGCTCTTTTAAAATGTTCTCCTTCCTATCACTTTCTTCAAACATAGTGTACTATAATATTTCTAATTTCTTATGATAAGTTTACATTTTCTACAGTAATCATTTCAGGCCATGCAATTCTTTCAAATTACTAGTTTGGATGCATCCCATGGGGTATGAAAAATGTTTGATATGTATTTTTAAAAATTATTATTTAGTTCTAAATATTTTAAATTTGCGTCATGGGTTGCTTATTTTGAAAATGAGCTATAGAAAATTGTGTTTATTTCCAAATGTAAGGGATACTTTATTTAATCTTTTTGTTATTTATTTTTAACTGATTGCAATGCAAATAATAAGGTTTGCATATACATATTGTTTAAAAGTAGCTGAGATTTGCTTTTACCTTGTTACACGGTCAACTTTTTTTCTTTTTACTTCACATGTATTCGAACAGATGTGTATTCTCTAATTTCTGGCTGCAGATTTTTATGTAATTCAATTTTTTATTCTTGGCCATTAAATTGAGACAGGTGTTTAGATTTGTCAATTTCTTATGTCTAAACAAAATTTTGGTTTATATATTTAACAGCTATTTTATTAGATGTATAAATGGTTAGAATTACTGTATCTTTCTGATGACTGGAAAATTTTATCATTATGAAGAAATATCTTTGTCTCTATAATGCTTTTTGTATTAAAGTTCAGATTTCTAGTATTAATATAGATATTAATATGGATATCACAGAAGCATTTATTGTTATTACTTGCCTGGCCTATGTTTTCCACACTGTCAATGTTCTTGAATATTTATTTTTTGATGTACCTCTTATAAACAAAATATAGCTGGATTTTAAAAAGTTCATTCTTAGTCCCGGCTGGGTGGCTCAGTTAGTTAGAGCATCGTCCTGATACACGAAGGTTGCAGGTCCAATACAGTCAGGGCACATACAAAAAGTAACCAATAAATGCATAAATTAAGTGGAACGACATATCAGTGTTTCTCTCTCTTTCTCTCCCTTCCTCTCTGTTTCTAAACTCAATACATTTTTAAAAAGTCCATTCTTAGAAAGTCTATTTTATATTTGGAATATTTAGTTTTATTTTATTTGCCAGTCCTTTGATTTTTCATTTATTAATATTTGTCCTACTATTTTATATTGTGTTATTGATTTGTTTTTTCTATTCTTTTAAAAATGCTTCTGTTTAAATAAATGGATTTTGTTCTTGGTTTTCACACTGTTGGGTTGGGTTGAAGGATATATATGCTATTTCTGTTCTTTTAATGGACACCCTCAAACTTGTAATATGTGAACTCAATAACCCAGAAATTTCTGAATTAATGAAAACAGTTACCTCCTCTTTTGAAGAAAGTAAAGATATACCCATTAACTCTCTAATCACCTTTCTACTGACTTGTATGGTGTTGTTTTGCAGTATTTTAATCCTGTCTGCTCACCATACAAGTTAAATATAATAACAATGATTATTTTGTAAAGACAGTATTTATTCTCAGTATTTAAAGACCATATCAAAAAAGTAAAATTATTCTTTACTAATTTCTTACTGTTTTTCTTTCTAATATTGATTCTTTAGAAAACCTTTTAATGAAAGTCTAATGGTAAACTCTCTTTTTAACATAAAAATATTTTTTCCCATTTTTTGAAATAAAAGTTTTCTGGGTTCATAATTACAGGCATGTAGCATTTTCTCTCAGCACATAAAGCTTTTATGTCATGATTTTCTTTATTCAGTTTTTGCTCTTGAGATGTTTGCTATCAGTTTATTATTTTTTTCTGGGAACTTTTCAGCTATATCTCTTGAATATCACCTCTTTTTCATTCTCTCTAATTTTCTCCTAACTATGTAATTAGATGCATGTTAGATAATTCCATTCTATGAGTCTGTGTTTTAAACTTTATTTTGCATTTCTCATCTCCTAGTTTCACTGTGTTTCCATCTTGATTTCTTCACATTTAACTACTTCTTGATAATTTCTTCATATTGTCCTTTCAGCTGTGTCTAATCTCTTACTTGATCCACCCACTGAATGTTTAATTTCAATAATTACATTCTCTAAATGTTTTACTTGGTTCTTTTTACATTTTTCATCATTTCTTAATACTCTCTCATTTACTGCTCATTTAAAAAATAATATTTTATTTTGAAAAATACCTAGTACATAGTTATTTTTATTCTGTATCTGATGGTTCCATTATCTGAAGATCTTAATGATACAATTTGTTGTTTCTGGTGACTATTAGCCAGGGTGAATTGCTTCCTTGGTGTGTTCTTGATCCTTTGTAGCTCTTCATGGAGTCCCTTAGAGTTCCTGATGCCATTAATTTCACAAGAGCATAGAGTAGTGTAGCTTAATTTTCTTCTAGTTGTTAGCATGTTGTTTAACTTGATAGTCCCCGCCCTTTTTTTCATTTAAACATTTTTTGTAGCTTGTGGTTGAGAGTCTCACATTGGAATCTTTTTGTTTATTAGCCTTTTTGAATGAGGAAACTCCGTGCACCTGCACTTTGATGAGGAGCAGCGGGGACAAACAACGCCGGCTGGAGCGGGGGCCGTGGACGGCTTTAGATCAGGAATGTTGCCTCAGAGGTCCTCATCAACTCGCACAGCTTTCTGACCTCTCAGCACATTCCACTTCCGGGTGGGCAGGTGAACTTGTCAGAGGTCGTCTTGGGTTTCAGCAGAGCCTCTTGCTTTACCACAGTTTTAAAAGTGATCATTCCGGATTTATTTCTGCTCGGTTGCACTTGTCTTTAACTGCAAGTTTAGGCTTTGTTCCCATTTTATTTTTCTCCTCATGTTACCTCCAGATGGTGTTTTGAGGTCAAATATTCAGCTTCAGTGGCAATTCGTCTTATACTATTTACAACAGGTTGACTTTGACATTTTTAGGGCTATACCTCGAGGTTTTTTGTGGCCTGCCATTCCCTATTCCTCCTTGTTTTGTACAAAATTGCCATTGAAAAAGTCTTCAGTGATTCTCCGGCTTATTTTAAGATGTATAAGTTTATAGCTTTCTCTCTCATTTTGGCTCACATTTTACTGAATTGCTAGAAAATTGTGGGGTGTGCCCCATGACTTTTTGTTTGTACATTTGTTTTAGAGGCCTTTTTAAGAACTTGTAATGTTCTTCCCCATTTAATTCTTTTTTTGTATTTTTGGTAGATTCCAAGGAAAAGTACAGTATCAATATGCCTCTAATGTGATATATTTTCCTGAAATTCCAAACCAAGCAATGTTAGAAGGATAAGGCTAAATGCAAGGCCTGCTTTTTTTTTTTTTTTCAACGTAATCCTGCAGGATAATCCTTTGACGTGGTGTGATATGAGATGCCATCTAAGGTGGCCAACCTGAACAGCAAAGCAAGATAAAAACTGCATACACTAGTAACTTCTTCCCAGAAGAACATTTTTAGAAGAATCTTTTCCCCCATGTTAGTTCGATAATAAAAAAGTGACACCTTGCCTTTTCATTTCAATCTGAGAAAACCTTATAGATATTTTTGGGTACAGAAACACTGTGGGAGGTTTCAGCAACAGCCTCCTCTCTCCATAGAACTCAGATACCAGTTTACGTGGAGAGTGGAGTTTGAGCCAATGGACAAATCCAAGCAACATAACCGCCACCAACCGTAGCCTTTTAGCAGTATGTAATCAGGTTCAGGTTGTTCCATGAAGCTCCTCTGTCTGGTCATTATGGCAGCTTGGGGCTTCGTGAGAACATTGCTGGGTAGAATTAAAATTTTATTTAGCATTTATGTAATAAATGCACACTTCTTGTGTGTGCTCTAGCACTCTTCAAACTTTTCCACAAGTCACCCCACATGGTCATCTAACTCGCAGAGCCAGTCCTATCATTGCTCCCGTTTTTCTTGTGAGCAGACAGTGGCTCATTGAGCTTGTATGTCTTGCCCAAAATAGCTAGTGGAGTGTGGTATTAATCTAATTTTGTAATAATTATAAGTTTGGGCTTGTAGTCACATAACTATGGAAACAAATGCTGTCCCTTTTTTCTAACACTGTGATGTGCGGTAAACCTCGGTTTCTGCAGCTGTACACGGAGATGATAGTAGCATCTACCTGTAGAGATCTGCGAGGGTTAATGGGGTAAATTATGTATAGAGCTTAGCACAATGCCTGGCACATCGTAAGCACTCGATAAATGCTGGCTATGAAAACAATAAATAATTCTTATCTTTACTGAAAGTGAGAGTCAATTGGACCGTTTCCTGAAATTCATACCTAGTGTTATTTGCAAGAGAAAAAGAAAATGGAGTAGTTTTGTTTATAAATTCATTTGGGGAAAAAGTAGGAAGCCGAAATGGAGACTTTCATGGGCTCTTTAAGAAAAGAATAAAGTGTAAGACTGCATCCCATATCATACTGCTCCTTTTGAAGAATTCAATCTCATAAAATATGGCTAAACACCAGCAGGCTGTGATTGGTAGGTGGTAATGTCGGGGCAGAAATTCGTGAGATTTACCAGTGTTGTTAATGAGTGGATTGAGGTAGTTAAGAACTTAGACTTTGGAGTCAGGTGATGGTGTTCTCTTTCTGAAAATTCTATAATATTGGCTTATTTTCTTGTCTTTATTTTTTATTATATTTTTTCATTACCATTTGTTCCCCTTTATACCCCTCCCCCTGTAATCACCACACTATTACCCATGTCCGTGAGTCCTTTTTTCCTTTTTGCTAGATCCCTCCACCACCAGAGATGTCAGCCTGCTGTCTATGAGTTGGTCTCTATTTGCTTGTTAGTTCAGTTTGTTCTTTGGATTTCACATGAGTGAAATCATATGGTATTTGTCTTTCTCTGACTAGTTTATTTCACTTAGCATAATGAGGAAGCAAACACACACAATGGACTAAAGAGAGTTTATTCAATAGATTATGTCAGGAAAATTGGATATATACATGCAGAAAAATGAAACTGGGCCACCTTCTTACACCACACACAAGAATAAATTCAAAATGGATTAAAGACTTAAATGCTAGACCTGAAATTATAAAAATCCTAGAAGAAGACATAGGCAGTAAAATCTTGGACATTGCTTTTTACAATATTTTATCTGACATATCTCCTTAGGCAAGGGAAACAAAAGAAGAAATTAACAAATGAGACTACATCAAACTAAAAAAAATTTTTGCACAACAAAGGAAACCAGCAACAAAATGAAAAGACACCTGACTGAATGGGAGAACATATTTGCTCATACATCTGATAAGGGGTTAATATCCAGCATTTATAAAGATCTTACAAAACTCAACATCAAAAAAACAATAAAATCCAATTAAAAATGGGCAAAGGATCTGAATAGACACTTCTTCAAAGAGAACACACAGGCGACCAATAGATACACGAAAAGATGCTCAACGTGGCTAATCATAGAGAAATACAAATTAAAACCACAATGAGACATGACCTCACCTGGTCAGAATGGCCATCATCAATAAATCAACAAACAACAAGTGCTCATGAGGATGTGTATAGGAGACCGTTCGGCATGGCCTGGGCCCAGTTCCCACTTGGAAAGGTCAGTGGAAAGTGAGGTCTGGCACACAGGACCCAGGCCCATGGATAAGTTCTCCCGTGGGGACTCAAGCCTGCATTGTACCTAGGCAGCTTTGAGACTTGCTTTTTGCTAAAACTCCCTCACCTTGAATTGAGGCAGCAAACGTTTACTGCCTATCTTTAAAGTAACTTCCTAAAGTCTATGCTAAACCTCTCAAGGACTAGTGTAACCAGTTTAACCACTTTTCCCTTTACATTTGCAAATATCCTTCCTTTTATGTAATTAGCAACATCCTTTCCTTTGTTTTCTGTAAAAAGTAACCACCTAAAGCAAACCTGTGCATAGTAAATGAGGACCATCTTCAATGTAATGTGCCCAGAAATACAATAAAAGCCTGTCAAGGCAAGGGTGGGGCACTCTCCCCTTGAGAGAGTGGTCCTGCTGTCCCTTTTCCTCCGCAGGACTCAGTACTGTGTGAATTTGTCTCTTCTCGGCCACAACGTTGCGGACACTGTGGGCCAGTGTCCACATCAGATGTGGAGAAAAAGGGAATCCTTTTGCACCATTGGTGGGAATGCAGATTGGTGCAGCCACTGTGGAAAGTAGTATGGAGATACCTCAAAAAATTAAAAATGGAACTGCCTTATGACCCAGCAATTCGACTTCTGGGAACTTATCCAGAGAAACCCGAAACACTAATTTGAAAAAAACATAAGCACCCATAAGTTCATTGCAGCGTTATTTATGATCACCAAGATATGGAAGCAGCCCAAGTGCCCGTCAGTAGACGAATGGATAAAACAACTGTAGGACATTTACCCAATGGAATAATACTTGACTGTAAAACGGAAGAAAATTTTACCCATTGTGACAGCATGGATGGACCTGGAGAACTATTTCCTTATTTTTAAATTGGAGATCAAAATGTTGCATCCTCACAGTTGTCGGATGGTGAAATGAAATCGTTAATGTAAGCTCCCAGTGTAGTGCCTGGTCCATAATAAAGATTCAATAAATGTTAATTATGCTTAAAACTGCCACACTTGTCACCTATCTCCCCAACTCTTTTAAAAAGGTAAATGTTGAGAAATTGTTTTATTGGTTCTCAAGTTTCTCTTTATTTTTTAAAAGATTTTATTTATTTATTTTTAGAGAGAGGGGAATGGAGGGAGAGAAACATCAATGTGTGGTTGCCTCTCCTGCACACCCAACTGAGGACCTGGCCTGCAACCCTGGCCTGTGCCCTGACTGGGAATTGAACTGGTGACCCTTTGGTTTGCAGGCCAGCATTCAGCCCACTGTGCCACAGCAGCCAAGGCTTCTCTTTATTTTTACATAAGCCTACTTGAGTTTTTATAACTCAGATCATTACTTTCTTATTTTTGAAATCTTTTTCAATTACAGATGACATTAATATATTTTTTAAAAACTCTTAAGCATATTTTATTGATTATGCTATTATAGATGTCCTTTTTTTCCCTCCCCTTTATCCTTGTCCGCCCTGCACACCCCAACCTTCAGCATTCCCCACCCCGCCTACTTAGTTCCTGTCCATGGGTTGTACATATAAGTTCTTTGGCTTCCCTGTTCCCTATACTATTCTTAACCTCCTCTTGTCTATTTTGTACCTACCAATTATGCTTCTTATTTCCTGTACATTTTCCCCCCATTCTCCCCTTCTCCGTCTCCACTGATAACTCTCCATGTGATCTCTATTTCTGCGTTTCTGTTCCTGTTCTAGTTGTTTGCTTAGTTTTTGTTTTTCGTTTTTAGTTTCAGTTGTTGATAGTTGTGTTTGTTGTCATTTTACTGTTCATAGTTTTGATCATATTCTTTTTCTTAGATAAGTCCCTTTAACGTTTCATATAATAAGGGCTTGGTGATGATGAACTCCTTTAACTTGACCTTATCTGGGAAGCACTTTATCTGCCCTCCCATTCTAAATGATAGCTTTGCTGGATAGAATAATATTGGATGTAGGTCCTTGCCTCTCATGACTTTGAGTACTTCTTTCTAGCCCCTTCTTGCCTGAAAGGTTTCTTTTGAGAAATTAGCTTATAGTCTTATGGGTACTCCTTTGTAGGTAACTCTCTGCTTTTCTCTTGTTGCTTTTGAGATTTTCTTTTCCTGTTTAATCTTGGATAACTTAATTATTATGTGTCTTGGTGTGTTCCTCATTGGGTCGACTTTCTTTGGGACTCTGAGCTTGCTGGACTTCCTGGAAGTCTATTTCCTTCACTAGATTGGGGAAGTTTTCCTTCATTATTTGTTCAAGTAAGTTTTCAATTTCTTGCTCTTCCTTTTCTCCTTCTGGCACCTCTATGATTCTGATGTTGAAGCATTTAAAATGATCCCAGAGGTTCCCCTGCCTCTCCTCATTTTTTTTTGAATTCTTGTTTCTTCATTCTGTTCCTGTTGGTTGTTTACGTCTTCCTTTTGTTTCATATCATTGATTTGAGTCCTGGTTTTCTCCCCTTCACTGTTGGTTCCCTGTATATTTTACTTTATTTCACTTTGTATAGCCTTCATTTCTTCCTTCATTTTGCGACCAAACTCAATCATTTCTGTGAGCATCCTGATTAGCAGTGTTTTTAACTCTGCATCTGATAGGTTTTCTCCTCCTCGCTTAGCTCTTTTTCTGGAGGTTTGATCTGTTCTTTCATTTGGGCCATATTTCTTCATGTTGGCTCACTTGTTATGTTGTAAGGGCTGGAGCCTTAGGTATTCTCCAGGGCAGGGAAACCTCCGTCAGTGTGTTGTGGTGCTGTTTGTGGGGGAGGGGTCACAGAGGGAGCAATGCTGCTTGCTCAGCTCTCGCCCCACTTTCCATCATTTTCCTCACTACCCATGAGTGGATTGTGCCCTTTCAGGTACTGATTCCCAGGTGGGTTGGTTTGTATTCCTTCTAGGACCATGTGGGCTTCTCCAACAGACTCTCCTGTGAGACTGGGATATTCTGCTGCCTTCCCAATCCCCACAGAATTTTATAACCAGAGGTTTTGAGGCTTTATTTCCCCACACTGAAACCCTGGGTTCCAAGGCCTATCTTGCTCCTCTGTTGTTCCTCCCAGTTTATCCACATGCAAATGTGGGAGCACCCTATCTGCCAGCCCCCACATCACCTGCATGGCCTGCCACCTTGCCCTGTGTTATCTCCACCGTGGCTGCTCATCTCCACCCCTCCTGCCAGTCTGGAGGAATGTTTCTTCTTTAACTCCTTGGTTGTTGGAGTTCCATGCATTTTGACTTTCTGGCAGTTCTAGTTGTGTTTTGTTTTTAAATTAGTTGTTATCTTTCTTTTGGTCATGTGAGGAAGCGAAGAGTTTCTATCTATGCTTCCATCTTGGCTGGAGCTCATAATATTTCTAATATAACATTACATTATATTGCTAATAATGTATGTCAGGTCATTATTTCCAAACTAATAAAATTTACCTAAAATAAATTTACATTTAGTGCTCTTCTGTAGAAACTCTGATCTTTCCTTTAAAAATGTCTTTGAGAAATTGCTGATCTTGTAAGCCTCTTATTCTAACTTATTCTCTTTATCTTTAGCCTGTAAAAAAAGGGGCAAGTTTCCCATTATCTTCTGTCCTGAGATCCAGGCCAACAAGAAGTGTATTTGTGTCAAGAGGTGGTTAATTCATTGCCACCTGATAAAATGGCTTGATGTAATTACAGAGGACGATGCAGTATTTAAAAGGAAAATAAATAAGGAATTCTTATAGTTCTCTTATTTCTTGAATAGAGTCTGGTTGCCATTAAATACAAAGTGATAAAATTTTGTTACATATTAGCAATGGCACCGTGAATTAGATGTGAAGGTACTCTAGATACTATCTACCATAGGTCAGGTGCTTCAAAGGTGGTATCTTATGTCCTACAATAGCTCCATGAGATAAATTTTTGAATCTTAACTTTACAGTTAAGGACACTGAGAGTCAGAAAGGTAAAGTAACTGGCCCAAGATTACCTGGCTGGTAAGTGATAAAGTATGTCTACAAACATGTCGTTTTTTTACTACGATGTTCATGCTTTTTTTTTTTTAATACCACATGAGTTTCCAATAAAGCGGCCTACTTACCTGAATTAAGCTATAATGCATGATCTTGCTTTTGACGTTATTTGTTTACAGATTTCCTGTAACCATCCATATATATTAGTTCTTTTTCCTCTGATAATGAAAAATATTGTTTCTAGAGATGTTCACTGATACTTGCTGATTATTAAAAAAAGGAAAACATGTTCTTTACTTTCATATCACCAAAACTAATGTGTCCTTCCCTTCAGACCCATTATCCAATTTACCTTGGCCATTTACCATGAAAAGTTCTATATAAATACTTAGTGAAGTGAGACCTCCAATTTTAACTCAAGTACCACTTTGTTTTATTTATTCATGTTGACAAAATATCTTCTGTAAGCATTAAAAAAATGAGTTAAAAGAGTTTAGAGCTCTGAAACTTTAAATTTTTTCAGCTCCTTATTCCATGGCTAAACTGAGCTATTTCTTGTAATGAGCTGGTAAAGTTGGATGCTTACAATTGCCTTGAGAATTATAGAAGTAAGGCTTTATAAAATTTTCTGCAACCTAAGTCTATTTTCATGATGTTTGTATTGAAATTCCCTTGCATCATTTATAAGGTTATGAATCTAGGTTTACCAAAATACCAAGGACCATGAAGTTCAAGGCAGAAGCTTTCCATGGGAGGCCTTGTGTAATGATATTTTCACTTTAAGGACTTAGCGTTGAGATCCCATACTATTTTTCCACTAAGTACAAAGGGTCCGGGGTATTATCGCTGTAATAAAAATAGAGGTTGTGGACTTTTTCTCTTGATTGTTACTGTTCACCTCCAGAATACAAATCTCTGAAAGATGTAATGTGATGATTTCAAATTCCCTCTGCAATGAATTCAGACCTTTGCATTGCCTGTCAGCCTAATATACAGTTCCTAGATTAGTCAACAGCAAGGATGAAGCAAACTGAAGGGAAAGGCCTGACGTGCAGTGTTTGGGAGCCCGGAGTTTTTGTAGTTTTTCTTTCAGCATTCCATAAAAGTCGGTTCAGTCAACTCCACTTTCACCAAGAGAAATAACTTATTAAACCAAAAGATTAAGTTCAGATTTTCCCCCTCTACTGAGCAGCTCATTAGAGGACTTCCAAATATGCCTCCCTCGAGTACTCAATTCAAGTTTTTTCTATTAACAAGGACACTTTATCAGTCCTGGCCACCTTTTGAACTCAGTTCAAAACTTCCTCTGTTTGAAAGTACATAGGACCTGATGATTAGAAATGAATTTTCTTTGTAATTCCAGGCATGTTTCAGGCTTTTCTCCTCTATTTCATTTATCCTCTTTGCTTCTACATATATTTTCACTTTGATTTTGTTTTCTCTTGTCTACATCTATGCTGACCAAGTTTTATTGAAATTAAATAATAGGGTTGTGGTGCTTAATGAACTATTGCGCACATTTCATAGTCTTGTATAAAATGTAAAGACAGAAGTAAGGCAACCTGTTATAATAGAGGAAGGAGGTGGAAAATTTCACAAACCCAGAATCCCTGGTCTTCCTACATTGACCACAGGGCCAGGGACAGTACTTTTGTTTCTGCAGGGGCCACCCAATCCATTGTTCTGTGATTCTCTAATATCTGGTATATCCTTTCTCATTCTCATATTTTCTGTTACATGGAAACTCTGTTTCTAATATCAACTTGGAATTCTTACCATGCAATGGAGAGACCAGGACAAAATAGACTGAGAAATAAAGTACAGAAGTTGCTGCTTTGCTTCAATTCTTTTTTATTTCACAATGTCATATCAAAAAAAAATTGGTTTCACCTCCAAAAGATAACCTGAATCTGACCACCTCTCACAGTCACTGCGTCTTCTCTCCTCCCTCCTGCAACAGCAGTCCAAACCACCAGCAGTTTTTGTCTTCATTACCGAATGTTGCAAAAACCTAGATGATTTCCCTACTTCCATTTCCATCTGCCAAATAACCAGCATAACTCTTAAAAATGTAAATGAGACCCTATCAGCCATTTCCAAAAAACTCTCCAATTGTTTCCTATTGAACTTCTATGAAAATCAAACTCCTCATGTTGGTGCACGTGTCCCTGCAGAATCTGGCTGTTGTCTATCATACTGACCACATTTCCAACCACATTCCGACTCTGCGCTGCAGCCACACTGGCCTCTCTTCCTTAA
This sequence comes from Desmodus rotundus, assembly GCF_022682495.2. NCBI lineage: Eukaryota > Metazoa > Chordata > Mammalia > Chiroptera > Phyllostomidae > Desmodus > Desmodus rotundus. The sequence goes on along the minus strand of NC_071388.1, from coordinate 146,465,955 downwards.
ACGGGTCATGCTCACCATTGTGGTTCCCTCTGCTTTAACCATTTAACGAAGGAAGTTCCAGTGTTCGAGTGGTAAGCTTCTCCTCACTCAGTTCCTTACTTCTCAGGGCCCGCCATAAACACCCAATCTAAACAAGCTCTCCCTCGTCCCCATCACTGATGCTTTTCTATATTTTACTACCCATTTTTTCTTTGTAACACCTACCGCCATCTAGAGTTATCTATTAATGTATTGCCATGTTTACTGTGTGCCTTCCTAAAGCAGAAGTGTGAGTTTGTGAGAGCACAATACTCATCTGTCTTGTTGACTGTAGTGTCTTCAGCCCTGAGAACAGTGCCTGGCACGTTGTAGATGCTCAATAAATGTCGAATGAATACCTAAAAAGAGACATGCATTGAGGGGGAGAAAAGGTGCAGGGCATCTTCCACTTAGATCATGAGCTCTTCATGAGTTAGCCACTACAGAGAGATTGGTCTCAAACAAATTTATTGTTATGAACATAAAGGTATTTAAATAACTCATCCACTTGTCGTTTTAGTAACCAAGAATTTACTGCAGCTTCCCAGCTACTCAGCAAAATGAGTCCCAGAGGCTAAATATGTAGTACATTAAAATAAACATTAACAAAAAAAGCTTAGCTGCGTGTATGACAGAAACCACACGGGAAATCTATTTTAGTGATATGTCATGTGATCTTAATTATTATCTTTGCTTATGCTAGAGAACAAGAAATGACAGTCTCTTAGGTATTTCCTCCAAGATTTATTGAATGAGCTGTAACTCAATTTGGTTTATAGAGATTAATATGAAATATAGAATAATTGGTGATTCTATACTTATGAATCATTAAGGGGCATCAGATGATAGAAATATAGGGAAGGAAAGGATGAGAGCCGTGGCTGTGGCAAGTTCATCAGAGAGAAGGATGCCAGAGACTTTTTGCCCCTTTGAAAATTCCAAATACTCAATTGTATTCTGAGTACCAAAAAGTACTCTACAGTTGCCTGAGAGAAACTACTTTGTTAGCCTAACATAGAGAAGCTCTGTGATTTTATTTCTGAATTATTGGTTAAGGGTATTACAGATCTTTTTGCAATGTATAAAGAACTATCATAGTTATGTTATAAATTTTGATTCCCACACCTTGAAGTCAGGTGATAGTCTCTCTATTTTTCAAATGAGGAAACCGAGTCTGAAAAAGATTCAAATCTGCTTCAATTCAGCAAGTAAGAGCCAGGGTGGAACATGTAAAATTGATTCTCGTGTCTGTGTATATTTATATCTTATTCTCATTTCTCTTTTTTTGGTCTCACTTGTTAATAAATGATCTGGATGAGAGGCTGCTGTTGGAAGAAGTAATATTATGTTTAATTTTACCCTGTACTAAATATGGTACTAGTCAACCTATTACATCCATAAGACCTAAAATTTAATGTATTAATATGAAGTAAAATAATGGCTTAGAGTCGTGTTTTAATGTAATAGAATATTGGCATTGGAAGGGACTATCAAAGAGATCTCATTTAACCTCTCATATAAAACAGAAGCCCCTTTCTACAGATGGTGATATGGGACAGGACATTTAAAGTGTCTGCCATTTATATCCCTCCTTAAGAACTTTTTCATCTAGGTTGCAATGTTTTGTACCATGTGACTACATCACTCGGATTCCAGCTGAGTAGACTGGGGCTGGGTAGCTGGTCCAAAGGCAACTACCTGAGGAAGCAGCTGTAACACAGCCTTGTGAGAGAAATCTAGCAGTGATGCACTGTACCAGGCATTGGCAGGCCAAGCCAAGACGAGGATCTCCCAGGAGGTTTTACGTTAAGTCGTAGAGAAAATCATCAGATGGCAGAGATGTCAGAAGCCAAACAGCAGAGAAAGAAACTGGTGAGGAGAAGGCATGGGGTGGGTTTTCTTGCCTTAAAGCATTAGGAGCCACGAGTAGGTGAGGCCGTGAGAAGGGAAGAAATTAGTCGGTGGTGGGATGGGTGAGAGCCGCAAAGCTCAGTTCCGAGCAGTCAGTGACTGTGCGGGGTCAACAGAACAGGTGTTTGATAACTGAGGGCGTCATTAAATTCTGGACATCAGTAAATAAACTCCTATTTCTTTTTTTTAAACACAGCAGTGAGGTTTCTGAGACTGTCTTTTTCACTAATGCATTTTCAGAGTGAAGCCTGTTAAGTGAGGAAACTGGAAAAATGACTCTGTTTTTTGGCAAGTTCCAAGAGTTTGTCTAACCAGCCTCCTCTTTCATGAGCCCATTTTCTTCTGAGACAGCTCATTGAATCATTTGATATGTTACACCTAAACTTAATTTCTTGCAACTATAATTTGTTAGTCTTAGTTTAGGACTATAGAAACACACCAATTAAGTCTGCACCATTATTTTTATGACAATCTTTTAACTCTGGGAAGATATCTACCACATCCCAGCAGCCGAAAACTCTAGCCAACTAATGACATTAATAAAAATATGTCCAAATTCCCCAGTAATGTCATGTGACATAGTTTCCAGACTTTAAACTGCATTGTCTATGTCTGGTTCTCTTTTAACTTATCAGCATTCTAGTTCAAGGTTTCATCTAGAGTCAGACTTATACCTTAACCTCCCTTGATATGGGCAGTATACCTCTATTAATGTAGCTTAGGGTTTCATTAACTTTTAACTTTATCATCTTTTGATTCATGTTAGTGTTTCTCTTGAGCATTTTAAAAGACACTGTGGGATTGAATTTTGTCCTTGCATAATCAGACTTTCAAAGTATCTAATGTTAGATTTAAATTTATCTATATTAAATTTAGTCTTATTGATTTAGCTCTACATGTTACAGCCTTTCTCTGTCTTTCCCAAAGTGCTTCCTGTAGAATATTCATGGGCTCATGAAGGTAGTAAGAACACACGCACTTCCCATAATGTTGTAAGTTTAAGAAGTCATGTGTTAAAAAGTGGTTAAAAGATTTATCTCTACATGAGTTTCAGGGCCTAATCTCTAGAAGAGAGAAATAGAATAAACTGCATTTCAAAAATGCATATAACTACTTTTGTAGACTCTCCATCAACATTTGTAGGAACACAGCTATCTTTGTGACCGCATGGACATTATGAATCTTCTAGAATCACAGCCTCCTAATCCATAAATTAGAGGTAATGATATTTATCTCATTAGGTTATGATGACTATTAAAGAAAGCGATGCATTTGACCCATAGAAAGGTCAGCGTTTCCTCTTTTCTATTCTCTTTTGTTAAAATTTTTAGTTCACTGTTTATGACTTTACTTGATATATTGTTTTAGTCACCTAAATCCAAAAAAACGTTTATGTTTGTCTTTAATTTTTCAATGGAAACACCAGACACCTTCTCTGATTCTTTCTCTATTTTTCACAGCATGTACTCTTATCTAGAATTATTTTAGTTTCTATTCAAGTACTAAATTAAAGTTCTACTTCGTTAGTTTTAAATTCAATTCAACAGCTATTTCTTGGGAGTTCAAGCTGACCCTGGCCTTCTGAGCCGTGTGTCGTGAGTCATCACGCCCCCCTCCACCCCCGTTCTCTCCTCTCTGAGCGCCATCACATGCGGATTTCGTATTTTCTTTGACCCTCTCAACCCAACCTTTAAATCAGACGCACAGCTCTTGCCTACTGAGATGAATCACTGTTCACAAAGGACTAATTCTTTCAATTGATAACTCAGTCTCAAAGTGATTTTAGATGATATTTGCAAAGCTTCTCAGGTTTTTTGTTTCCTTGTTATTTCCTATTTTGTCTGTGGTAGAAATTAAAAAGAGCATTAAAGAAACCATGAACATAATACAGGGATTAGGATCATATCTGCAACTTCTCTGGTTTGCTGGATCCTCTCCTCACACAGAAGTAGCGGTGCCTCCCCTGTGTCTCCCTGCCCAGGTGGCTGGGGCAGTCCCAGATCATGCCCCAGCTGCCTCTTTGGGCTGTGATGTGCAGTGACCCAGAAAAAGGGCAAGGTGGTGAAAGGAAGGAAGCCAGTGTGAGGAAGATGAGGCCAAGCCAGCACAGCAACCTCAAAATAAGCCCTAATTATTGGACTATTATGATCTATTTTACTTTATTTTCTCATTGCTCTCTCCCCTGCTCCTGATAATAATTAGTCCATGAAAAGTGCCATGTTAGGAACTTATACATTGGCAAAACTTTTGAAATTACTGTCTACCCTTACTTCTCTTTTGAGAACCTGTCTTCCCCAACCTGGGTCACTGCTCTGGAAAATTTTATTCATGCACAATACCTGTTAGCCCTTCACCTGCCAGATAGTGGGTGGAGGTTATACAGGTCTTACTCACCATAGATGGGGAATTAGTACCTCCACCTTCATGCCTCACAGTTTCCTTGTCCACTTAGTCCCATAATTTCATACCCATAAACAGACATGGTTTCGATAAATAGCTGGTGTGTGTGTATGTGAATTATGTTGGGAAAATTTTGAGAAGATAGAATTAACCTTTAGCACACCCTTCTACTCCTAATTTCCTCCAGAAAGTGCAGGCTCACCCAGATTGCCCTCCTTGTCTCAGCAAGATCCCAAACTCCCCCTCTTGCCTTTAGACCCAGGACTCTTTCTTTCTGTGTGGTGACGTGGAAGTTAATGGGTTAATTAAATACATTTCTTCCTGTGACTCAAAAGATGTGTGTTCACATCGTCACTATGCTACTTTCTATCTGGGTGGTTCTGGGAAGTCTCTTAATAATGCTGGACCTCAGTTTTCTCATCTGTGAAATGAGGACATTGGACTAGAATGACTTCAAAGGTGCCATCCAGGGCTAAGCTAACCTTTAGTTAGCCAAATAGTAGGATATATATCTAAGGTGGCGGACATTTCCTTACCTTCACAAGTGTGCCATTTATTTCTGGGTGGAAAGAGCGTGGAGCACAGAGCTGGATAGCCTAGATTCAAAGTCACTTCTTATTATGTTATGTCATTATCTGTCAAGGAAAACAGAAACTGCTGTGGGGGACATAGTGGACTCCCTACAACTTCAGACACACTGATATCTCTTCAGAGAGATGTGGAAGCTTGTCCTCTATGGAAATTGAAGAGTGATGATAATAAGCTTTTCTATTAAATGAAAGTAATGGACTTTCATTTCAAATAATGGACTTTCTTTCTCTTTAATATTTTGTTTGTATTTCTGAAAACTGTGGCTCAAAGATGTCTAAAACATCATAGAAACATTACTGGGTTAGAAATCCTATTGGGGTCACTTCTCACAGTTGGTTTATTGGGAGAATTCAGGGGAGGGGGGCACAAATGCAGAAGAGGGCATGATTTGGGAAGAGTAAATAGGAAGAGTTTTGGCCTAAAGCTCTGGTGAAGGAAGAAAACACTCTTAAGGAATATGAAGAAGAAAATTATCTGCATATAAAATTCATAATCTACAGGCTGCCTTTATGTGTAAAAAACAGGTGCCAACATGCATTCCTAAACAGAACACTTGAGAATCACAGACTGCCCTATGGAAGTGTTCAACAGGCAGCCAATTGTCCCAAGCTTTGTTTTTCTCTGCATGAAAGCTTGTGTTGTTTGAGAAAGCTAAACGCATCATAACATATTTTCCCAAGGACTGGCTGTCCATACACGGGAGGAGGGTTATTTGGAGACTGCTCATGCTTATTACATTTCCAAGTGCTATAAGAAATGCTGGTAATGAGCACCAGAGGTATGCCTTTCTTGAAATAATAAAAAAGTAACAGTCAAAAGTTATCAGTGGTAAAAAAGAAACCATGGAAGATAGATAAAAAAACAAAATGTAAACAGAAATGTGGAGTCTGAATGGTGGACAAATTATAAGCATTAGGAAGATGTGGGAGCCCATTTATTTTCTGTGTTTTCTGAAGCGGGGACAAGGGCATAGTAGCCACCTTTGATTCTAACCAGACATATATGAAGTAACAGTAACAGCATTTGAACAGAGGGGATATTTTGTCATCAAAAGTTCCTAGAAGTGATACTAAATATCTGTTGAGAATTAAATTTCTGATTGGACGGATGAAGGAATAATAGTTGCTTCTTAAGGCAAGTGATAAACTCACACTGGATGTAAGTCAATTGAAATACTTCTTTTAATATTCTAAAACATTCGTAAGACTGACATTATGAACAACACTATTATGGAGCTGGCTGGTATAATAGAAAGAGAATGGATTTTGTAGTCAGATAGGCCTGGATTTTAATCTTACTCTGCCCTTTACAAGTTCCATAACCTCGAGTAACTTACTGAACTTTCTAAACTCAGGTTTCCTACTCCATGCAATGCAGACAGTATGACTGTTTCCTTGGGTTGGTGGGAGGATGATGGGAGAAATCATATATAAAAGGAAAAGTGGAACTTGGTCTTTCACAGATAGTTACACCAGACTCCGTGAGGGCAGATGGAAGGCTGGTGGAATGCTGTTATCGGCTAACAGTCAGCCAGCCCAGCGTTCAGAAGATTCAGAAATCTAGGCTCCCTTGAGCAACCTTGCATGCCAGACAAGTGTCAGAATTTTGGCAGTCATCCGCGTTGCTTTTTTTATAAAGGACCTGAAGGCCAAGAGTCAAAAGTAAAGGAAAAGCTTAGTACTAGTTAAAAGGATTATATGAGCTTAAGGAAGCAGCTAAACAAATGGAAGCGGTGTGAGCTCTACTAACCCAGCTCCAAGGGCACGGGATTTTAAGCCTACCTTTGGATGGCCTTCCTCTGCAGCCTTTTTAAAGAAGACATTTTAATTGTAAATAATGTTTCTCATGAATATCGTGACATCGGCCAGCATGAGGCTTTTGACAACATTTGCTCTCAATTTGGGCTTAGGACTTGAAGACACCTTCTTTGTGATGAGAATGTAGAGGTGTTATTTTTCTTTTCTCATTGATTATATAGGACTTAGCTATTTCAGATATTAAACTGTCAGGAGCCCACAGGTAGAAGATATGGATGTAGATGAGATCCCTGAAGAGAAACATCAAAAGGTCTCACCTTTTGACTGTTGATAAAGGCACTATTTATAAAACACGTTGTCATGGTGATTGGGAGCAGGGACTGAATTGGGAAGGGATTAGAGAACACAGTATAGTGTAGTAACAGGGTTTAGCAAATACACACTTTGGAGAAAAGTACACTTCCTTGATCTAGTCTTGGTCATCAAACAGCCTGCTCACAAGGCACTGGCAGACATTATGGAATCAACAAATAGCTAAGGGTTCTGTGGGCCAGACTGTTGTCTCTACCTTGTCTGAGCTGTAACTTCAAATTTGAGAGTGAGAGTTAGGTATAGAAATTGTCTTGGTAGTTAGCATCTGGAGGTACTTTTGAGAAGAGTTGGGGGAGCACTAATATCTTAAACACAACCTTCTTGATACACCTAAGTGTCAATTCATCACATCTGAAAATTTACTTAGCAACGGCTGTGTGCTCAGCACTCTGGTAGTTACGTAGCACATGCAAAGGAGGTAGGATATTATCTGTAACTTACAGGAGGTAAAATCAGGTATCAAATGCAAGTTGCACCTTTATTATTTATTTATGAATCTTTTTGAAATCCTCTATAAGAAGCTTTGGGAAGCTGGCTTAGGAATCTGTACTATGCACCAATTTTTCAAAGAATTATTTTTTCATAGTAATAATAAGAATAAAACTTCATTGATAATACCAGCATAATACATTACAAACACATTTTTATAGATTATTTTTTCAATCTTTTAAATACTAAGTTTATGATTTTTACCAAGCATTAACCCACCTGTACTATTTTTTCCATATTTAATATAAATTGATTTTATTTTTATTTAAAATATTTGAAAAAGAATGGGAAATTGAAAACAAATATTGCTTGTTATAAATAGAAGGTAAGCAAAAAATAAGTACAATTAAAAAAAAAATAATGGAATTAAATTCTAGATAAATGCTGTTACCCCTGAAACGAATGTCTGTGACCTACTCTCTCTTTGTTTAAAAGGGAGATTAACAAGTTCTAGCTTCTAGAAAGGTAGGAAACCATACTAGCACCAAACAGATTTTTTCCTTACATAATTAGGCAAATTAAAAGAGAATTGCATTTTTTTACTATGCGATTTAATGTTATTTACTACATGTGCAACACCCATCCAAAATCACCATATTCCACACTTTAAAATTCACTGTCTTGAGTCTCCAAGGTCATGTTCATGTACTGTGTTGCATTTACCCTAAAAGAACCATATGCAGTTGGTGTTAACAGCATATTCATTTAGTTACCCAATTTTACAGGTGTGGAAGCAAAGGCACAAAGAGGTTAAAAGACCTCCTGTGTTTAGTCAGGTTAGGTACAGACACAAATCCAGATTTTTTGAAAACCAAATCCCTTTTCCATTATATAATTACATATTATTATGTTATATACTATTATTATAGTATACACTATACAACTATCATTTCAAACTTTTTTCTCTTCTCCTAGCTTCATTTAGATATAACTGACTTGTAACATTGTATAATTTTTAAGGTGCACAATGTGTTCATTTGATACACTTACACATTGCAAAATGATTACCACCATAGGGTCAGCTAACACCTGCATCCCATCCCGTAATAACCATTTCTTTTCTGCGCTGAGGACATTTAAGATTTACTCTCTTATCAACTTTCAAGGATGTAATACAGTACTATTAACTATGATCACCATGCTGTACATCACTCCCAGAACTTACTCATCTTACAACTGGAAGTCTGAAATCTTTGGCCAACACTTCCCCATTTCCCTCAGTCCCCAGACCCTGGTACCTACCATTTTACTACCATTTAACATTTAACATTTCTGTTTCTATGGATTTGGCTTTTTAAGGTTCTACATGTAAGTGATATTATACAGTATTTGTCTTTCTCTCTCTGAGTTGTTGAATAGCTCATATAAATGAGTAACAATAGAAATTATCAAATATTTTTATCGAGAAAACAGAACATTGATTATCCTCATTTCAATACCCTGATTAAGAGGCATTTTACTAACTAGAACGATATTTGGCATCTGCTCATGGTTTATTTCAACAGGGATCTAGATTGGTAGGTGAATTTTATTCATCTGCATTTGTATGTAGTGTAATAGATGTTTGGAGCACAAAGAGATTTGACCTGGGTGACAGTACAGAAAGTGAGCTGGGCTCTCCAGTGAGCTCAGATTTAGAGCAATGGAAATAACAGCTCCTGATGTTAAAAATGTAAGGTGGCAGCAGAGAAAGAAGCAAAGATCTGAGATCATATTTGGAAAGGCTAAGGTCAGAAATGGGTTTCAACATATGATAAAACCAAGGGTGATCAAAAAGATCTTAATTATATTTAGTACAAGAATATGATTGTCAAAAGAACAGGCTCAAGAATGGGGAGGTATTTCACCATTAGGGTGTGAAGCCAGTGGTTGGCATAGAAGAGTAGGACTCTTAATTCCTTTTTGCTTTGTCTTTTCTGTGAAAGAGACTGACTTCTACACTAAATTCTACAGAGTAAACATTGGTAAGACAAAGGTGGGATAAAATAGTATAAGAGATAATCTTGTTGCTAAAAATGAGTTCAATTTCCTTCAGTGGGCAAATCAAACCTTAGGGTGCAGTACCTTAGGGTGAAAATGAGGACACTGACATGTCAAGAAATTTGAAGGATAAAGGGAAAATGGGAGACAGGAAAATGCAAATGTAGATTCACATTTTAAAAAGAGGAACAAAAAGTATATCCTGGCATTTCAGATCAGAAAACTCTAAAGGAATATTGGGCAAGGTTCCAGAATGAATTATTAAAGAGATGACTCATGAGTTCATTATAAGCAGTTGTGACAGAATAACATCATTTTATTATTTAGCAAGATGTGTTGTCTGTTTTATGACTATGTCGTCTGTTTTATGACTATGTCTGATAGTCCATTTGCATATTGGAATTTCTTTCATAAAGTTTCTGGGGAGAGGATAGAAGAGAATGGATCTAATGCAATGATCAATACCCTATTGTGAGATGGTTAACGTATATATGAAGAGGGCTGCTTAATAAATGATGTCATACAAAGAGGAAGTTCTTAATGTTCCTTCACAAGATTCTTCCATGTTTAACATTTCTCATAGGACAGGTCTGCTGGTGACAAATTCCCTCAGTTTTTGTTTGTCTGAGAAAAGTCTTTGTTTTATCTTCATTTTTGAAGGATAATTTCACAGGATATATAATTCTAGGTTGGTAGATTTTTTTTCTTTCATCATCTTAATTTTGCACTGTACTCTCTTCTCTTGTGTAGGGGCTAAAAAACCCCAAAACTTTCCCCACATTCTAAGTTCCTCTAGCTGGCTAATAATCCAAGTGATAGACAGCAGTTGTCCCCAACCTTTTTAGCACCAGGGACTGTTCTCATGGAAGACAATTTTCCCATGGACTGGAAGGCTGGGGGGAGGGTTTGGGGATGATTCAAGCACATTACCCTTGTTGGGCACTTTATTTCTATTACTATTACATTGTAGTATATAGTGAAATAATTATACAACTCACCATAATGCAGAATCAGTGGGAGCCCTGAGCTTGTTTTCCTGCAACTAGATGGTCCCATCTGGGGGTGATGGGAGACAGTGTGTTGCTTATTTCCAGTCTACTCTGTAATCTCGTTTTGTCATTGTCATGTCAGAAAAACCTGTTTTACAAAGATAGGATGTTGGAAATGGAAGCAGGCTTCTCAGTGCTTTTGTGGCAATCTCAGGATATTCTTCCTTGACTTTAACCCAGAACATATGGAGATTTGAAGTTGTCTCAAACATACTTTTAAGGCCACCATCATTTGTGATCTTGAATAGTTGATCCTCTTCTAAGCACGGACAAAGTCGGTTCACTTGGCTTATTCACAAATGGGTCATGGATCCATTGCTTCCCAGTTCAGGGTCTTTTGTGGTTGGGAAGTAATGCTCACACTCTTCTGAAAGCTGAGATAGGTGATCACGCACCAGTTGGGAGAAAGAAGGCACTGGCTCAGTCTTTCAAAATCTCTGCTAATGTTTGAAACATGTCAAAAATCCCAATGTTCACTCGTTGCCCCCATAATTCCAGTTTGACTTTGAATGCAGCCACTTTATCTGCCAACTTGAACACAGTTGTCATTTTCACTTGAAGTAACAGATTGAGTTTGTTGAGCAGGTTGAATATGTCACACAATTAAGCAAGTTTTGCGACCCATTCTGTGTCACTGAAATGTGTTGCCAGTGGTGGCTGTTTTTCTAAAAGAAATCTCTGGAGCAACTCTCCTAACTCAAAAACTCTGGCCAGTTATCTCCCTTTAGAAAGCCTTCTCACTTCTGTGCATAAGGGAAGACATGTGTGCTCTGCATCCATCTCCTCACAGAGCTGCGTGAACAGACGTGAGTTAAGGGCATGTACTTTAATGTGGTTGATAATTTTAATCACGTCCTGCAAAACATGGTTAAGCTTAGGTGATATTTTTCGGCCAGCCAGCATTTCTCTATGGATGACGCAGTGCATAGACTCACATTCAGAAGCGACCTCTTTGACCAGAGCAGTGAAACCAGAAAGCTGTCCAGTCATGGCAGCTACTCCGTCTGTGCATATACCGACACAAAATGACCAGTTCAGGTTCCTGATATGTAATCATTCAGAGACTTGAGTAGCTCTGCAGCTGTGGTGTTGGTCAGCAATGAAAGTGCACATATCATATCCTCATGCACGGCTTCCTGAAAAATATATCGCACAAAACAAGCATTGTTGCCTTGTTGTCAACATCGGTAGACTTGTCAATCTGGATTATACACCACAGTGACTCATTAATCCTAACACTTGTGCCTCAATATCTCTGCTATTTCACCCATTTGTCTAGTTAGGTGCTGGCCAAAAGAGGAACACACGCCACCTTTTGAACTGCAGTCTCTCCTAAATGTTCACAACAAATGTCCTTAGCAGCAGGCAGGGCCAACTCCTCACCAATGGTAAAGGGCTTCTCGGCTTTAGCAATGCGGTCAGCCACTAAGGATGATGCTCTCAGTGCAGACACATTTGAGGAAGTGGTGGCCTTCAGTAATTGCTTCTGTTCTTCATGTTTGCATTTTTTTTTTTGAAAAACACCAAAGGCTTATCTTTTAATGCAGGGTGTTTGGTCTCCATGTGGCAAAGCAGTTTTGAAGGTTTCATGGCTTCGTTGGATAGCTGCTCATCACATATTATACAAAGCAGGCTTGGAGAATGTGAATCACCTGTTGTAATAAACCCATAATTTAAATAGGACTCTTGGTGTTTTCTTTTAAATGCAGCTTTCTTTTTGTTGGCAGTCTTGGAGTCTTCACTGTCTCACCATTGGGTCTTCCCCCTTTTCCAAAGAAGCTCTCCAGAAACCTTTGTTTTTACTCATTTTGGCTAGGCTTAGCATGTGGGCTTACTGAAACTGTGACTGAGACAAGTGCACAGTGTGGGGAAAGAGGCGTGGCCAGAAGCGTAAATAAAATAATGGGGGGGCCACACACGGACTAAAGTAAGTGTCAGATTCTGACTCAAAGCCTGCCACCAGATGCAGCTGTACAATTGAAGTACATCAACTCACTTGCCACAATAACACCAGCCACCAGATGCAGCTTCATTGTCATTTGCCACTAACTGATAAGGTTTTGCTATGAGTCTACAAGCAACTGATTTATTATGGTCTGCGTGCAGTCAAACCTTTCTGCTAAAGATAATCTGTATTTGTATCTGCTCCCCGGCACTAGCATCACCGCCTCTGCCCCACCTCAGATCATCAGGCACAAGAGTCTCATAAGGAGCACGCGACCTAGATCCCTTGATCTGCAGTTCACAGAAGGGTTTGCACTCCTGTGAGAATCTAATGCCACCCCTGATCTGACAGGAGGCACAGCTCAGGTGATAGTGCGAGTGATGAGGAATGGCCATAAAATGCAATGAATCTTCACTTGCTCTCCCACTGCTCATCTCCTGCTGTGCTGCCCAGTTCCTAACAGGCCAGGGACCAGCACTGGCCCATGGCCCAGGGGTTGGGGACCCCTGATACATAAGAAATTAACAGGAGAAAAATCTCACTTTAACATGTGTGCACAGGGAATTCCTATGAGCATGAAAATTCCAAAGACAGCAAGGCAAAATTTGGTATATATGTCATTTTGGACAAAGGAGAAAAGGGAGAATGAGATCTTAGATTTCAAAACTGAAAGGGGATAATTTGCAGGCATCTGAGGTAGAGGCAAACAAATTCCTACTAGACAACTCAGAAAATAATGGGACACAGGAGTGGAGGTGGGGTGGAAATGCAGCCCGCAGGCCCTGCTTGGAGTCTCTCTATCTACCAATACTGGGTTCAATTAGGCCAGGGGGAATATGCTAAGATGAGGCACAAACATTCTGAGTCTTTTGTTTCTTAATAATCAGATTAAATCAATATTCCAAAAGACAGTCTTAGGGTGGCAAAACTTTGGTCTCCTTCACTTGCATGGTTTCTGGTGAGAAATCTGCTATGATTCTTACATAGCAGATGTAAGAATCTTGTTCCTTCACAGGTAAGGTGGTTTGTATTCCCCTCTGGCTTCTTTCATGGTTTTTCCTTTTCATGTTCGGTTTTCTGCAGTTTGAATATGATACGACTAGGGTTTTTTTTCTTTTCTTTTTTTATCCTGCTTGGTATTCTCTGATCTTCCTGGGTCTGAGATTTGGCATCTCTCATTAATTTTGGAAGGTTTTTGGGCATTACTACTGTTAATATTCTGTTTTAGTCATTCTCTCTTGGTTTTGCTGGCATTCCAGCTATACATATTATGGCTTTTGAAAATGTCTCACAGTACTTAGACATGCTATTTTCTTTCTCATTATTTTTTCTCTTTGCTTTTTAGTTGGACCTATCTATAAGCTCACTCTTTCCTCAGCTGTACTGAGTCTGTTAATGAGCCCTTCAAAGATATTCTTTATTTCTACTACAGAGTGTTTTTTTTATTTTGAAAACTTTTGTTTGATTCTTTTTTAGAGTTTCTATTTCTCTCTTTGCATCATTCTCTTTGCATCACTCATTTGTTTTTGCATGTTGCATACTTTCTCCATTAAAGCCCTTAACATATTAATAATGGATATTATGTTATAAAATCCTTGTCTGTCCATTTCAATATCTGTGTCATATCCGTGTCTGGTTCTAATGATTACTTTGTCTCTTCAAACTATGGAGTTCCCCCCCCCCCGCCTCTTTTTGTGTGCTTTGAAATTTGTTTTGAAAGTAAGACAGGTAAAAAAAAAATAGACCTTTAGCGTAAGCATTTCTGCCATTCTGGCTAGCAGTTGGGTTGTGTTTAATGTTCACTATAACTTTATGTGCCAGTGGCTTCAAATGCTTTCTTACTTTGTTTCCCCTTTGCCTTTGGGTTTCCCTGTGTACTTTTCCTTAAAGAGAGTCTGTGTCTTGCAACTCCCCCAGCTGTCATCTGCTGTTGTTACCACAGAGCCACATTGCTGTGCTGGGAAGATGGGGCAGGGATATCAAAAAAGAATAATTAATCTCATTCTTTTGGGGGGCTTGTGTCACTGGGCTTTCACCTTTGCAACAGTTTGTCCAGTGGCACAGTGTTTTATGTTTTCCCTTAGGTGAGGCAGGAAGGCTAAAAGGGTCTGGAGTTGGGAGTGCCTTCCCCTCACTGAAGTAAGACTCAGGGAAAGGTTTTCCTTTCCTGGATAGTAGACCATCGTTATGGAGAAGATGCTGGGGATATTTCACAAAGATTATTCTTTTTCATTTCTTGCCACAGCCAGTAGGGGATAGTTTTCAGATCTTCATTATGAGAACCTGACTGGGTTCCTGGAGGTGAAATCCACAAGTGTGTGGGGGCACCTCTGAGATTGTGGCCCCAAGGAAATTTCCCTGGCACACTGGTCCTCGCTCAACCTCTAACCATTTGTCAAAATTACTATGTAAGTGTCCCTAATGGTTTGAGGTGCCAGTACCTTCTGCTCTAAGTAAACTTATCAACTGTGTCCCTCTGGATGGTCCTATCTCTCCAGATTTAGGGGTAACATTCTTTTCTGAAACCTCAGTTTTCTGATGGGTCCAAGAAAAATCACTGACTTTCAGTTTACTCAGATGGTTTAATTATAAGGATGGAAGAGATGACTTCCATCATCTTGTTGCATGTTGGAGCTGAAACTGGAAACCCTCAATTCTTCTACATTTAACACTTATAATTTTCAGTCTAGGTGAAGATCTAGAGGTTATGGTCAGCCAGTGTGAGAATGAATTGAACCAAGAGAACAGTGGTTACATAGGATGGCTGAATTGTGATATTGACAGGTTGGAACAATGGCGTGAATTTAACTAATGGTAATATAAGAGGGATAAAATTAAGTTCCTGCCCTTGGGTTCAAAACACGTTTTTCAAGGATGGGAAAGGGGAGCTGATCCTTACCAATATGATTTATAAAAAAATTTGTGAAGCGCTGAGTCGTCCTTTACCAAGCTGAGTGAGGATCTGCTTCCAAAGTCATTTAAGCACTGGTTCGTCCAAGTGTTTGTGGGTATTAAACAAGAAAAGGGTCAGACTTCAAATACACTGGGTTAAAACGCTTTTTAAATTGAAAAATATCTTAGAGTATTGGATGTGCTCATGATTTTCCAAGAGGATAAAGAACCTGTAGCATTTTTCAAATTTATTTGATTACCACCCTGTTTTTTAATTCTCGCTCTGGCATTTAAGGGTTGTGAAACAATAGGCTAGATATGCAGCCCCTGAGGATCTTAGTTTTCTCATTTATAGAATAGGAACAATGAGGAGTACTTCATAGTAATGCTATGACAAGTCCACAAGAACGATGCTTGGGAACACTTGCCACAGTGCTAAGCACAGAAGTGCGGAATAAATGTTGGTTTAAAAAAAAAAATTCCAGGCATTACCTTTAAAAAGATACTTAAGAATGGATCGTATTTAAAATATTCAGCAACTGATATGATTTGATCAGTTACTAATCAACAAGATAGTGGCCTAAGACCAACCCTTGGTTACCGGTTTTAGAGATGCCAGGAGGGTCCCAGGTGAGGTGTGATGGAAATGGTAGGCACTGAGGGAGGGACTTGGAACAATGGATTTTTATCAATAATAGTGAAAATATTTCCATATTTTAATACACAGTGTGTTTATAATAGTATATAGCTACTTAACTCTGTACATAGGCAAATAAGAATATGTTCAGAGAAGAATGTTAAACAGTATATAGATACCCAGTACAGTGTTATACAAGGAACAGCTAAAGGAACCAGAGATATTTATCCAGAGAGGCGGGGAAAGGAGGTGGACCTGAAAGCTGTCTTCAAATATCTGAAGGAATGTTGGGTGGAGGCAAACTAGACTTGTTTGTGTGACTCCAAAGGGCTCAGTCAAGAACAACCAGTCTGTTTTATATATAGGAAAGTTGCTAAGAAAGTAACTTCTGTGAGTTCTCATTGCAAAAAATATTTTTTCCTTTTTTCTTTGTTTTCTTTTTATTGTACTTATATGAGAAATGAATCTTAGTTGAACCTATTGTGGTAATCATTTCACAATATATGTAAATCAAAACATCATGCTGTAAACCTTAAACTTTTACAGTGATGTATGGGGGTTAGAAAGCATAGTATTGCGTATGAGGCTGTGAACCAGAATCACCTAGATTCTCATTTTTAATACATATTCTGTGCCTCAACCAAATCAGAATATCTGGGAGTGTGGTGTAGAAACTTGTGGGTTTTTTTTTTTTGTTTTTTTCAGTTTTCAAACAAGCTTTTAATGAAAAGATCATAAAGTAAGTTTCTCATCACCGTGTATTAAGACTGTGCACTTCTGAAGAGAGAGATCATCGCTGGTGAATTGGTTTTCTATGACACTTGAGGGCTGCAAACTTGCAGCTCCGACCTGAGTTTATCCAAACTCTCAAGGGAAGTGAACTCAATGAACTCAATGACAGAGGCAGTGGCCAGTACAGGAGTGTGATCACAGTCCCTCCCCCTTTCTGGGAAGGACACAAAGTAGGACATGATCCCTTTTCCAGTTCCAATTAAACACGGCAGCTATAACCCATCCTTCTCCTGCCCCCTTGAGGTATTTACGAATGGGCCAGTGTCCAATCTGGGGTCCCTCAGGGAGTTGGGGTAAAGCAAGTGTTGGGTAGGTACAGAGAGGCTCCCCTCAGCACCTGGCCCCTCAGGGCTCCACCAAGTGGAGAGTCCCCCCCTTCACTAGAAACTTGTGTTTTCAATGAGGCGCCCCACAGATTCAAGGCCAACTGGAGTTTGAAGACAACTGAGTACAGCAAGCAAAGGCCCACATTTGCTTATCATAGCAATAGGTTCATTTCTAGAAGCATATATTTATTAGACACCAGCCACTGAGCTCTCCGAAGAGGATCACATTTAACCGTCACAAGGGGCCTGAGAGGGCAATTTCTAGCATGGTTTCAGTTTCTCAGATTAGGAATTATGACTTTCATGGGTTCAATGATTTGCCCAAGATCTTGTGGTAAAGGGTGCACCGAGATTGGGATGGGGTCTTCCCAGCCAGAATCGTGGTGTGTTCTGAAACAGGTCAAACAAGTCACTTCCTGTCTGAGCACATACTTCTTTGCTGAGGCTTTCTGTTCTGGTAAACCTCTAAATCAGTCAGGACTGATGCAGAAACCCCTCTACACACAGAGTATAGCAGCAAGTGTACACGAATGTTCCATGGAGAGCGCCTGTCCGGAGGGCGGGTGAAGGACAGAACACTTTGAGAACAGCCTCCTGTGGGTCTGTAAAGCTGTGTTCATTTATTTTTCTAACTTAAACTCTGCCTGTTTGCCAGTAGGTGGCGTCTTCTATATCCATACCATAATCTTACACTGTAGAAAAGAAAAGACAACATTTTGATCCTGAACGCCAAATATTTAATTTAAATAGATTTATAAAGGAAGGATGAAAAATGGGGTCAGGAGTATGTTCAAATGAATTTTACTGTCACATGCTAATGCCAGAACCCTCTGTTGTCAAGTCAAATCCCATGGATACAGCCTAGACAACAAATTAGGTGCTCTGCTTATCTCCACAAAAGTGCAAGAATGAATCACACAAAGTTCGCAAGGAAGTACCCAACAATATATTAGTAAATAGAATTATTACTATGGCTCAGCTCTCACTATGTGTCAGGCACTGTACTGGTTGATTTATATATATTTTGTTGTGCAATTTAATAAAAAAGTTCTATGAGACAGACATTCTCCACATGCTCTAAGATTCTGAAAATTAAGTAATATGCCCAGCTTTTCAGCGGCAGGACAGAGATTTAAATCAGGGTCCTTTAATTACAGCATAAGCTTTTCTGGTAATTAGGTAAGACAGTTGCCTAAATAATGCAAGGAAACATGAAAACAACATAAATTGCTATGGGACTCAAAGAAAAGTACCAGTAGAGCTTTTGGGTCAAAGTGTCGTACAATACTTTGTTGCAGATGTAGTGCTTGACGTGGGGCTCTGTCTTTGCAGAGAGAGTGAGGGGAATGCTAGGTGATGTGGGGAGGCAGGTGTTCCAGACGTAGGGGAAAGAATAAGCTAAGACATGGGCATAGAAAATTATGTTTGGTAATACGGAATAGTTGTCTGTGGCACAGGAAAAAAAGACCTGGGTACTTTGGGTGACAAGCCTGAAAAGTCGCTGGATCATATTATAAGGAGTTGTCCTTACTAAGACAACAGTGGAGCGATGGGCAAAAGCTGAGTTTGGGTGTGTGTGTATGTGGGAGATGTTGGCAAATCTTTTAAAATTAACTTTTCTCATTGAACGTTTTGCACTATAGGATTTACAATATTATCTCAGTTTGGGAGTGGGGAGCAGAGGACTGGAGACTGGAGGGGGGAGACCAGTCTGAAGACTATTCCAATGGCCCACGCAGACAATTCTGAGAGGCTGAATGGACGTTACTGTGTGGACTACATTGCACGAGTGTATGCTCTACTCCCCAAGAACATTTCCTGTCTGGCTTCGAGTTCTTGGGGATGAGTAAGCTAATCAATAAATACAGCTTTAAGTCATGTCTCTTCTCATCTAAAGGTCAGGAGCACAGCTGTCCAATATTCCTTTTTTTGGATTCCACAGGAAGGCTTTATGAGAGATTTTAATATATCTACAGATTTATTTCCTTCACTGAAAGTGTGCGGATTTTTCCTGCTTTTCCTCAGTCAAAGTTTATGGAGCTAAATTATCAGAGGCATCTCAGGAGAAATTGTATTTGCTCGTGATCACATCACTCTCACCTTCTTACAAAATCAGACAGGGCTTATTTTTAATTTGTCCCTTAAGGAAACATGTGTTTAATTATTTTGTTGTGTTTCTTCACTGAAAAACATGTTGCCTTAAACTCCTAGTGACATTCAGAATAGTTTAGGAAGGACGCTACTAACGGTGATATTGCTTCTACTCAGCTCTCCTTCCCCAGGAGGATTATAAAATGTTTTCAAACTACCAAATAGTATGTGTACACACACAGTTCAAATTTCAGTGCTTTTATAAACACCTGCACAGATTCCATTTCTATCTAGCTAACACTCAGAGTCCCCGTGAACAGAGAAACTGTTCTTTCATTGAAATGTATTAAGAAAAATCCCACTGTAAGTAAAACGGAATTATAATTGCTTGGCTTAAAGCCCCAGAAAGTCTAGATCCTAGGGGGAGCTCTCTTATGTCTGCTGTCTAAATTATGACCAAGAGCGGGAGATTATTTTAGTTTGTGGGGCTTCCACTTGCTTACCTGTGCAATTGCTCTGCAGTGGTCTCATACATGATTCACTCTCTACTGCACGGATTCGTGTGAGAGAGGGATCGATGGGTCAAGGTCTACGGAGGCCCCCTGTCATCTCATACTCTTTTAGGATCAATTTCCACCAAGCCAATGCACTGGGATGTTTGTAGGGGCCATATACTGGTGCTCACACACTAAGCCCAATCCAAGGGAAGGAGGATGAAGCCATAGTACTCACCCAAGTTGTGTATTATTAGATAAAGCAGATGCCATCATTGTCTGTAGTGACCCCCATACTATTTGGTAGTTTTCTAAAGGATGCCATTACTGAAGGTTTCCTGGGGACGACAGGAAGGAATAGGACTGGAGCCACACTAGGTCTAACTCCCCTATGTGCCCCCTCTCAGGAGCAGGCATGTCGTAGTCCCCACATGGCCCCTACTGAGTAAAACAAGAACCTTTCAGTTATCTAACTTCACCTGTCTCAGAAGTAACTTCGGAGATTGGATTGTTATTAAAGCATCCATGCATTTGCAGATGAGATGTGCCCTGCTTTTCCCGGATACTTTCCTTCTCAGACAACAGTAAAATCCTGTGCCCTCTTCATGGAGGGGCGGTGAGAAGCAGGGGGATTCCTTCATCCCTGACTGTGAAGCTGGCCATCATTGCCGTCAGCTGTCCCCTTGAGTCTGGATTTAGACCTTTTCTGACCGAAGACTGAATGTTAGGTGATTCAGTAGAAAAATATCAGGATGTTGGAGTGTTTGTAATTTTCTTACAGTTCTTTGTAACCTTCTGCAAGCTTCAGTCAAACGTGTAGTGTTGGAGAGATGAAAGAGAAGAAAATGCAACCTTATTAGGTAGAGGTATTTTTGGCCAGTAGGAAGCAATTCATGATAGTTGAATATCAAAATACTTACCCCACCAATGGTTGAAAGAGTTTAATTTTCTGCCCCTAGCCAGTCAATGAAAATCAAGCCAGAGGATCACGAAATGTAGTGTATTAGTTTCCTATTACTACTGTGACAAATTACCACAAATTTAAAGACTTAACAGTCCAAATTACAATTCTGGAGGTTTGAAGTCTAAAATCAAGGCGTTGGCAAGGCCGTATTCCATTCAGCTGTGTCAAGGGAGAATTTGTCTTCCTGCCTTTTCCAGCTTTACTAACCTGCCTTCTTAGCTATTGAAGCTCTTATAACCTGTGTTTCTTAGCTCTTTATCCCTTCCCATGTCACTCCAGCCCCTTGCTGTGCGGTCACGGCCCACACTGCTCTCCTTAACCTTGTGTCCCCTTTATCAGGACCTGTGTGATTATTACCTCGCGTTCAATCTGATAATCCAAGATAATCTCATTTTAAGAGTTTTATTTTAATCGTATCTGCAAAATCCCTTTCATCATGTATGGTAACATGAACAGGTTATGGGAATTAGGACTTGGCTGCCTTCGGGCTGGTCATTGTTCTGACTAACACATTCAGCTGGGGACTTAAAAAAAAAAAGACTGGACCCTCAGGTCTGTATTTCCTAATATTCACCTCCTTGTAATCAAGAGAGAAAGGTTACATGTGACGTTTTTAAATACTTGGATCCAAATATGTATGAAGCCAACTCAGGACTTTCTGCAATGCAAACAGGCCTCACCTGCTGTCCCAGAACAGCAGAGCTGGGATTTCACTCCAGGTCATCCGATACCTGAGTGCATCTTCTTGACCACTGTAGGGGTCACTGGGATAATGTTCATTTGCCCTCTATTTGATGGGGCCTCTTAACTCGGTTAGTGCTATCCCTCCCCCTGCATCACCTCTGCTTGTCTGGGCTGCAGGGACCTACGCCGGCTCCTTTCATAGCTCTGCTCTCCGCTAATCTTCACCAAATTACCAGCCTTTTTCGTCCAGTGCTTTCTTGTTGTGTAGTGACTCCCTGGATTCGAGGACCACAAACAGATACACTGTTCCTGGGGTCTAAGAAAGGCTTTGTTTTTAGAGAAATGATTGACAACCTTCTCCCCCAACACAGGCACATACACGCAAATGTGACTCGCCCCTAAGTTTGAAAAGCATGCTGAATTTTCAAATTCTGTTACATTAAATTCTTAAAACTTATGTGCTATTCATTGGCTTTTGGGGAGAAACCGCCCTATACTCTGAGATCTTGTATCACCAAAACGACAGCTGTTGCTTCGCACTAGGCATAAATATAAACACAAGGTACTAAGATGCCACAAGGCAATCAACTTAATTTAATTTATACTAAGTGGCAGGCAGTTAATGTTTTTAAACTAAAATACGTGATTGATTTCATTGTGTTATGACATTTCATATTTCTGTCTTTTCAGTTTGTGACGTTAATCCCTTAAGTGAACCATTTCAGATTATCCTATCTCCTCAGGGACACTCAGGGCTACACACTTCCTTGAAGCGTTACTCTGTTTCCTACGGAAGATTCTCTGGGTTACTGTGGGACGTTGAGCTGAAAGTTTGCATGTGGTACTGCTCTGGTTCGGAGAAGTGCTGAAAGTCCAAAGTAGTGATATTATGTGTCAACCTGACTAGTCTAAACTACATTTGCCAGAATTCCCTTTTCCTGATGTTTCCAGAAAAAGAAAGGTGGGCTAAAAGGGACATTCTTGGGTGAGACTGGGAGGGCAGAAATGAAGCAGCAGCTATTTTGTAGCTCCCACAGGCTGTTGCGGGTCTGTCTGCTAGTTCACCTGTGCAGGGGCCGCACCGGGCCTGCAAGTGCTCCACCTTCCCCGCATCTTCCTTCAGCTTCTCTGAGTCCCGGGTGCTGACAAGGGGACGACTCCTCCTGGAGGACTCTGATACCACTAAGGTCAGAGGTGGTGAGAACTGACACAACGTTTAGTTTTGTCCTTGTGTGGTGTGTCCCGGCTTGTTCTTCTGTCTCCAGGTTGCTCTTGCCCTAAACGTCCATTTTCCCTTCCTACCTCCTGCCCTGTAGACTTTAAGCTCCGACACCAGACTTCACAACAGACTTAAAGAGACAGCTTAAGCAGCAGCCACAATTGTGTAAGATCAAATCCCTTTGGAGAGATAGATCTCTTAGTGGTTCTACCTTTCTGTGTCAACCCTGATGGATACAATAACCCCGTCTCAACTATGCAAATATCTGCTTGTGTAAACATTGGCTCCAAGCTGCCAGGATAAAAAACCCATCTTTTAAATACATTTCCAGTCTTTAACTCAGTGCTCATTGTCTGTATGAACCAGAGCACTCACTTGTGCCTTGACTTTTCACATATTATTAAAAGTCAGGAACTTAGGACTTTTCCTCAAATCTTGTTTCAGGACCTCATATAGCCTTAACATTAATCATGTGGAGTTTGACACGTGGAATGTAGATATTTACATACTTTTATTTTGATACTTTACATTCCCACATGAAGATCCTATCATTATCATATTTTGTTATAGGTTTGATAATTGTTACATAGCATGATGCCCTTCACTCTTAAGTATAATAACTAGAAAAAAATTCAGTAAATCATCTAAAAAAGTCATGCTTCACACAGTGGAGATTATGCAATAGGGTTTGAACTAAGATCATTAGCACAAATTCTAACGTATTTTACAGGTAATAGGTTGTTATAAACAATGGGTGGCAACTTACCTCTTTGTAGATAAAATGCCCTATGTTTTATTTTTCAGCTGGATAGACTCATCTGGATGCTAAATGTATCCCATGTTGCCAACTACTTGCAGGAAAAACAATACATGTTGCGAACCAGTCACCTGACCCCCATTGTTCTGCAGGACAGCATAGCAACACTGCCTTTTATAGAGGGGACACGCTGGTTAGCTGATGCTGCTGGAACTATGGGTCATTCCTCTATTTTTCAAAATAGAAAATAATTCTAATGCCAGGAAAAACATGCCAAAGCATGACTTGAAAAAAGAAGATACTTTAAACAATTAAACTCCTATAAAATCTAAGCCAGAGGTATAAATTACAGGCTGCCGTAAGGTCACAGAAATCTAGGTGTGGGAGAGAGAAACTAAACCTCTGCACTCTGTTGTGCGCTGGAGTTGAAGTGCTTGGCAGTCCCCAGGGAAATGAGAGGGGCTGGAGATGGGTCTTCAAGGCCGATGTGAGCATTTCTCTGTGTGTGTTGCTGGGCATTGGGTAGGACTGGTGTCACTTCCTGTTCTTAAGGTCCTCACAATCTAGTATTCCTGGCTTTGATGTTGGTTTCTGTATTTTTCCATCTAATTTCATGCAGTATTTTCTTCACTGCCTTAGATCCTGTGCTGTTTTCACTCCATGTCAGTGGGATGGACTGACCTGGCCCTCAAGTTTCGGATTCTGATCTTTGAATGAAGGGATTAATCCTTTTATTCCTGGTGACAGGAAACTCCCTGGCCCTCCCAACACTGTCCTCAGCAGCTGGGGTGTCTATCTTGGGAAGGGCTTGCTACCACCTCAGGCACTCTGCTAACTTTTCCCGGCCACAACTGCTTCTGGTACACTGTGCTGCCGAGGTGGTTAATTCATCAAGCTGGAGCTCAGTGGGACTGACAGAAGCACCCAGGCCAGGGATGGCAGCCAGCTTGATCTACGCTGCAAACTCTCACCAGTAGTCTTTTTAGCTGTGTGACTTGAACAATTTCCTTGATCTCTCTCTGTTTTACTTTTCTAGCCTGTTAAAGGGGATAATAATAGTACCTACTTTACAAGGCTTTTATAAAGATCAAAAGTGTTACTGTTTGTGAAGCAATTTGAATAGTACCTGGCATATAATAAGTTCTGTGTAAGTGCTTGTCAAACAAATTAAGAACAGACAAATGAAGGGTAACAGGCTATGCCACCCAACCAAAATATATCTCTTTGGCATAAGGATTATATTGAGTTAACTGATTTTGAGAAACAGCAGACACTGGGGAAGTTCTGAAAACAAAGCCAAGGATTTAGGAACATCCCTCTTTTGTGGGGGAAATGGACATTTATAAAGACACTCTCTATAAGTGTGTCTCCCTCTCTGTACCAGCAAAAGAAGGGTGACCCTAAACCACAAGAGGACCGAATCAGTGGAGAAGGCATAACAAAGTGCATAACAAAGCTGGCCCTTGTTTACTATGCTTTTCCTGGTGATCCCTTGTAATGCCCCCCCCCTCCTCCTAAAATCTTTCTTTCTTTTGTCTTTAGTTGAAAGTGATATTTCAGATTGTCGTAGCTTGGGCCGTCTCAGGAACTTACTTGGTTTCCCTGGGTATTTCCTATGCATATGTGAAGTACACATGTTAATAAACTTCTGTTCCTTTTTCTCTTGTTTTTCTGGCTTTTACTACAGGGCCCCAGCCAAGAACTTGGAGGAGGAGAGTGAAAATTACTTTCCCTGTCCCACACAAACAACTGATTAGTGTGTTGGGGAGCGAAGAGCTGGTCATGACAAGGGAGAGACATCTAGGATCTAGTAGAGATGTCTTGCAGGTACTTGGGAGAAGGATGGGACAGAGTCATGTGTTTGTCATTCTTGACATAGATTTTAATGAGCTCGGCCTAGATACAATTTTAAAGGTGATAAATTTACAATTACTATCCAACCTTTCTTCTGCTCTTTAGAAAAGAACTGAAATGTATTCTCTTGGGAGTAAAATTTATTTGATAATATATATATATTTATTGAGTACTTGCTTACTTCAAAGCAGATGCTACAGAGTGGGGACATGTGTAATAAAAGTGAGCATGGTTCCTGCCCAGACAAAGCTTAGATCTGGTTGGCGAAAGAGGCGCTGTAGCCAATTGTGCCGTCACTAGTTTAGTAACAACTGTGAGGAGTACTCTGAAGGACAAAGATAATGTGTACAGGAGTCCTGTCTTAATCCTGTGGGTCAGGGAAAGTGTTTAAAAATTGTTATTTCAGCCTCAGCGCTGAGACTTCAAGGAGCTGGTTAAGACGGGGGTTTGGCCTTGAGGATGAGAAGGCTTTCCAAGGTGGGGACTGGGTTGGGAGAGGCAGCATGGCAAAGGCTCTGGGATCACTTTGCACTATATGACGTCCCCCCCAAAAAAAGAGAGAATTGATGTCTTCTTGTAAAAGGAAGGTGTGGCGGTCGCCGACGTTTTACATTATCACCTGTTTTCCTGAAGGGCAGACTGTGTTGGTGCGATGTCACTTTACCAGCATCTCGCAATATCAGTAGGGGGCATGTTTCGGATTGAGGGAGGTGAAACTTCATGGAAGGAATTATATTAGGGTTTTAAAGGATGGATTGGGCTTCAATAGATATAAACAAACTAAAGGATAAGAAGCTATAGACCAAATGAATTACTAAAAAATTGTAACATTTTGGCATTAGCAAAATGGCAGAAGTTTTTGTTTGTTTTTTCTTAGATCTTTTCTTTGGGCTCCTGAAAGCATACTAGGGAATCTGCTACCAGAACCACTTCTAATAAAGTTGTCCTGTTTACAGGTTTTTGATAAGCTGTCTTATTCTTGAATAAATAAGAAACGATGCCATTGTTCCCTACAAAATAGCTGAGGTTTTACTTGAACAAAATCTGTTTGGAAATGTTAAGCTGGTTACACAGAACTAATATGCCTCAAGGTGGTCATTCTCTCTGGATTAAAGCTGTGGAACAATGGCGGCTCCTGTTACAAGGAAAATGACAAAGGACCATTATGAGGAGGGACAAAAATCTCTGTTCCCAGAGGGGGGCTGACAAGCTGAAAGTTCCCCTCCACATGCCAACACAAAAGCCCGATTGCCTCCCATAGTTTGTTTATGTAAATCAAAAGGCAGCCATCAATTCTGCAAGTGGGACTGCTAAGCAACAAAGAAAGTGGCGGTTGGCCCGAGAGATTCGTGGGCTGGTGGCAAATCTGACAAATCCTATTGCTTTTGTTCCAAGCTCCATCTGGGTACCTGTAGAAAAAAAAAGAAGCTTGTTATTATGCACTAAAGTAAATGTTCGTGGAGTAAGAGTTGGAACTATAGGACCTGAGGGCACCGGAACGCATCATCAAGGATCTGTTTACACAGTTTCCTCAAAGCTCTCCCTAAGTTGGACTCAGCGGAACATCATGACAGACGCCCCAGTGACGTTCAGTCAGGTGGAGTATAATGGGGATATACCACCTGAAAGTGGGAAACCACCGGTCACTGAAGCCAGTGAGGCAGTCAGTGATGTGGAGAGCACCCCACCATACTACAGGGTAGAACCCAGTCTTGCAGGTCCGCTCACAGAAGGAAATCAGGAGAAAAGTGAAAAACTACAAGGGAAGAGAATGCTTAACTGGTCCACGGATGAGAAGATTCTAAAAGGTAAAACATTTTCCTTCTCTTCAATTTGCTTGATTTGATTCGTAAACTCACTCAGGATTCTTTTGGTAACTGTTAGGACAGGAATAAGCTGTATATCTTCCCACTCCCATCCTCGGCCAGATGTGGTCCCTTTTCCTACTGGGGTTGCATAGCATAAGGACTAAACCTCTGTCACTGGTCAAACCCAGACTTATGCATTTCATAACTCTGTGACCCTGGTCAACTTTCCTAGCCCCCCGAAGACTTAGTTTTCTCAGCAGAAGGCAGAAGAATGGTGCCGATATTTGCTGGGTTGTTGTGAGGACTGGTTAAATGTTAGCTACTGTCATTTACTATTATTGCGGACAGCCCCATTAGTATTTGAGCAAAAAGAATTCAGAATTTCAAGTTTTCCTTCTAAATATACCTTAACGTGTCCGAATGATGGTTACATACTTTAGATATTAAAGGAAGATTATCGTTATGTTTATAATTAAAAAGGAGCCAATGAAGAAATGAGGTGATAGAGTAAAATCATCATTTTAAGTGATTACAATTAAAAATCAAAGAATCTCCCTAGTTAGAATGTAAAATGATCATATTTAACCCTGAATTACTTAAATATTAAAATATTAATCTTTGTGGGGTTTTTTTCCAGAAAAACCAGAAGAGAATCTCTTTATTGTTCATAAGGCCATCACAGATCTCTCTCTCGAAGAAACAAGTGTTGATGAAATGACATTCAGGGAAGGTAAGAGGAACCTGCCTCCACTGTGTACACAGTGTTTGACTGGACATGGATGACAGTTTCGGCGAGGGTGCTGTATGAGTGTGGTGTTGAGAACGCAATCCAGGCAACGCCTTTCACCCCTCAAAGCTGCAATAGGCAGATATGGGAATCTTAATTATCTAGGGGTTCCACCTTACAGAGTATTCTAGAAGCTTCAAGACTGAAGCTGCACGGACTGCATGACTGATTGGCAAATTCTGACCTGACAATACATCTGTCTCTTACTAAGCTAGTCCACTAAATCAACCTTTCTTCTTGGTTTAGTGTCTCCGAATCTGCATCAGGCACCTTGTGAAATGTAAATGTTTATCCTAAAAGTTTGCCATTGACATACAATTTAAAATAACCTTATAAATTTATCTGATGGAAAAGAAAATTCCAGTCCTCTGATCTAAGCACAAAATGGTTTCCTAATTCTTGTTAAAGAAATCTACCAGGTGATGAAGTTAATTTTAATTCTGTTTTTCAGAAAATGGGAGAATAAAAGGAACATTGATTTTTAAGTGACTGCATTCTATTTCAAATAAAGTCAAGTGACTGAGACATACAAGCTTTTAGACTTCTCTTCTAAGGAGACACCTACATTCAAGCAATTTCCAAATACAGTGAAGGATAAAAATGTATTAACTAATTACTTATGTCCTCTCTTGCAGCCATAACTGTCTCATTTCAAAATTGAAGTCAGCTTGTTAGACCTAAGCAATTTAGTTTAGTTAGAACCTTAACAGGAAAAATATTGTAGGGATTATTGGTTGAAATATTAGAGCATCCCATAAAAAGTAGATGCCAAGGAAGACACAAATGTGATTGGCAGTTTCCTGGATTTGTCCACGTTGCCTGGACATCTGTCAGACTGTCCTCTGACCACATGCAGTAGTCCACTGTGTGGACACTTAAGGAAGAACGTAGTAAGCAATAGGCATTGTCAAGCTCTTCCATTATCACAGATAATCTATCAGACTTAAGCCCCTATGAAATGGCTAAACCTCTTTGCCCTAGTCTTTCTGCGCCCAATAGTGCTTCCACCATCACGATCTTCCACCTTAGAGCCCTTTTCAAATTTCTAATCAGAAGACCAATGGAGACACCAGTTTCTTTTTTTAAAGGATCCTTCACATCTATCAAATAGAAAACAAAAGCAGTCTGGATTTTAAGGGAGGGGGTCTCAGTGTGAACTTTCCCCTGAATGAATCCTTCTGTGTTTGGTGGGACATATGTTTTTCCTGTAAGCTAGAGGTATGTATACATTTCGTTGTCTTTTATTTTCACAATGGCAAACAGCTATAAAGTGTTTAAAGAGAATAATCCTGGTTCAAAAAATAGAGAGATGCTAAAAATACTGAGGAAAAACTGCAATTTAAATTCAAGAAGTAATTTCATACGTGACGACTCTATGCCTGGGTCATGAATATGAGTGAAAAGAAGTTTCTTTGGTTCTTGTGGAAAGGAAGAAAACAAAACAAAGCTCCAGATGATGACAAACATCCCAACGCATGCTATTTATAGTGTAAAAACATGGCTGGGTACCTGTGTACAACTAGTCAGAAGTGATCGTCCATCTTTAATTCTGTTTTTGTAAGTTTACAATCTGATTCATATAGTTGGGGAACAATAAAAAATAAAAAGGGAATGAAAAATTGTTGATGGAAATGAACTTGTGAATATCGTTCAGTGAAAATAGAAAATGTGGAAGGGAATGGCAAAGAGAAACCTCATCTGTCACTTCAGTTAAGAACTCGTACAGTGTCCAGAGGGAATAGTGAATCCAGGCCCAACAAGGGACGCTGCTCAGGCAAGGTTTCTGAATCGTGCACTTTACTCACTGAGCTTCCCACACAAGTGCCCTAGGGATGGAAGCTCTGAGAACTACCTCTGCTCTCATAGTTAATTCTTTTTTCCATTCACAATAAATATTGCTGAGAACACCCTCTTATGATCTGTTTGTAAAGTGAAGTTTGGAGTGGATTAAGCTCCTTAAAAGTCAGAAATGGACATCAATGGAGGGTGTTCAGTGGGCAGGGGGAAGGGAGGAATAGAGGGGAGGTACAGGGAAGAAGCAGCATAATTGGTGGGCATAAAATAGACGGGGAGAGATAAAAAAATGGTGTAGGAAACAGAGAACTCAAAGAACTGATATGTACAACCCATGGACGTGAACTAAGGGTAGGGAATGCTGGAGGATTGGGGGGTACAGGGTGGAGATGGGATAAAGGGGGGAAATTGGGAAAACTGTAATAGCATAATCAATAAAATATACTTTAAAAAATTTAAGAAAAGTCATGACACGGTTCCAAACAACTTGAATTAATTAGTTTTCCTTAGGGACATGTCTAAAACAATAGGCTAATCGAGCACTATGTAGATATGACCTCAAGATTGTTTTTAAATCTTGGCTGTCTAGGAATTAATGGCAGGCATTAGACTAAGGTGCGTGCTTTGGTGGGTTTGGTGTTTCAGTGAGCTTTAGCTCATGACTTCTGACCGCCTGTGCCCCTCTGTTCCTCCTTCCACACCTGGTGCTTTAGGCCGACTCTGAGAAGTATGGTGGCGAGCACTAAGTGTGCTGCTGTGAGCATGACCAGAAGTGGGAAGTCATTGTTTTTACTATTGGAAGAAATCCATCTTTTCCCTTGTGAGATATCTAATTTTCCTTGAAGGGTGTGTGTCTGTGTGTGTAAGATATAGGTTCAAATATTTATTTTATATATTCACATCCCATAATGACAGGCTAAACAAAATTTTTAGAAGTTGTCTCAGGGAGTACCGGTCTCACTCGCTACAGTAGTCCACAACAACAAAAAATCCATAGTCAAATTAAACCAAGTTGTCAACTTTCTTGGAAATTTACAATGTTTATTAGCATGGCTTGGATAAATTCTGAAGAAAATTCCTTAACTGAGTTTAATTCAGTGTTTTCCAAACTAATGAAATGGTATAGCCCATTGTATTGCATGAAATATATTAGTAACCCACAACATAATATTTCATAAAACATATGTGGGGAAATGATTGTCCAGAAATATAATTTGGAGAATAACATCTGAGGATTTGGGAACCTCTGCATATCTCAACTACCAATTGATTTTGCTACAGGGCATCAGTGGGAGAAGATTCCTCTGAGCAGCAGTAACAAGGAAATAAGTGGAAAAAAGGAAAGAATTGTTGAACAACCTCTAGAAGAAAGAGATGAGTGTAGGAAGAACATAGCGTACCAGGCAACTGAAATTGAATGGCTGGGATTTCGAAAGCCTCGCCAAGTTGACGTGGTGCCTGAAGAGGAGCAAGAGGTTTGGGATGAAGAAATTAACAATGAAGACGATGATGAAGATGAAGTTCGAGTGATAGAATTTAAGAGAAAAAACGAAGAGGGTTCTCCTTTAAAAGAGGAAGGTGATCCAAGCGAGGACTCCCCACTGAGCAGCTCCAGTTCCCAGCCTGTGACACCTGATGAGCAGCCAGCTTTGGGGAAGAAGAGTGATATTTCCAGAAGTACTTATTCAAGATACAATACAATATCCTATCGAAAAATCAGGAAGGGGAATACCAAGCAAAGAATTGATGAATTTGAGTCTATGATGCATTTATAAACTAACTGGATCTGAGAAGTTCTCAGGCCCACTAATGCAAAAGCTAATTCTCTTTTCCTGAGATGCATCTTTGTGTGCCTTATTCCACTTACCTGCTCTAAAGATGTGGAAACTTACTTTCTGTTTTTCTGTAGAATAATGTGGAAATAACCTGAGACAAAATTCAGTCTGGTAACTTGAAATCAAAACCTTCACATTTATTCATGGACATTTGCTTTTTAAAATTTCACTAACATAGTATTCTGGGATAAGCCCTAAACAGCCAGAACCCTGGCGAATCTGGCATAATTTGGCTTTAAAAGGACCAGTGCTGGGACATGTATTCATTAAATGAAGAAACCTGTTTGAAATGGTTCCTATATTTCTTCTGGGGTCTTTCTTCCTATACTTTGAAGCTGATAGAAAGCCTGTTGTTAACTATTTCTTTACTTTTAAGCATCATTTTATAGACTCTGGCAATAAAGTTTTCAAAATACTTTGCCTTTCCTATTATCTTCAAAAAAATTTGAAGTGGTTTCCGTGGTACCCACAGAGTGAAAATTCCGTGTGGGCCTTCTTCCTCAGTGTTGCCATTCACTGCGTTCTCTCACTCGAGGGGCCGAGCAACTGTTAGGGTAATTCTGTTTACTAAATGCTGCCTTTATGCTCTCATGATGAATTCAACCCATTGTGAAGTAGACACAGGGAGGGGCTATAAAATTGGTGGGCAATAGACTAGCGTTTGATTGGATAATTTTATTTCTGTGATGGAAAATAAAATCTTGTCTAGCAAAGTTAATGTCATTAAAAATGAAAATGAGAGCTTTAGCACATTTTAGGGAAAATACCCCCCCCCTTATTATCATGCTTTCCCTTATTAATAATATGTCAGAATAATTTTCTTTCCTAAGAAACCCATGAAAACTCTAGTCATAACTGTACTAGTTACTATGAAAATGGAAGCAATTAGCTCAGAATATTCTCAAAGTAGAGTGTGAGTATGTATTTTTAGTGAGAAAGCTCTGATAGTTGTTGGGAATATATAATTTACTGGACCTCAGCCCAAATCAAGATGCTTAAAATTGTGCCTATGGAGTTTAATCAAACCAGTGTGTCAAATAATGTATTGAATATTTATGAAAATGGAGAGTCTATATTTATATAGATTTCTTAGATAGTTTCATAATTTTTTTATTTCATGCCTCCATATATATTACCCTGTACTTTCTGTCACTACAGATAAAGATATCTTTTGGCCCTGCAAATAAAAAGACAATTCCTTATTGTCTGAATGTAATACAGTCTCCATTGTACTATTCAACCCTTTGTTTATTTCTTTTTCATTTTGTAAAAAAAACCCTGGTTTAGCTCTTCTTAGATTATTGCTTATTTATGTGTAACAAATCCCACACATTTTAATGTCAATTTCTTTTAATTCTTCCTGGTCATATAATATATTTCCATAGTATCACATACTATTATTTAGTGTTTACAAGACTCACTTTTGAATTAAGATCACAGTGTTCCTTCTATTCTTTCAAACAAATACTTTGCAACTTGATCATATAAAAGTTCTGCGATTCTTAATCTGAAGAACCTGTAGATTTCATTCTTGACAAGGCAAGTTTTCAGAGTAAAGCTAGGAAAATCAGGTCTTTATTGATAAACTTAGGTACAAAAGTGATTTACTAGGACAATTTCCTGTTTATTTAGATCCTCTAAACCTGTCCATAGGGACAACCTATTTTATTTTCTGGATTACTGATGACCCCTGCAATTTTCTACCTAAATTCAAAGCTCAGTGTTGTGTTATCCATCATGGAACAGGACCATATTGTTAATCTACCATCAACAGAGCTTGCATTTTAAATTATTCCAGGGGAGGTGATGATGTGGTGGTGGACTATGACCATGTGATATGGCCAAGCACCTAGCTCTCCTGGGGCATGCATGTAGATGATAGATAGATGATGATGATGATAGATAGATAATGATGATGATAATAGATAGATAGATAGATGATAGATAGATAGATAGATGGATAGATAGATAGATAGATAGATAGATAGATAGATAGTAACCCTGGCCTTTTTACCTTTGTACTCTTTAACCAGATGATTAACCAATCATGAAAGATTTTGTCAACAAAGACTTTTCAGGGTATATTCAAAGAATAAATACTTAATGCTCATGGAGGAGGCAATGTACTTGCAAAAGAAAAACTGTTCTTTGGCATCGCCCTATGCCACTGTCTTACATAAGGCCACGGAGTTAAGTGACCATTAGTAACAGGACACTGATGGGTGGCTGTTTGATTCTTTGTAGCCTAGGAAAGACAAGGGTCTGGTTCACATTGCATGAGGGATATTATATTTGAAACTCACATGGGACATATTAAAATACAAATTGCTAACTACACAAGAAAGTTTACTGCTTCTGTGATTCAAGGTTCAGGGTTGGAAGAACCTCAGGAGGGAGAATTAATTTATTGTGAGAATGCTGATATTTCTTACATGATTTTTTGTTTTCATTAGTTGCTGGGTGAACAAGAATTAATAATAGCTCTATTTCTTTGTCAAAATAAAATTTACCTGAGCAAATAACTCTGAAGACACAGAATATGTCAGAATCTATCTATCTGCCCAATAACATATAAATTGAAGAACTTCTGTGTCTGACTCACTCTCAATAAAAGTTTGTGTCCTTATTTTTGGTGTCTAGATTTTATTTTCTTTAGCTGCCCTTTAAAATTGAGTAAAAACACTTGCATATCAGCAACTATTAATATGATCAATAAATGCTGCTTCAGAAAGCAAGAGAACACATTATTTTAATTCATTTGTATTATTTATATCAGAAGGAATTAAAATGATTGTACATGAAATTGCAAGAAAATTTATAATGGGTACTGTGTGATGTTCATGAAAAGTTTCCATTACTTTTACAGGGGGTGGGCTGTTGTTCTAGATGCATTACTCCAGAACTTGAAGAGCATATCTTTGTAGTCATCAGGTAATACATGTAAACTACGCTGACACTTGTATAGTAGCTGTTTCGGCATATTCCATAGGGTAGTATTCTGGGAACACTTTCAAATGGCAAATGGACATTGAGGCTTTTCAAAGTGATAGAAAAAAACATTTAAAATAAGTAATAGTAGAGAATAATGGGAAAAGATGAAGCACCAGAGTATCAAAAAGAAGTAATATGTTTGACAATATGAGAAAGGCAACTACTTATTTTAAAGCCTGAACTTTCATTGTTCTATAGAAAAACAAAGGGGCTATAAAAAGTAAGGTCAGCAGTTATAGCAAACGTTTAACAGTATTAAAATATCAGACCATAACATAATTGTGAATACCAAACATGGACGCAGCTCATGAAGGACACAAGGTGACCGGGCCATGCAACTGGCACAAACACAGTGACGTAAGCAGAGGTCAGCTGCGGGTCACTCAGATCCACGACGGGCTGTAAAATCAAGTGAGAATGTCGAGTAATTGATTGCCAACTAGGGGACTTTTTGGAAATGAATTTGGAAAGTAATTTAAATTTGAATGTAGAAGCTTAAAAATCAAACATTACATGTTTGATACCTTCTTTATAATAACTTCAGTTGGTCAGAGGCAGAAACATTGGGTACTTAAATGTTCAGATTAATTATAAATTCCTTTATACTGCATAGTTTTAATCTAGTTCTCCCATTAACAAGTGTTTTCAAAAACAAAATTCACTATATTGACCTTTGCCTTCCCTTGTTTTTATGTTCACCTCTTATAGTTAACGGGTATAAAAGTAGCAACATTTGGGCAGTCGTTTGACAGAGCAGAACTGAGGTGTGTGCGACCCTAACTTGAGGAACAGGCATTTCGAATTTAAAGTTGGATCACTTCTTCCCAGTGTGAAAACACCGGAGTGAGAGCCAACCTGCGCTTCTGTCCAGAGGGCCAGGCGGACACAAAGCCCTGCACTTACAAAGAGTCGAAGACAACCAAAAACATTTCTTAATTTTCTTTATTTTATTAGAGACTCTTGGTTTTACAATCTCCCAATTAAAAACATAAAATATAGACTCATATATACATACATAAGCATATAAATAAATATATGTGCATATATGTATATGTCCATATATACAAATATCCACATATATTTACAAAGATTGATGTGTTTTTGAATGGTGAAGTACAGACAGTCTGTGCTTATTTATATAGAGATTTATGACCAATATCTTTAAACTGGAAAATATCTATCAATTGATAATAAATAGAAAACCTCTATTTTAAAAGAAATATTTCTTATTTGATGACAACTGCCATCATTAGGAACTAAGCATATTAAAAGTTGCTGTATTTGCTGGAAAATGAGAATTTCATGCATGTTTTTCCAAAGCAAAGATTCACATAAGCTTGCAAAGAGACCCTAATGGGAGTGGTTAACTCTTAGGTGACTCATCAGGTTGAAAACAGAGTAAGTTTGCTTAGTGTGATGGTAATTTTCATTTCCTTTCTGTAGACACAGGCACCATCAACACCTAACATACCATCCATCAAAGCTCATCAGGAGTATATAATACTTTACATGGTTTATTCAAACCTGCCCACGAAACAGCCACTTGCCAAGAATAAATATTTTGTACATCCGCTTGGTTAGTGATCCTTTTCTCTTTGGAGGCACCTTGGCTTGCAGCACTTGTTGAATAACCTACGCAAAAGTGGTTGCAAAAGCACTGTGGTGACAACACAACAAGGGCAAAGTTATAAGTCTTGGCTTGTGTTTTAAATTAAAGGATTCTTCAACTTCCCATTTCCCACCTCTGTTCAGATCTGTCGGCTTTGATTAATGGTTGGGGGAAGAAAGGGTTGGTAATATTACTCACAGAGAAGCAGTCTCTCTGTGTCCACCTCTGCCCCTCATATTTGTTCCAGGAAATGGAAAGGAATGTGTCCAGCATGAAGTCAAGTAGGTAGACCACTGCAAGGCACGTGGGATTGCTCTCCTTAAGTCTACCCTTCAGTCGTTTAACAGAAAAGGGTGTGGCTTCTATTTCCTGTCTGCACAACGTCCACCAGAGAAAACAAAGCAGTTTGACTCCAAACCAAAGGATTTTGACTGAGCCCCACTGAGCTGACTGCCTGCTTAGAAAAATAAACTCATAGCAGTATGGTGTAGGGGAGAAGGCTCTCTTTTTTCTTCTTTCTTTCATTTTTTGATCCAGATAGGATAGAAACTGGGTTCTTAACTCTCACAAGTGGGATGACGGGATGCCATCAGACAGTCCCTGTCAGCCATCCTCTTACCTGCACAATGAGGAGAACAAGCCCCGCCTCACAGAGTTGTGCACAACAGTGGGATGGGGTGCGAACTGGGCCTAGCACACAGTAGGGACCTAAAGGTAATTAGTTCCCATTTTTTCTCTTTACTCCCTGTCATTTCCTTGCGTTAATCCAAGGTATTGGGGTCGTCATCTGAGGCATAATTTATTTCCTGTGTTTGAACATAGAAATTCAATTAAAGATGTTAAAACAAATAAAGACGGTACTATCTGGTGTTCCTCAACCCCATTCTCTTGCAGGAGAGCCCCTTGGAAACCATTCTAAGCCATTCATGAAATCAAGGTTCACTAGGGAAATTGAATTCCTTTGTTATATCTTTGCCCCTCTACAATCCCTATGAGAAGCAAGGTGTTTAAATATCTAAATAATGTTTCCAAATTAGAGTGGAGAAGCTGACACTGCATCGAGACCGTGACACATGGTGGATTTGGCCTGGTGAGTGATGGCTGATTGAATGTCAGCAAGCAGAACTGAGGAGACTCGATGCTGGTAATAAAACATGGTTGTACCAACAACAGCTGTGCCGTCCTTCAGGGAGGGGAGGGTGCAACCTTTGGGTAGTTGTTGCAAAAGAGAAAGAAATTGTGCAAAGTGAAAGGCTCAGAAGCACTCAGATGGTTTGGTAAGTTAGTTCTTGGTCAAATGAGTTCTGTTAACTATTAGCATAACTACACTTGTGTTTAAGTTTATGAGACACATGGACATTTCTCTAAGAAGGGCAATAAATAACTCAAGCCAATTGAGGGAAAACTGTGAAGTACCCAATAATACAGCCTTCTAAGGAAAAATTCAGGGCTGACAAGGGACCTACGGTGCCCCATCCAAAGGTTTCTTATCAGAAGTGCCAGAAGATGGTGAGGCATTTGTATCTTTATTACAGTCTTCTGACAACAAAATTTAGAGGGCAACGCTAAAAAAATCCTGGTAGTAGATTTCACAATTAGTCAAGACTGTTAGGCTTAGGCCTATAAAATTCTTAACTAGTGATTAGTTTTTTTGCATCTTAGAATAACTGAGCAAATACATGCTAAAAGCTGTCTTTAAAATTCTACCCAAGAACAACTATGTGATGTATGAAAATAATCCTTTGTTGTGTTGACAATATAGATTCAAATATATCTTCATGTAGCACATATGTCAAGGTAAAGTCAGGAAGAGCATACACTGAACAGACTATAAGAAGGTTTTCTGAGAAAAACATTCAAATTTCTTCTGCTCTTATACCCAAAGTGAAGTGTATCCAAAACATAATTCATCTTTTTCTGAACAGAGTTGGAGTTTTTGGTAGATTCCGTTTTTGAATAACAATAGAGGCTTTAGACTGGGGAAGAATAAGCCCGCGGCATTTTTCTGTTCATGAAGAATCTCATGAGGCACTCAGCGTATTCAGGTCGGTCAGCAGTTCAGTAAGACCTTTGGCAACCGCCTTGTGTTTTACCCCCTGCATAGCTCTGCGTGGAGAGTTACCTCATAATCTAGTCATTCTCTGATCTCATCCCCAATGTCAATTATTTATAAAATGCATTCCAAATATGAGGTTAAAAAACAAAACTTTTCCCCCTTCTGATTCTTGTTTATTGCTCTGCTCTTGTGGAATTAACTGGGAATTAAAAATGAACTTTAAGTTGGCAGGCAGAACTAAAGATGGCCAAGTTTATCATCAGCTCAGCTAAACAAGAGGTTTTTTGTTTGTTTTTTTTTAGATATTAAGTGGCATATAGTATGATTATGCTACAGAGACCCAACTCGGGCAAAATGGTTTATGTATCTCTTTCAGAGAAATGCTGTGGGACAGATTTGTTCAAGCCAGTGCCCTGGGGCAATAGAATGAGCCTTGTCTCCGGAGATTCCCGTTCTAATCCCGATTGTCTCACTAACCAGCCTGGGATTTCAGATTGGTAACAAGTCTTCTAGGTATCAGTTTTCTTATCTGAATGAATGTAAAGGATATCAGGATTTCTAAGATCTTCTCTGATATGCCTAAGTATTGACATACCTAAGATTGGGGCTCAGTTCGAATCAAAGGAATATTGGGCTTTCCCCTCTTGTTATCGTTAGCTCCTTATGTGAGGCTTTATGACCCACCCTGTTCACTGAGGGGGCAAATCCTCTATTATTTTTGCCAAGTCTAAAGCATTTTCTTACCCCGTTTCCTGAGGATTGCTTACCTCATTCTCTTCCCCCTTCATTGTTTCCTTCACTTTATTTCTTTTTAAAAATCTTTAGAGTCCATTTTTAGCATATTTATCCCCTAAGCGCTGCTAAGTTTAAGGCAGTATTTTATATAAAAGAACCTTAATATTTTTTAATGCTCTCCTTCTCCTTCGTTTCAGCTCCTCTTACTTGGTCCTGCATTAGTGTATTTGGTGATTAAATGTATTTTGGGTTACTACAATGTGTTGTGACCAAGCCTCTTTGACTTTGCTTTTTTTGTTTCCTTTTTAATATTCACGTGAATCTACGAAGTTACTGATATGACTGTTTTTAAGTGTAGTTTTAAAAGTACAAAATAAACTGAAACAATGGCTACATTTAGAATGGAATAAGTGTTTGACTCCCCAATTAAAAAAATTTTCCTTTGACTCATCTTGGTAAAAAGCACTGTGTAGTAATCTAGATGAAATCCTGCCATCAAGGAGTGTGATATCGATACCATCTCAGACCGTAAGGTAAACCTGCATGTAGTCTGGGGAGTTTCGCCAAGGTGATAGCTGTGTGCCTATGAGGTCTTTCAGCCATTGAAACTCAAGTTATCTTTTTTTGATGGAAAAATAGTACATAAATGACCAGGTTCTGACTGATTTTAACCTACTTTGGGGCCAAAAGAGCTGGTTATTACCCAACCCAGTCATTCTGACTATGATTGTACTTCCCCAAGTACTTCTGTCTTTATTTGTGGGTGCTTGGTGCGTTGCTTGGGGAAACTTAAAGGCTGATGCTAGCCCAGGGCAGGAAGCAGGCAGTTCAAAAGGGTTCCTGGTGCTGAAGAAGGACTCCTCCAATTCAACGTTGGACTGTTTCCCTGAGTTAACGTTTGGTGTTTCAAATTTTATGATTTTTAAAAATCTTCCATTCAAGTGTTATTCATTGTGAAAATTTAAATTACCATGGAGAAATATAGTCACTGAGTTCACTGTCATTTTCACAGTGTCTGATGGGCTCACTAGACAAAAACATCAGCTCCTTTTCAGTCTTCAAAATACTTTTCAAATTTCCACTTTTGATGTGGCTTCTTTGGGTCACAAGCAGCAACTTTCAGGGTCTTCTGAGAAAAATTTCCTTCCAAGCATAATAACTGATGATAGTTTGCAAAAACAATGTGATTTACCTGCAGAGAAAGGGGATCTGGGAATGAGCCACAGACTGAATTTGACCATTGAGATGTAAAGAAATGGAAAACAATAAAAAAAATAGGTATTTACATTTTTATTATTTAGGAATTATCCTAACTAAATTAATAACATAAACACAGACTTTAGACACTATTAATTTTATCTCTCTCAAACTAAGTTCTCACACTTCAAAGATGAATTTTCTGATCATATGGCTGATTACTATATTATTTAAAGAAAATATTACCAGATGGCATTTGCTATATTTGATGGATGACGGCCCCTCACTGATGGGAGGAAAGAAAAAAAAAACACATAACATGACAAATAGTGAGTTAGTTAATTTCTTAATTAAATCCATGCCTTAGAATGCAAATTTGAAATACGAAGTGCTAGAAAAATGATGTATTTAATTCACAAGCTCCCTACCATAATCTCTGAGTACATAATGCCTGATGTCCACAAAATTTGGATGTAATTGGAAAAAATATCAAAGGTACTTCAGGGTTCTATTATTGCTTAATATTTATTGATATCCTAGAAATGGTCAATAACCTCTTAGAAATTGCTAGTGTCTTTATAATTTTTTTCACCTATCACACTTCTCAATTATCCAGGACTATGACAAAGATAATTTTAAATATATATATGTATATTTTGTAATACTTTAAAAACATTATCAAGCAGGGGTGACTTAATAATGATTTATTTTATAGATACTCCTACAAAAATATGTTAGAAAAAATAGACCTCTGGTAAAGCCACCCTAAATGCTTTTATCTACCGAAGCATTTGGAATGTAGCTGAGGTTTAACTTAGATTACCAGGTGTGACCTCTGCACTGACAGGGTGCTCCCTGGACCATCATTGGCATCACCTGGGAGCTAGTTGGGAGCACTGAGTCTCAGCCCGTCATGGACATGTTGAATCAGAATCTGCATTGTAGCAAACTCCCTTGTGGAACTTTGGAAATATGATGCTTGTATAGGCCCCAGGTTTTTGTGAAGGAGTTGGACTTGAGCAACACTGTTCTGGATTACCTACAATGTTCTGCTGCTGGATTGTAAAGAGGTAACCGAATAACTGGCCCCCAGCCCGAGCACACTTGATGTGAGAACTAGTGGTAAAGAGGTGTCATATTTCCCGAATTCTGGAAGTCACCCATGAAACTATTTACTTTTAAGTGGGCATAACCTGGAGTATCTGGAGCATAAAAGATGCTCACCTAGAGAACATCTTTTAAATGCTGATTAATAAATGAATAACTGGAATAACTCATTGGCATCCAGAGTCAAGCTTACTATTACCATTCTTCCTTCCATGAAGCTCCCAACTCCTAATGCTTTCTGGAAGGAGGGAGATGCTCCTGTCATTCATAGTCTTATTTTCCACTTCTTTTGTTTCTTAAGACTTTCATGTCTTGGGGGACTTAGAAGGTTAAGTATGAAAACTACCAAAATAGTGAAAAAAGAAAAATGACAATTTCAAGATATCGATCTCCATGATGTCTATCAGCATGAGAAGGGGACCCCAAGGCAAAGGGTAGCTATATACCATGTTACAAGTCACAGGAACCAACAAGGTAGCAGAACAGCTTTCTAATTTTCGCCATCTTAATTAAATCCCCTTCTTTACAAATTGGCTCATCATTTCCAGAGGCTGAAATTAAACCTATATAAAAATCTGCTAGCCCTGGCCAGGTGGCTCAGTTGATTGGAGCGTTATCCCATGCACCAAAAGGTTGGGGTTCAATCCCCAGTCAGGGCACATACCTAGGTTGCAGGTTTGATCCTGG
Source organism: Desmodus rotundus (assembly GCF_022682495.2). Taxonomy (NCBI): domain Eukaryota; kingdom Metazoa; phylum Chordata; class Mammalia; order Chiroptera; family Phyllostomidae; genus Desmodus; species Desmodus rotundus. Next base: position 146,424,127 of record NC_071388.1, on the reverse strand, counting down.
GGCATATGTGGGTAGTGGCTGAACTATGTGTCTCCTTTCTCACAATGATGTCTCTCTCTTTCTCTCACTCTCTCTTCCTCCCCTTTCTCTATCTAAAATCAATGAACATATTCTTGGGTGAGGATTTAAAAATAAAATTAATCAGCTAATAAACCTTAAGTTTGACAGAGGGGCCAACCCACTTTGTAAATAGCCCTATGTGATTTAAGGATGGCCTGCTTCTAAATATTTTCTCATCAGCCTAAAATATTTTCTATTTTAAGATTCACTTCTGGAGATAAGGACTTTGTTCTCCTTCCTATATTCTCTCTCTCTTTTTCTTTTTCCTTTTCTTCTTCCTCTCTCCCCCACCCCTCTTTTTCTTGCTCCCTTGCTTCCTCCCTCCTTTGGGAGAGAGTTAGGGAAGCAAGAGGTAAGATGCAATTTTTTTGGTATGTATTTATAGATTTTCTCAACACTATAAAACATAAAAATAGCAGTTTATACACTAGTAATTCCTCATTTTTTAAAATAATAATCATTGTCACTAAAGAGAAAAAAATGTTCAGGAAGGATTAAAATATAACAGAGAAAATCTAAAAGGAGATAAACTGGAGAATGTGTGGCTCAGGACCTGATTTTGACCGTAGGCAGGAAGAAAAATATCCTGAAGAGAATGGTCACTGGCTGTGGTATCAAAAGGAATGGAGGCACTCCAAGTAAAACAGCACGCTTACTTTGGGGCCTGCCCTGAGTAAGATGATGGTCTCTACATCTCACTGCATTTAGAGGATTTGGTGGCTACCTCCTACTGAGGTAGTGGAGATTTTGAGAAGGCAGGCCTGACATTATTTCTGCCACTCCAAGATCCTACATGAATGTTTCTCACTTTGTACCCTGCTAAAATAGAATTGGGAAAAGCTGAGAGGACTTTGTGTGAATAGGGTATTACAGGGGTATTCTGGTAAATATTAATCACTGGACCTCTGGAAAAACACCCCCTGACTTGTAGCATGGCTATCAATACTCCCATCATGGCTGCTTTCAAGTTACCAAAGCAGCATCACCGCATGCACACTCGGTAAGCTGGCGGTAGCTGACTCCAGCATCCCCAGAGAGCCCAGGCCTCTGGAAACTGAGTGCATGAGATGTGTTCCTGTTGGAAAGAAGCAGAATGTGCATCCAGATGCATACTGAAATGCAGGCTTATAGGGAGCACATTGCTTCTTGCTTCCCCCATATACTCTCCCTATAAAGTTTTCTGGTAAATGGTGCAAACCAATTCTCACCTATAAGCCTGCCTTTTGACATTGTTAATTGACTGAAGCAAATGACTTTTAGAATCAGATGATGAGAACTGCATAACCAATAAAATCTGGTGACTACTATTTAAAATAACTGACTTTAAATAAGTTTGTAAAAGAAGAAAAGAATTTGATGATTTACACAAAATATGTTTATCTTTCTGTAAGAACTTTTACACCACCTTCATTGTCACACACCCCTTTATGTCACACTTCGTTTAAAGTTGGATTTGTGGTAAAGGAGGGGCACAAATATTCTGCTTACCAGTCCTGAATGGAAGACTGATGTGGACTTATGCAGCCATTTCAGCCCCTTGTTCCTGTTGTCGCAAGGCTGCAGCCTCAGGGCTCCCTTATCAGGGACGGGAGCCAAGCACCATTCTTCATGTTTGATGAGTCTTAACCAGGTGTAATTAAACTGTTGTAGCTGTGGAAGAAATGAGTAAGAGAAAATCACCTCAAGCAGAAAACACAAGGAAGGGCTTTGTTAAGTATTTTTGTAGCAAAGGTTAAGAATATAGGCACTTTGGTCAGATGTTTTGCAAGTATTTAAATCCGGGTACTGCTACTTCCAACCGTGATAACATGAGCATATTATTAATCCTGTCTAATCCAGTTTTTCTCCATTTTAAGTTGGATATCGATTTAAAAGTGTCTATCTCAGAGGCTTGGGTGATGAGTTGTCAAGGGTTTAGCACCCACAATAAATGTTAGTTGCAATAATACAACTTAATACAGTTAGTACATTTATGTAAATAAGTGTCATTTCAGGTGTTCTGAGTCCCAGCCAATGCTGGTGCTCGAAGTATTGGAACATGCAGGATTATGGCCTTGAGCCACTGGGGCTCAGGGAGACCCAGGTCTCAGCTCTAAATCATAGACAATTGGACTCTTAGAGGGAGTGTTAAAAATCTTCCTTTGCTGATAGCACAAGGAGCCATCAGGTTGCTGCTGTGTGAGTGCCCCCAGTTCATAGAAACTGCTCTTGAAGAAGTTTGGTTTTGGGGAGTCATCAAGGTCTAAAATAAATACCAATTCAAGTAATGGAACCACTTTTCAATTTTTATATATTTTCTCCAGTTACTTACAACCTAGCATGGTCTGCCTGGTTAATGTACTAGAAGGCTCTGGGTCTGTGGGAAATTTATTGTTTTACACCAATGTAAACATATTAGGGAAAAAAATAGGGTGCTGGTAAAACCATCCTAAATGCTTTTACCTACTGAAGCATTTGGGATGTAACTGAGATTTAACTTAGATTACCAAGTGTGACCTCTGCACTGACAGGGTACTCCCTGGACCATCATCGGCATCACTCAGGAGCTAAGTCTCAGCCCTGCCATGGACATGTTGAATCAGAATCTGCATTGTAGCAAACTGCCCAGGTGATTTGTGGGCACATTAATTTTGAGAATGTGGAAGAAAAAGAGGTTTTATGGAAAGTAACCTCCCAGGGTGATCTGATCATAAATTCCTCACTAGGCAGGTCATGGTGGGTATTCCCCCCTGTCCATTCTTCTGTGCATATAGGTTAACATGCCTTTGAGATGTCCCCTTAAAGACCCCTTCTTCTAAACATGACCACTGTTTCAGACCTCTGTTTCTAAGGCGTGAGAGCACATGATCTGAACTATCCTGTAATCCAATCCCCTCCTTGCTTTCTCCCACATAGAATCTTCCTCACATACCCCACTTAATCTCAAATTCATAAAAGCAACTGCAAAACAGTTATTCTCTGGAGCATTTGAGATCTTACTCCCTGGCATATGCCATCGTGTTGGCTCAAATCAAGTCATAAAAATTCTCCATAGCTTTGGATATTACTTACGTTGACAAGAAGCATGGACATATGTCACAATATAAGGAAGCTATGTAGCTACTAAGAGAAGCTAGATATTACCTTGCAAAGGGACATCTCAACTGGTTGAAAAGTTAACTAAAGACCCTTTAGGTAAGATGAAATACAGGGCCTGATGTTTCAATCCTAGGGCTTTATTCCTTTTGCACTTTTTTTTTGATAAATGCTATAGTCACTGGTTTGGTCTTAAGTCTCATTAATTCTGGCAAAAATAAGTTAATTTCCACCAAGTTCCTTTACTTTTTATTTCTCAAACAAACCACAAGAAGCAGAAGCTGAAAAAAAAAAGTAACAAGACAAAAAGGGAGATGGGCATTTGGGGAAGGCAGGGGCTACATATTTCAGACCTCCCCCTTTTAGCATCCACCCGAGAGACTCAGTGGCTATTGAGACCAGAATTTGGGTTTTCAGATAAAATACTGGTTAAGCAGGCCCAGAAAGTTACTAAATGATGAGTCTTGAAGGATTGCATTATTTAATATTTTACTTCTATATAATTTGGACTAATTGTTGTTTTTGTTTTACAATGTGTGAATTATTTCCCCTTTGAATTATTAATACACACAAGTTATTTCTTTCAGTTGATTTTTGACACTTCTCTTTCCTGTCTCCTTGTCTTTCCCAATTAAGGAAGAGTTCCCTTAGCTGCAAGTTTACAATCCATAGCTGGATCATAGCCACAGAGATGACAAAAATGTCTTTTCTTCCAATAGCAGCTTAAGAGGTAGAGATGGGATGGGCTTGAAAATAAAAGCAGTATCTCTAAGATCAATCAAAGCTGTTTCAGCAAGCCTATATTATCATCTTATAATAATTTCTCCAACAAAGAGTGCCCTACAATTTTAGGGGAATGAATTCTATTGATGAATCAATGTTCTTGTGAGTCCTATTTGGCACCCAAACCAGAACCTGTCCCCACAGAATAAGAATGGATAGGGAACACGTGATGGAGAGAGAGATGCCATCACCCAGAGCTGTGGAGTCCCTGCTCTATTCTCCTTCTCCCAGCCATTGTGCTTGAGACCGTGGGAGTTTTGCTGCAGGATTTTCCACCATGGATCATGGACCTCGTGACTTACATTATTTTCTTACGATATGAAAGAATGGGGGCAGGGGATAGAATCAGAGAATGAAATTGCTCCCTGAGATTCTTTAAAAATATGTCCTGTCTTTTTTTATTACTTTATCTTTACATGTAATGTGTTATTTTTCACTTTTTTTGTTTCTGTTATAGTAGTGAACATTTGTGGAGCATTAAGTGTTAGGTATTGTTCTACATCCTTCAAAATATTGCCCAGTTCAGTCTTCACACTAGCTTTAGGGTAGGCACTCATCACTGCCATCACCCAAGGGTTAACAAACTTACAGAATTAACACTCTGTGCAAGTGATGGAGCCAGAAACTGTGCTCCTGGTAGGTTGACTTCAGTACCCACATCTTTACATTTAGTGGTGGAGCTTCTCATCACCATCCTCATGATTAGATAAAAATTAACTATTTCTTCTATAGACAAAAATACATTTGGAAGGATCTGATGAATGTGTCCCACCTTCCACTTATCAACTACTCCAGTATCGTCAACTGCACCTGCTGTGAGAGAGCGATGCCCTCCCCCCCCAGCTCAGCCTACCTGGCTGCTCCCGTTACAGTCTCCCAGAGTGGCTGTGGCGTTCTCAATGGAAATGCATTTTCCCAAGGCCACGTTAATAAGCTAAGAAGCAAAATATAAGATATGCATTAAGAAAAAAAATATTTTAAATTAGCGCAAGACATTCAGAAAACACAGACTCTAAAGCTACAATAGGGTTAAATGATAGTTAATAGCTTAGCAGTACTTAGCACTATAAGATTTTAGTGGTTGCTATCTCTAACAGAGACATAATGTGATCTTGCTAAAGTACAGCTTCAATCTGTCAATTTAGGCCTGTGATTTAGCCACAGAGCCAACAAACAGAAGCTTTTAATTAGCCCTTGCCTGGAATGCTGAATAGGGAATGAGAAAAAGGTGGCATGGGAAGTAGTTATTTTCTTGGCTCAAGTTTGATGCATATATTAAAAGTCATTGCATATACTTACAATTTAATCAAACCAAGAGTTGCTTACAGGCTTTCTTGCGAGGCTGACCCCTCCAAGCTATCTGACTGCTTAGGCAGTGAATCACAGATAAATTGAGTCCTTCAAGAAAAGCAGATTTCCAGCTGATTCCCTGTCAGAATCTTCCTAATGACTCAGGCAAGCTACAATTGATTACAGGAAAGTCACGAAAGCTAATACAGAGCCAAGCTTAAAGGCAGTTCCTGGCAGGCCCCCAGATTTTTAATGGATTTGCAGGGTCAAATATGGAGGCAGCTTTCTATAAGTCACCATTTAACGCAGAAAAAAAATGTTGATTATCTTGCTCCTTTTGACATCCTGGGCAGGGGTAACGAGATGGTGGGTCAATAGTGCAATTTAGATTTCTCCAATTTGTAGAAATGCTGTGTAGAAACATGTTTCTACTCTGGAAAGCCTGCTGACGTGGGAGGCAGTGAGGTGCTAGTTGCCAGGGACACTACTGGTGCGCTTTCCAGCTCCAGGTGCCTAGCACAGAGCTCGAACCCCGGGGTGTGCCTGACGCAGGCTGTGTGGCTCACAGAACTGCCAGCGGTCTTAACTCAGTGCTCAGTGGGCCGTCCGCACTTCTACATGCATAGCTTAGCTGTCCAGAAAGTAAGGGGCACTTTCAGGGACCAGAAAATGCAGAGCTAAAAAAAAAAACCCCAAAACTAACCAAAAGCAAGTGAAAAAACTGCAAATAATGTAAGCAAGGGACCAACATTTTAAGGACGGGAAAAAAAAACTTGGCCATGGATAAGCCAGAGAGGTTAGAATTGTGGTCTTCCACATAAAGAGGAAAAACTAGAGTAAAGATCCTCAGTGGAGTGATGTCCTGGGAAAACAGTTTACCCATTAAGGGAGTGATGGGGAGGCACAGGGAGGCCGCAGGGAGGCTAGATTCTGCCTGGGATAAAACCTGACGCCGACCTTTCTTTGGGTTCGAGATGCACATTTACACTCCTTGTATCGCATATGAACCCTGATAGACCCTCAAGACACAGAAACAACATAAAATAGTAGTAAGTTGGTTAGTTCTGGGGTGGCTGGGATGCAAAAACCATTCTAGAAGGACAGGAACTCGGTCAGAAATCCTCGGAGAAAGCCCCATTCACATTTTAAAATGGCACAAGTGGAGAAAACCATCCAGCGTCAGGGAGTGGAAGCAGTCACAACGCACAGAAGGAATCATCCACTGTGAACTTCAGAGACGAGTGTTAACAGAGGTGCGTGAAGGTAGAATAATCCTGGAGATTAAAGAAAGGAAGTGCTTTCTCAACTGTTCTTCGGATCTTAACAGAGATAAATACGAACTCCTGTACTTGTGGATTGTTTGGAAAATGTTCTGTCTTCGAGGGGTTGGGAAAACTCTGGCCGCACCTGAGCAGGTGGTTTTACTCCAGAACTTCCTAGAGCCTTCAGTACATCCCCGTTCAGCTTGCTGCACGGAAGGGAACTCGTAGAGTCGTTGCCAAACACGTAGAGTGTTTGACCAAGGATTCCCATTTTTGGCAGCACAGCTAATAACATTGCCCAGAACAGTATTTGGAAACCCCGGGTTCAACAGATTTCTTTGTATTTATTTTGTATAATCTCTTCTTCCAACACTGAAAAGCATTAGAAGGTAAGAGAAATCTCTTCTATCTTCGCCCCCCTCCCCCACTTCATCTGAAGATCTGTTTCCCTTCCCTCTTATCAGAGATTACTGGAGAAATTTCCTGCAGACACTTCTTTTCTTCAGAACAAATAGTCTTTGAAGTGCTAATAAACTCTTATTGTGTGTTCATTACAAATGATTTTTAAAATGGAGTCTTTGTTTTATTTTTAAAGAATTATATCCATGATTTTATGATAAATCATTTAAATCTTTCTTGTTTAAAAAATCAGGTAGTATATCAATTTTAAAATTTTCATTTTGAATTATTTTACTGCCTAAATTAGAAATAGGAGTTACCCGCCCCCCATCTTATCACAGAATTGCTAAGCATTAGGCTATAGGCCGTTTGCTAACAGTTTAATCCAATATAAATACACACGATTGGTGAGGTTATTTTATTTATGCCAAATATTTTCAGTTTAATAAGAAATGGTTTGTTCTCATTTAAAAAAAATAACTTCACTGGATTTAAATTCCTAAATATATAGATTGAAAGAAGGGAAAATGTAAAGCAAGTAACGAAAAGTTGTGGAGTTCATTTTCTTGGAAATTTTCAAGATTGCCTATACAACATAGTGGTCTAGTTAATCTTACTCTGCACTGCCTGGAGAAAGGTCCTATTTTTTTTGTTAATGGTAATAATGCTCCCTGCTGGTTGCTTCAGGAGGAAGCGAATGACATCTTTATTAAAATATGTCTAAGAAAAGCAACAAATAGTGAGGAAAAATAGAAGAAAATAATTTAAAATCATTTAAAATATTTTTTTGCATTTGATATGTAATAACTCCAGCATCAGCAGATGGCTGTTTCATTAGGAGAGCTCTTCAAAAATTTCGTAGGCAGGCAAACGGGTGAGCCTCGCAGAGGAGATGAAAGACAGTTTTTTAGTTCCCTCTGGTGGTTGAAGTTGGGTAATGCTCTTGCTGAGATTTTGTGTTAGCACCGGAAAAATTACTATGGTAGTTTTTTTTTTTTCTTTCCTGCTCAAGAGATAGAATTTAAAAATATATAACATTTTAAAAACAATTTTATTTATTTATTTTTTAGAGAGAGGGCAAGGGAGGGAGAAGGAAAGGAAGAGAAATATCAATGTGAGAGAGAAACTTTGATTGTCAGCCCCTTGTATGTGCCCCAACCAGGGACCAAACCCACATCCCAGGCATGTGCCCTGACTGGGAATCAAACTAGCAACCTTTTGCTCTGCAGCACAAAGCCCAACCATCTGAGCCACACCAGTGAGGGCCAGACCTATCATTTGAATAATGTATAAATCCAGGTCATCTTTCCTAATGATTTCTCTAAGAGAAAACATCAGATTGAACCACCTCAAGTAGTGCTATTCTATTTTGACCTATAGAGATGGCAATTTTATTATAAATTACAGTACATACAAACAAGTCATATGTACCCATTTGTCAGCTGAATTTTATAAAAACAGAACAAATTTTAAGAATAGTTTCCTCTCTTTCAAATTCTTCCAGGATCTCCCTGTACCAGCCAGGGGAAGGACTTTACTAAGTCCTTGCCATCAGGAAATGTGCTAGGCAGAGAGTGGTTGGTTGGATTGCAAAGTCCACTTTCTAGGAAGAACTGGAAAAAGTTGTCTTTCAGTTTCTCCTCTTTCTTGATTTTTTCTTAGCTTTGTACTCTGTCCAACCTATCTAGCTCGGTTTCATCCCTTTTGGTATATTACATTGCACCTTGGAATTTTCTTTCCTATTGTCTAACAATTTGTTATTTTCAACCCATGTTTGAAACCTACCAAACTCTGATTAAATCATGCCATCCCATTACTTAACCCTACTCAATAACTTACCATTACATTCAGAAGAAAAGGAAAGGAGGGAGGGAGGAAGGAAGGGAAGGAAAAAAGGAGGAAGGCAAGAAGGGAGGAAAGAAGGGAGGAAGAATTCTTACTCTGCCTACAAGGGCCTAAATAATCTGACTCCGCCCTGCCTCTTCAATTTCACCAGGTGCCTTTCTTCCCTCCTTCACACCCTGACAACAACATTCGTCTTTTCCCAGTTCTTGAATGCCTTAGACAGTCTCCTGTCTTAGAGTTTCTGCACAAGGGTACCCTCCGCCTGGGGCTCTCTTCTTTAGAGCTTGGCTGACAGTTGGCCTTTCAGGCCCAGTCTTCAATATCTCTTCAGACTTGACCACTCTAAGTTAGAAGAATTTTCATTTGTGGCTGGTTTCCTAAAAGAGAGCTATTATATTTATTTACATTTCAATCATTTGTTTGTTTATAATCTTGTTCTCTACTCAACTTTAAGGTCCAAAAGAAGAGGTCAAGCCTACATTATCCATCACCCTATGATCCAGTTTTGAAATATTGCTTGGTTTATTGATACTCAATAGGTATTGCTGAATTAATCATCCACATGGCTGCCTAGAAGCCTCCCTCAAATTTACCTTTATTTAATCCTCAACTCTGTTTTGTCTCATCTGCACTCATACTTGCTATTTATTTATAATGTAATAATATTATTCTTTCCCACACATTTTCAAAAGTGTTTTGGCATTTCACTTTTATGAAGTCAGACTTCAAATTGCTGCTTGAACTTACCATACCACAAGCCCTCACAATGGGAGCCTTCAAGTCAGGAAAAACATTTTCCAAGTACCATTTGAAACTTTTGCACTTTAGTTTCTTTCGAAGTTCTCGTTGCTGGGTGAGGTTGCCGACATCAAGGCCTTGGTCTATGAGGTGATCCCCATGGCCGTAGAACAGCTCCTTGTACTCATCAAGCCAGACCTCAGCCACCCGCACTAAGTTCCGCTCCACCGTCTTCATCCGGTCTTTGGGGAAGGAATACGGGTTGTCATTTCGGAATATGTGGCCCACTCTGGAACAGGGAACGATCTCAATTTCACCACCACACATCCACACCTGGAACAGTTTAATGATAAGCATCAATTATCAGATCATTGTCCACAAATTAAGGGCAATTAATAGCAAGAAACCACCTGACGACTTCCCTCCTCCACCTTGTGTGTAGTTGTCTCACCTTCTAAAATCTTCAATGGAAAATTTAACTCAACAAATGTATTTACTTTTGTATATTGCTGTGGACCATTTTAGGATTAGTTAAATATACTTTTTTCCTTCCCTTCCCTGCAATATAAATTTCTTTTTCCTAAAGAAATCCTCACAAAATCTCAAAATGTAAAATGAGTTCCTGCTTTCGCTGAATCAGGGAAAGGAGTTTATATTTATGTTTTTTTTTTTTTAAATGCAACTCGAAAACCATTCTTCTTGTTCAGGAGTTCAAAGTAATATCCTTTTTACTATAAATCACCCCAGTCCCTAGGAAAACAGTTGCTTTTTGGATGCTCTTTACTACGGCTGTTGCCATGGCTTTCTTAGATATCAATCAATGGTTGTATAATTACGCAGAGTTGTCTGACGTGTCCAAAGCTGCTGCGCTGTGGCCTTTGGTGGCACGCCCTGGGGTCACTTTTTGTACTTCTGTCACTTGTGCTCTCCAAGATGAGCCATAAATGAATGATTTAATTACTTCTAATGTATTAGAAAAATGTTCTAGGAGAGTTATTTTATATTAAGTATGAATCCTACAGCGTTTACACGGAATGGCAGACAATTACTTCCCTCATATTCAGATGCAGAAACAGTGGTGTGAAATATTGAGGAACTCCCATAAATTTCACGAGTGCTATCGATTCTTCCAAATTCAATCTCGGATATGAAAACATTAATCTAGAGGCCCTAAAATTTCTGTGAAATTTCCTTCCAGAGGCAATAACATATCTGATTGCATTAGTAAAAAGAAGCCATTAAAAATGATAAACTCGTAATTGGAAATAAAATTTGAGAAAACCTTGGTCATACCTTGAATGACAGCTCCATATTTTCTCCACCCCAAACATCAAGTCCAGGATCATATGTTCCAAGCTCAAAAAAGTAGTTTTTATCAATAGAAAATAATCCACCTGCCATGACGGGGCACCTATAAAAAGAAAAGGTTGTTTTTTTACACTTGCATGTCATGGGAGCTCGACCTTTAGCATAGATCCTCTGTGCAGTTGTGATGGACTCAGGAGACATTTCAGAATGGCTGCCAAGTGTGAGGTCTTGGAATGGAGTCACAAACAGCACTTGAGTGACGAGTTCCTTGATTCGTGCTGGTAGAGCTTAGTTAGAGTCAGCAAAGGTGGGGCCTGGAACTCGGATTGTCTGTATCCCAGATTATTCCGAATACATTCTCTTCCTAACATTATGTATAATCTGAACCCTGCCAGATTAGAAGCAGGGTCAGAGCAAGATCAGAGCAAGAGTGTTACATTCAGGCAGATCATACCCAGGTATGAGTCCCAATTTCTTCTGTTACTATCCATATATCCCTGGAAAAATTACTTAACTCTTAAGTCTTAATTTTCTCCTCTCTATAATGGGATTACTACTACCTCTCTCCTATGGTTACAGACTGGGTTAAACACATAGTGCTTGATGAATATAGTGCTCCTGTTCACTGGCTGGGAATGTCAGTCCTAAGAGCACACACCTGGCAAAGGATACGTGTGTTTTCTTAAGGATTAAGCTCAGGGAAAGCATGCTGCAGTACATAGACTGGTCTTGGGCTTTCTCTTGGAACTTGCTGCCTGGAGTCTACATAGGTTCTCTCTCCAACAGGGAAAGCTCAGGGCTCCCACCGCACAGCCTGAGGCCGACTGCTTGCTTGTCCATTAGGGCTAGACTTTGGGGGAAGTGTCCAGAAGCCTCCACTTTGGCTTCAGGTATAAGTTGTGTTCTTCAATCCAGCTTCTCCAGCAATAAAGCCTCAATTTTAACTCCTATCCAGCTTCTGTGTCTATTTACTAATCCATTCACAGAAGCTGGCACCCCTCCCATGGAAAGGGTAAGACTACACTCAAAGAAAAAACAATCGTAACAGTAGCTATTATTATTATAATGATACTTTTATTACTATTATTTACTCTCTTAATTTTTACTCATGTTGACTTTAATATTATGTATGTTTATATAGCATTTATGCAGCATATTTAACTAGCTTAATGTTCTTTTAGGTTGTAAATCCCAGAGAACAATAATCATGTTCACGAATTTCTCTACATTCAGAGCTGACTAGGGTGCAATTGTCCATTTAAAAAATGAGCTTTGGTAGTGGGAAATTAATTCTTCAGGAAGATTTTGTTTACTTTTGGTAATCTATTGGCTACAACTGCAAATCTTTTTTTTTATTGATTGATTTTAGGAGAGAGAGAAAGGGAAAGAATGAGAGAGATTGGTTGATTTTTGTGTGTGACCCGACTGGGGATCGAACTCACAACCTTGGCATATTGGGATGCTGCTTTAACCAATAAAGCTACCTGACCAGGGCTACAATTATAATTCTTGATGTCCTATAGAATGACAGGACATACTTCTTTTGTGAAATTGCTTCCTATACCTTTAGAAAAAGACACATGACTGCTTTCTAATCTTAAATTTTACACACTTACCTTATTATATCAGTTTCTTTGATCTTGTTTTTTGCAACAACATCTGGAGGAATTGTTCTCCAACCAAAGTTCATGGGCCACACAAAGATGCCTCTTTGAAAGTTGTCCACTGTCATGTAACTAGTCCAGGGAAAAACCAAAAGCGCTTCCTGAGATCATGCACGCGTACTTAATCGACCTGATGCCAGGTCCCATTTAATGGATACAATAAGTGTTTCTGTAGATGATTTTAGATCACTACAAACTTCTAAAAGCCATTTCAAGAAAATTTTAAGTACAATTTACTTTAGTGACCAATTGGCTAACTTGCTTATTTTTTTAACTTAAATAATATAGCCATTTTTGAGGGGGAAAAACCCAACTTCCAGGCAGTAGTTTTTTTCCCCCACAAAAAAACTAAACTTAAGGAAAACAAATACTTTTCAGTTCAGTTGAATGGAAAGGGGAAAGAACTGGACAATGGTGTTAAGGGTTATAAATTCATGGTAATCAAATAATCAGATTTGCCCACTCTGATCCTAAGATATCTACCATGTATTTCCATTTATTTAAATTGATACACTGTGTATTTCTTAGATTTGCAAAAGTGCACACATGATGAGTATACCAGTACTTTCTGTCGTTGCCAGCTAAAGACTCACTTAGAAGTAGCTTGTGGAACATGACAATATTACCTCATATCCTTATCATTGATGACTTCAATTACTGGACAGGCTACTTTCTTTCTACTTAAATAAACTCTTTCCAGAAGAGGTTCCAACCAACCAATGTTACATTCCACGTGAGAATCTAAGAATGTCAACACATCACCTAAAGAGCCAGAAAAAAAAAAATCCATTTGAAAATGCGATAGAAGGTCTTAGATATTGTTTCTGAAGTGTGGGTGTAAAGGCATTAATCTTTTCTTCTTACTGATTTCCTTGTCTCTATAATTTCATTTTATAGTGAAATAACAGAAATTTCATTTCTTGCAGTCGTGTGGGGCAAGTATCATTTATGCTTGGAAAAATTGCACTGCCACTTAGAATGGGTAGCCAGGACTCTGCTGGGGACACTCAGCATTAGAGGTGGCTGCTTACATCCCTTCCGAGGAGATGTGTCCCACTAAGTCTGGGGGTGGAGAACTGGGACTTTGTTTTGCAGAAGAACAGGAGAAGTTTGAGATTCCAAGTTTGGCATTAGGAATGATAAAGAGGAAAAACTGTTCCACATAATAGGGGTAAAAATAAGTTGAAGTGGAAGAACCAGGAGGACTAGGAGGTAGTGTTCAAAAGGTTATAGGGACGGGAGGAGCACCAGGGAGTTGTTTAGTGGGTGCAGAGCCTGAGCCTTGGAAGATGAAGAGCGTTCTGGAGATTGGTTGCACCACGGTGTGAATACGCTTCACAGTACAGAACGACGATACACTTAAACATGGTTAAGATGGTAACTTTTACCTTATGTATATTTTATCATAATTTAAAAAGAGTTGTAAGAGAAAAAAATCTTAGAGGCCAGAAATATTTACTAAGATTTATTTTTTAAAGTTAGTTGTGTGAAGTAACACTCTTTCTCTTCTCTGAAAATCTCAGCAGCATCTAAATTGTTACAAATGGAGTGTGTGTGTGTATGTGAGTGTGCATGTGTGAATATTAATAACAGGAGAAACTGGCTCCTGGCCAGAACCCTACTTTAATCTTTGTGGCTCTACCACAGGTGATGACAAAGGCTTTACCCTGCAGAGGTCATGAAGGAAGCCACCCTCCCCCTGCCAGACTTGGAGCACAGCTGGTCACTACAGTATCCGAAGGGAACTGCAGTCCAGGACTTGGGCCTTCCCTCTCCCTCAGCTGGACACACTTTTATGCGTATCTACCTTCTCAGGCCGGGTTTTTCCATTTGGAGGCCTCTCTCTCAGACCAATATCTCTGCCCCACTTTATGGGAGATGGTTGGATCTTGAAGACATTTTTCTGCATTCTGACTCAGTATTCAGTACTTTTCCACTCCTAGCCCTTCCCCTTCTCTCTCACCCTCCCCTGCCACCCCCCATGCCATAAAATAGGAGGGACCTTTTACTGTGGACCCCTTTCACAGTGAGATTAGTATCTCCTCCTGTCCACCGGCTTAGCCCTGTTCCATGGAGGAAAAAAAAATGGAACATTGAGGGAGCCAGCCAGTGCTTTCTTCTCGTTTAGCTTCTTTCCTTACACAATTGCAGTAAGTGATTAAAGGCTTGACTTTACTTTCCTGTTGGATTATTGTGTTAATTGATCACTCTGACACCGGGCTGCTCTCCTCTGCTCTTGAGAAACCTATAATAACATCATTTATCATCTATTAAGTGCTTACTTTATGCCAGACACTGTTCTAAGCATTATATATTGTTATCCTATTTAATCCTCACAATAAACCTGAGGTGTAGGTCTAACTTTTATTCCCATTTGAGAGAGAAGAAAACTGAGGAACAAAGAACTTAGGCAACTTTTTCAAGGCTGCATAGCAAAGTAGCGGCATAATATTAGAAAATAGTTCATTCCATAGCCTAAGTTAAAAAAAATGGCACAATGAGGCAGAACTTTGGTTACAGGAAGACAAAGTAAATGCAGGGGACAGTAGTGGGCAAAGAACAAGATGAAAATAGAAATCTGGGTGATGGATCTTTATCCACTAAAATCTATAAGCTATTTCTCAAGCTACCACTCAAATTAATTCAGTAAGTTATTAATTACCTGATCAACAATGGCATTTTGGCATGAAGGTAAAGAGCTTGTATTAGCCAAAGTCTTGCTGGGACATATTCTTGAAAAGGTTTTTCAGACCAGACCAAGCTGTACTAGTCAGAAGCCCTGCATCCCTGCTAGTTCCTCTGCTCTTGGAGACAGCAGTTACACATCCCGATTGTGCTGGGAGTATCCTATCTTCGGGGAATTGTAGCTTGTTTCATAAAGAAAGGCCATTTCTCCTAAGGGTGTCCTCTTGCACAGGCCTTTCCCTGTTGTGGGAAGGTTTGCAGGGGCCATCTGGGTGTGTAAAGCATGTAAGCTTGGTCTGCGAAGGCCCCGCTGGCTAGTGGCATGGTGGAAGAAGTTGTAGAGTTTTACAGGACAATTGCTCTTCAGGAGTCCTCGAAGTTGGCCAGGAGCTAATGTCACTTCTTAACATGACATTAACGTGCCAACTGATGGTTTGGAATGCAAGCAGCTATGTCAAGCATGTTGCTAAAGGCCATGAAGGAAATGAAAATCTGATCTGACTGGTACTGCTGGTCTCCGTCTTCCCAGCACTCCTACCTCCATCCATTCAGATCCACAGCTTAAAGAACAGGCTCTGCTAGGCCCTGTCCCTATCCCCGTGGCAGGCTTAGAGGGTCAAAGGGGCTTGGATTGACTTCCTCAGTCCCCAGTGGCAGCAGAGCGAGTCCCCCAACTTGTACTCAACTCCTGCCTGCCCCAGATCCCCACAAAGCCTCTCATTCACTTGCAGTCAGGACCCACGGGAAGGAGCATCTACCTAAATCATAGGATGAAATTCTATGTAGTATTTTGGGAGAGAAGAGAATCCTACCATGCAGGAATGTCGCTGCTCCACATTCAGTCATCTTATTAAATAAAACCTCAGGAGTCAGAACAAGTAGCCACCTTGGGTGGGATTTCTAGGGGTCCTGGATATTGTCAGTGGACATTTTACATGCTGTTCCTGACTCGGAGAGGCTGCCAGGCAGAGTGAAATGAACGTAGGATTGAAGTTACACAGAACTGCCTTTACCCCAGAGCTGCTGCTGCTCTTGGCTGCATTGGATAAGTTAATTTTAACCTTTTGAGCTTTACCTTATGGGGATATTTCTAAGATCTACCTAATACCTAAATTCTTAATACATGGTATTATTAACATTTTTTAATGAGTGTTTAAGCTACAGCTCAGAATAACTAATTTGATCTTGATTGCCACCTGGTAGGTGGTTGTTTCCTAAAAGTCAGTCCCAGTAATGCTGGAGCGTTTGCGTGTGGGTTTCACTGTAACTTATTTATTTATGTATTGGACAATCCACAGCCGCTCCATGTGCCCAGCAGCTTTGGCTCCTTTTGGAGCACGGACTCCCACTTATATTTAGCTGACTAGCTTGAGAGATTGCTGCCAGCACCAGTTAGTGCTGGAGAGCTGTGTTTAGGGTTCCCGGAGGAATGTGGACCTGGCTGGCCATTTGATTTTACATGATGATTTATAAGTGATGCTAAGGAAATCACCTGTTTTAACTTCAGCAGAAACAAGTTGTGGAAATTCACAGGACTGTTGCTCATCAGGAGACCTGATGTTGCTTCTTAAAGTTAGCCAACTGATTCTTTGGAATGCAGGCAGCAATGTGAAGTATGTCGCTAAAGAAGATGATGAAGGAAGTGAAAATCTGATCTGTACTCTGACTCTCCGGCGTGTACAACTGAACCTGCCTGACTACAGGCTCTTCCTGGCAGGGCAATAGGCCACTGGACCAGCTGGTCGGTTTATTTTCTTCGACCTCAACCACCCTATCTCTTCTACTTCTGTTGCTCGTGTATAGGGCTCTTTCCCTAGAGACTCACTGACCATGGCCTGCCCTTTACATGTCGAAATTCTACTTGGCCTCTCTAACTCCTTGTTCCCAGTAGACAACTGATTGGGTCTGATCTTTTTTCCTGAATCAGATTCAGATGATGAACCTATCAAGCCCTGGATGTGTAGTAGACATTGCTAGTGATCAGAGAGTCACTTCTTTGCCCTTATTATTTTGTAGAAGGCTCTTTTACAATTCCTTACACTGATGATAGGACTGAAAGGGGCCACTTGACTTCTGTTTCTTCAGGTCCTTGACTCTCCAATCTCATCCTTGCCTGTGGCTTCCCTTCCCTTTTCTCTAAATTCTAAAGGGTAAATCTATAGGGAACAGTAGGTGTCAAGACCTGTCAAATTCTGGATTCAGGTTCTCCTTTGATCTCTTTGTTTAGCTAAAGCATTCTAGAGAAAATTTCTGCCCTGCAATCTTTGCTGATCTCTGATTACAGAGTCTCTTCAGACCCAGAGAGGTCCCCTGCCTGTGTGCTACTTGTGAGGTTGGGGGATGCCCAAGGAAGAGGCAGGGGTAGCTGGGAGGACTCAACAGGTTCTATATCTTCACTCGAGGCTGGTCCCTGGATGGTACCTGAATTAAATCCTTGGCTAAAGCTGATACAGGATCCTAAATCCCCTTGAATTCTCCATGGGATTCAGGCAGTTGGATATATCCTTACACAAGGCTGTCACTAACTTCATCCAGGCACACCTTTCTGTTTTCTTCCAAACTCAGGCATTATCCCTGCACTCATGCTACTCAAAGTGTGGGCCACAAACCCTGCCGTCTACAGGAAGATAGAAACAGAAATTGAGAACAAGTGTTTTGAAACTTTATAGTAGTTTGCCAGAGTAATTTATTAATATATTGTCTGTCGACAATTTCATATAGGTGTATATATATATAACATGTATGTTATATGTACAAATATACATATATAATATATATGGTAAATCATGCATATATATTATACACAATAAAATTATTTATATATCAATATACATAGTGATGGAGGCATGAGAGGGGAGGAGAGAGGAGAAAGGGAGAAAGGGAAGAAGGAGAAGTGAGAGAGAAATTGCTTTTTTTACAAGTGAATGCCAGCTAATAAAAAGAAAAAATGATAGAATTAGAAAAATAAATTTGCAAGTCAGTGCAATAATTGTTTAAGGATTCAAGCAGTGATCATCACTGAATGCCAAACCATTAGATACAGTCTTATGAGGAAAACAGGATACTTGCGTGGATCAAAGTGTCACTCCACATCCCGGTTCTCACTACCAAAGGAAACTCTAGCTGCCAGTGTCTTAACCAAGTGCTCAAAATTAGTATCACCAATGGTGGACAACTTGACATTATGTGCATCTTGATTTGAAGCAATAAGTACACAATTCCTATCACCTATCTAGTTCAATTCTATGTAGTATTCACGCCAAAAAATATTTATCCTGTAGGTAACTTGAAGAAAGAGAAAATTTTAGAATGTGTTCAGTTACACAAAACAAATGGCCCATACTCTACAAAAAAAATCCCAAGTCAACGGTAAGTAAACAGCAGTTCAATGGTGGTGGCATTGTCTCTTCTACACCGACAGACTAAGGAGATCAGACAGCCAAATGCAGTGCATGAAATTTAATTAGATCTTAAATACCAAAAGAAAAAACAGCTACAAAAAACATTTTGGGAGCAATGAGAAAATTTGAAAAGACAATGCATTAGGTGATATTTAGGAATGAAGACTATCCTTATATAAGAGAATGTCTCTGTTTTTCAGAGATGCCTACTGAGGTAGTTAGTGTAAATTCCTTTTCAAAAGTCCAGGATAAAAGGTGTGCATATATAGACACATGTCTGTGTATGTGTGTGATGGAGCACATATTGCAAAAAATGACAGATATTTGGGTATGCACTGTAGTATTTTACATTTGATGTATAATTTTAAAAATTAAAATAAAACAAAAATGTCACCAAACAAAACAATTAGCAGCTTCTTACCTTTTGCATTCTGTGCCCCTGCCAGTCTGGCTCTTATTAAGCCGTGTCTCTCTTTGAGACGAAGAATCCGAACTTTTGGAAACTGAGACATGTATTTATCCAAATTATCTTTTAGGTAATCTAAATGAAAGTTTAAGGAGAGACAAGAAATAATTTAAATAGATCTGGATAACACCAGAAAGACTGCCTCCTCAATATCAAACTACAAAAACTATAATATTTAAATAAAAAAAAATTAAATTGTCATTGACATACAATATTATATTAGTTTCATGTGTAAACCTTAGTGATTAGACATTTATATAACTTACAAAGTGATCACCCAATAAGTCAGGTACCCATCTGACATCATACATTATTACAATATTTTTGACTATATTCCCTGTGCTCTGCTTTACATCCCTGTGACTGCTTTTATAACTGGCAATTTGCACTAAATCCCTTCATATTTTCCACCCATTTCCCAACATTCCTCTCATCTGGCAATCATCAATTTGTTTTCTGTAGCTATGAGTTTGTTTCTGTTTTGTTTGTTCATTTGTTTTGTTTTGCTTTCAGATACTATATATAAGTGAAATCATATGGTATTTGTCTTTCTCTCTCTGACTTATTCCACTTAGCCAAATACTCTCTAGGTCTAGGTCCAGCCATGCTGTCATAAATAAAATATTTTATTCCTTGGGCCATGATTTTATTTTCTGATGTAATTTTCTTGGATAAATTTTTGTCTGGATTCAATACTCTAAACTGCCTGTTATCTTAAATCCCATATCCTTCTTTTCAGTGTTGCCAAATCACACAGAGGGAGGCTTCACCTTTGCTTAGTGTTTGTGAATACAGGGGAAAATCTAATCTTGAAATAAGAAAGTTGTACAACCCTTCCCCCTTACAAAAGTCCATTCTAAAGCCCAGGGAAGAGACTGAGAATTATATGCAAACTGAAAAATTTGCAAAAGAAAGATATCACAACTGTCCTTGATTAAGGACACTGTTGCTTCTTAGTGTGACACCCCCATCTAGTCGGTCACTCCCACTCTGTTTTGTTGGATGGCCAAACATGGATCCAGCTAAAGAAACTTTTGTGTGTGTGGTTTTATGAGGTATTTTAGGATGTGCCTTGCTGTCACTTCTAAGTGTAATTAAACTATGGACAGATATCCTAGGGCGGAATGGCCATTAAGACTGCTTCTGCTGCTCACTTTCCTACTAATGACATGTTGTTTTTCTTAAGGAGACTCCATAGAAGCTTCAGGTACCACAAAATCTGGATATGCCATTCCTAAAGAGACTATCATCTGCTGAGTAACTACACACTATTTCTGTGTATGCTTTCTTAAAGTTTTCAAGTAGTTTTCCTTAGGCATCTCACTGCTCTGGGGCTCCGTGTGATTCTGGTCGGAACTCTGAGGCTGAGGAAGGAAACTGGCTGTCATTGTGGTCGTGATCGAGGTCCAGCTGTTCTATTAAGGTTTGCCACCTCTTCACTACTTTCTAAAAGCGGGTTGCACTTTGGGAATTCACGACGTGGCAGTTGTGAGCCTGCTGATGGTCCATTTACATACACAAACTCTTTGACAATCCAAAGAGAGAGATTCTTCTCTGTAATAAACAAAACAGATGTAAAGCCCTACCATGGTGGGTTCTGCTTTTGAATGGTTATAGCCTTGTCCCTCCGGCCCATTGGAACTGTGTCTTCTGAACACCTACCTGAAAACATCGTGTTTCGACCTTGAGGAAGAAGCCATAGACCTTCCATTTCTTTGTTTTCCATAAAGTCTAACTCTAGTTCAGGGGTGTCAAACTCATTTTCACCGGGGGCCACATCAGCCTCGAGGTTGCCTTCAAAGGACCGAATGTAATTTTAGGACTGTATAAATGTAACTACTCCTTAACAGTTAAGTGAGAGCTCAGCACGGCTCCCGGGTAGAAACAAGGTGCTGGGCCGGATAAAACAAGGTGGAGGGCTGTATTTGGCCCACAGGCCTTGTGTTTACCACCTGTGCTCTAGTTATAGGAAAAAATCCCATTGATTGAGGGGTATTTGCATATTAGATCCCATGAAAAGATATTTGTGCAATCGTAGAGAACATCTGGTTGTCTTCATCACTTCTACATGGCAGAAAGTCACAGCTGAAAGGAAGCTTGAGGAAGCCAACTAGACAGGGTCTCAGATAGTAGTTAGAGCTGGCTTTCTGTGTCCCATAGATGCTTGGTAAGGTACCAAATGAAACAGTGATTTGGCATTTATAAAATATATATGTTTTTTCAAATTACCCTGTAATGTTGCCATCTATCCAAACTATAATTGTCTTATATTAAACTTTATTTTTCAGGATTGGTCATCTTACCTTTGGTGCTAAAGTCATCCACCAGCAGAATCTCCTTGATGAGATGTGGAGGAGAGCGATTGAGGACACTGTGAACAGACCTCACGAGAGTGGACCATACCTCATCCACAAAGCACATGATGACACTGGTGGTTGGGAGGTTATTGTGAACTAGCTGCTTTGCACACCTGGGCCAGGACACAAGCAGAACACAAGCGATGTGCTAATAAGATCTACAAGATGGTTTTAAAAGTTATAGAGTGCAATTGTGTATAAATACACATACCTATCTCTTTATCCATCCATTCATCCATATCTACGTATATCAAAGAGAATACTATTGTGTGTTTTTTCTTAGGGAGGAGTACAAAAGATAAACGAGCAAAGAAAGAACGGTCAGTAACAGTATTTCTATAAAAAGGCCAACAGTGCAGGACATGAGCACGTCCCGTGGAGGCAACACGCTGTGGTGGAGAGGACGTAGGCTTTGCAGATGGTTAGAGATTATTTTGAATCCCACCACCAATATTTCTAAGACCTTTATTCACTGATACCTTACTTAATCTCTCTGTGCCTCAGTTTTCTCCTGTGTAAGATGAGGTAACATTTCTTACTGAACAGAGGTTTACAGCGTAATGAGAATGTATGTAAAATGTCTAGCACAGTTCTTGGCACAGAAATTCACCAAATGGGAGCTATTGTTATTCTAATTAGATTATGTACCACAAGAGCACATTTGGAATTACATAATGCTACCAAGTAGTTTATGATGGCCCTTCCAACTGGCCTTCTGCCAATGGCCAGAGAAAACATCTTTCTTCACCCTGCATGTAAATGCATTAATGCCAAATTACATATATGTGTATGTATATATGATATATAATAATTAGACTTTTTAGCTTTTTTTATCTGTTTGGGGGTTTCTTGCTGAGACTCTGCCTGCTAAAGATGAGCCACAGCTGAAATCTGTTTGCTGGCACAGAAATGAGAAGAAGGCCACGGTGGGAGTTGGTGTTCAGGTGGGCCGTAATTGGGCTTGGTGTTTTTTCATGCTGTGCACGGCATACCGCCTCGCTGCTGGCATTTTCCCATCTTCTGCCTGTGTTACTATTCACGGGATGGTGCCCAGTGGAATCTCACAGAGGACGTGCTATCCTTTAACACAACTACTGTTAGCAATGCAATAATTATGAAGATCATAAGTGAATACTATAGGCACTCTGTGTTATTTCTATTTAAACCCCGAACAAATGGCATATCTTTCTCTTTTTGTAGGTGAATACTTGAAGTCATGGGGAGACTAGTCCATGATGACACTCTTAATAAATGGCAGAGTGGGGACTCTGCTTTGCTTATTACAGTGCCACAAACTTCTAGCACGGTTGTGCGTAATAATTCTTTGATAATTATGGATTCAATGGATTGAATGGAGCTTAAATCAAAAGTTTAAAAGGTGGAAAATTCTATTTTCCTTCGAGATAGAAAGAAAAAATGTGGTAATATATACCAATAAATTTAAATATCTTGGACAAGAAGTTAAAAGTATTTGGAGCTAATGCTGGAGGAAAGGTTACTTGCTTATGTAATAGGGTAAACACCTGAGGATAATAGAGAACGTGTGGGAAAGACAGTATGAACAATGGGAACCTGTACTGGCTGGCTACACATACACACAGACACACACAATTCTGAGGGGCATTGAGCACTTCCCTGCATTTTGATATCCCAGAATTTTAGTCAAAATACAAGTGTGGTTTTCTCTAACCAGTGTCTGGCAGCCTAGATGTAGGAGATGATAAAGCAGATTGTTGGATTAATCCAAGTTTAGGGGTCATTAAAACAATTGGATTGGAAAGAGAAGTGGCAAAGGATTTTGAAGATACTGGTGTAGCATGGTCCAACGGTTCATCGTGGGCTCTCATCTGGGAAAGAGGAAGTAAAGTTAGAGGAGCAGAAAATGACAAGGAGGGTAGAAAGGACATCAATGACTTCCTATGACTTTTTTAACTGTGTAGTGTAAATTAAGGAGAAACACATTTCACACTTAAATATTCTTTACAAGATTTGGTGCTGAAAAATAAATCAGTTCTAAAAAGGAAGGGTCAGCTGCACAGATTCTGCATAAGCCATCCTGAACAAACAAGCTTAGCTGTGAAGTCCTGAGAATTGTGTCATGGCTGAAATTTTGTTGCCTATAGGGACATCTAGTAACACTGGGAAGAATTAACTAAGAACACTAATACAGGTGAAACTTCTTATATTCTGAAATCAGTAGACTTTGGTCTCTTTTAGAAGGAAGTTCTAAGAAGTGTTATAATGCTAGCAGGTCTGACATTGGAAGTAGGAAAAGCTCTCTGAGATTTGAGAGATTTGGGGAAGGCATTGCCACTCACCACGCATCTGATTGTCCATTTGCTGCAGCCGGTCATAGTGCCTTACCTTCATCATGGAAACATATACGGATAGACTATGCATGCCTCCACTAGATGCTGATATCCCAGAAACAAGCACTACCTCTCTTAATTATTGAACAGAAGTAGTTTAGATGTATTTAAGGGATCACATTGAAGAAGACTCTGTGAAGGATTGTACTGTACAGATCACATTGGTGTCTGGGAACAGGGGCAGCAGTAAGGAATGGGGAAGTGGGGCACAGAGGGAGAGGTGAGAGGGTTCGAACACAAAGTTTCAGAGTATGCCTTGGTCTGGGTGGCTGAGATGTCAGGCCACTTGTACGTTTTTGTATGTACGTGGTTTCCTGCATTACCAAACAGGTTAAACATGTTTTCAGGTATCTAGAAAAATTGGCACGCTGTTTTGTTCAAAGATGCTATGGGTCAGACCAGAAAGGCTTTCAGCTTTTTTAGCTCTTGCAACCATTTTTACATACTGACAGTCGTCGAGTTTTCACAGGTTGTAGAAAGTATTTCTAGTTATTCTACACTGACCCAAACGAAGTTAATTTCCTTTCTTCCCATTTGCCCATTGGAAACCTTGCCTTCTGCTGTACTTAGGTGAGGAGTCACAGCTAAAGTTGAGTCTAATTTAAACGCAAGGCATTTCTGGGTTGGTAATACTTTTTTGAGAATTAGAAATCATATTTTTATTCTATATGCCCATTCATTACAAAAATTAGGTATTTAGAGTCTTCAGTCCCCATGCTATTCTTAAAAATTAATCCAGTCTATTTTGTTTGGCAGCAGTCTAGACTCCCATTACTGCAGCCAGTCCAATACTAAAACCAAATGGGGACACTGATGCGGGGGTTTCCCTGCCCTGCACAGAGTTAATAC
Source organism: Desmodus rotundus (assembly GCF_022682495.2). Classification (NCBI taxonomy): domain Eukaryota; kingdom Metazoa; phylum Chordata; class Mammalia; order Chiroptera; family Phyllostomidae; genus Desmodus; species Desmodus rotundus. The sequence goes on along the minus strand of NC_071388.1, from coordinate 146,399,576 downwards.
ACTGCTGTGGCAGGAGAGGAAGACTCTGGACTTGAGAAAGATGGTGAAGGAACCGAGTTTTTAGTCCAGAACCTCGGTTTCCTCACTTTTAGGATGAAGATTACAATGCCTTCATCACAGAAAGTCCGTGAAGATTTGATGAGATCACGAATGCCAAAATACCTTTAAGCTCCATGGTAGAACACGTGTGTGAGGACCCATGATTATCCACAGTGCAAATACATACATTTGGACTGGTGCGCTGCCCTTTCTCAGGCAGTCCTTTCATCCAAACCTATCAAGGGCTCATCATTTACCAAGAGACTCGAAGAGTGATATGTTTCACCTTCTTGGCTTGTGTGCTGAATCCTCAGCCACTAACTTGATTTGAATGCAGCCTATCAAATAAAAAAGGTTTCAAATCAGAAGATTGAGGGAATGATAACATTCTCTCACGTCTATGAATTTTTCATTTTATTCCAAGACAGTCAAAATGTACTATTGTAGGTCAAATCTCAGTGTTCTCGGGTTTGAACAGAAGGTCGAGGAGAATATTTTCTCAGCGTCTATTTGCAATTCAACTACTGCCTCGTGTGAGCCTTTGGGGGCTCACTCCCCAAGCTCTGCTATCTTCAGGATGATCAGAAGGAGAATTGAGCATCAGGCTGAGGAGTTTTGTCTGGAATTATATTATTTTCTCCAAGACCTTAGAATTAATGGGACTTCTTTTCCCTCACTGATAAGAAAGTATAGTTATGTAAAATTTTTACTTTTATTCTGTGCTATTTCTGTGGTAGACTACTCCTGACATTCAGTCAGAATCACCTGAATACTCATTTAGAAGACTTTAGTCAAACTCACCACCTGTACTCCAAAGGCCTAGCCAGCTGAGGCTGTGGTTCCTGAGGTAACTGTGTATCAACACTGCTGACCTCAGGCTTACACATATAAACCACCAGCATCAACATTCAACACTTCAACAATAGTCTATTTTGAGCAGGCAGCTGTCAGAGTGAAATTGGGAGGGGAGGGAGGAGAGCAGGAGGGTGTGATGTAGCAGAAATAGTTCTGGGTAGAGGTTAGGGGACTGTAGGGCCAGTTCTGCCCCACAGTGCATGACCTTGGACGAGTCACTTCCTTCCTCAGACTTCTCTGTACGTAAGAGACTGATTAGATTGCTTTTGAAGTTTCATCTGGTATTAACGTTCTCTGATTCTCTCTTCAGCTTCAGCCTCATTCACCCATAAGGGCTTTGCTTTTCTCGGGGTCATGAGACCTCTGAGAAAAGGTAATTAAATTGTTCTCTCTATGACTTTAAAGTTTTCAATGTTTTCTACTGGCCTTTAAAAGAAGGTAAGGCCCTGAGTAATGTGGGCTCTTCTTACTTCTATGGTTTCACTCCATGTCAGATTTTCCACACTTCCTCAAAGAATCACTCCTTTTACCCCCTTTCCCCACTTCTCTAACTCCCTACCTTTCAGGTCAGAGCTCAAACACTTCTGCCCTCTCACAGGCCAGATTTGGCTGTTCTTTTGCTTGCTCCTTTAGTGAGTCAGGAAATTTTCTTTTGAATCCCAAATGTGCTATTGGCTTGCCAGGATAGCAGATGTATCATTTGGCTTTTAGAGCCTCACTTTTCTCCTCTGCAAATCGTATAAAAGAAATCATGTGTCTTTCATAGTGCTGCTGTGAGGACTGATTAGAATAAAAGTGTATATGTATAAAATGCAGCCCGCACACACACATCGCTGCCTGGCACCTAAATAAGCACTTTTTGGGGGGAGGGTAAGGCTCAGCAAGGGGGAGAGTCCCCTTATTCAGACAGCTTTGGCGAACGCAGGTGAGGTGGAGGTGAAGACGGTCACGACGAGGGAAGAGTGGCTGAGGTCTGGGGTGGGGGTGCGCCAGTTGGCATAATAGATTATTACTGAGTGAGGCAGAATCAGAAGGCCAAGGGTTGGATGCCAGCCCTGCCATTTGTGAGCTGTGGGCCCTTGGGCAGGTCACCTTTTCCTGGGCTTTTCCCCTCATCTGTTAATGAGGAGAGGTAACTCTTTACCCATCTGACAGGCTGTTGTCGGGACCGAACTAGCTGACGAGAAGGATGAAAGGTCCCAGCTGCCTGGCATGGTGTGCCCAGCTCGCGACAGTCAGTGAGCAAGTAGCCCATGGAATGAAATGAACTGCCACCCTCTGAACTGTCTGCCGCAGTGTGAAACCTCAGTTTCCTCTGGAAGTCTCACCTTCTTTGTGGGTAAAGCTGGGATAATGATAGCACCTGCCTTGAGGAATGGTTTTAAGGATAAAATGAGAAGGCAAGTCATAAAGGCTCTTGCAAATTCTAAGTTTCTCTGTATTGCTTCTTCTCGCACATGTCCATATATCAACATTCTAAAAGCAGGGCCAATCTAGAAGATGATATAGTTTGGAATAATACAGACTTTCGAATTTGTTTTTTAATTGAATTTTATTGGGGTGACATTGGTTAATAAAGTTATATAGGTTGCAGGTGTAAGTTCTATAACACACCATCTGTATGTTGTATTGTGTGTTCACCTCCCCAAGTGAAGTCTCCTTCCATCACCAGTTCTTTCCTCCTTTACTACCTTATGCCTTTCCTTACACCCCTTTCTCTCTGCAATCACCACACTGTTGTCTGTGTCTATGAGGGTTTTTGTTGTTGTTTATCTAGAGGGGACTCTACAAAGCTACTTTCATTCTGAAAGCAAACAAAACAGAACTTGTAAACATTGATATTTTCCCCTAATTTTCTGACCCTTGAGAAAAAAATGTTTCCTTCTTAAAAGGCTGTTGTTCTGAATGGGTCAGCCAGTACAGCCCACGGGGAAGTTATTTTCTGGTACAAGACTACCTGTGGTGATATTATGGCAAGAAATTGATAAATTAATCTGATGGTTAAATTGGGATTCAACTGGGCCCTGGATTAGATGTGTGAAAAAGAAGTGTAAACAGGTTTGAAGTCTCACCTTTACTAATTCCTCACTCCCAGAAATGTTTCCAGGTCTTTGGCAGTATTTAAGAGAAAAAGCCACTGATTTGATTTAACATCAATTAGACACTATTTAACTGTTTTCTTTTCTTTGAATTAGTAGCAGCAACGTGTTTTACATTCCTCCCCTCTGGTCATCTTTCTCCTTATTGTTCCCCTAGTTATGGGCAAAGTGTGGCAGATTAAAGTATCAAAAAGCTCTGTAATCACCTCTTAGCCACATTCAACCTTTGCTGTGGTATGTTCTAGCTTGCACCTTTTAAACAAATTCTGCATTTTATTCCTACTCCCTACATGACTTTTTAGTGAAATAGTGCACTGTGGTGTAACGCATGCGAGCACGCAAATGTGTCTAGGTACACATGTGCACACACACACATGGATGTGCACACTTCAAAGGTACCACTGCACTGTGTTGATCCATATCAATGGTGAAAGCCAGAAGAACCACTTAAATCTGTCTTGTGAGAGTTCTTCCCCCTGTCCCTATGTGCTTTTTCAGGTAGGCCTCATAGCTTTTCCAATTAGTTTTATTTCAGCTAATGTACTCCGATCATTACTAGTCAGTCACTAAAGCAGTTAACCAATGTCATCTCATCGGTTAAAATATTCATATAAATATTCATATTTATTTTTATTCCACATAAAAATAAAAGAATCTGAACTTCATTTAACACTAAAGTTTCTCTTTTCTCCAAGCCTGATAAACTGTTAGGGGCCTGAAGTTTAGAAGAATAAGTGTGGTCAGTTTATTTTCTCTCTCCTAGCTGTTCCTTCTCTTCCTCTTCCTCCTCCAGTAATTCATTAGCTATGGCTTTTGACCTCACAAAGGTTGGAAAGGGAATGGGGGGGGGGTGGAAAGTATGTTTCCAGAAAAGTTTTTCTTTCCCCTTAGTAATTTAGACTGGTTTGTGGCAAATGCATGGTGCTATCTTTTGCTTTTCCTATGTGCCAAAAGAAAAGTCTCTTTAGCTGTGTAGGAAGGAATCAAATTATTGGTTGACAGTCCCAGCTCTGGGCTAAGATACTAAAGACCAAGTTGGATCATTTTGCAGAGAAGTTTGCCAGAGTTCTGTAGGAAAAGCAGGCAGTGAATGAAGCGATCGAGTGAAGTCACGACACAGCAGCGGCGGAGGAGCGTGCTGCAATTCTTAGCGCACTTCAAAAACTAAATGCTGGCAGCAAAAACTTTTTGAGTCATTTCTCTCTAAATACAGATTCAGGAAGTGCACTCGTAAAATGAGTTCATTTTTTTGTAGTTTCGTCTCAGTTATAGCTGCCAGCTAAAAGAGAGACTTTAAGTAGAATTGCCCTGCATTTCCAGGAGACAGAACCGTGTTTAACAATACGTGTATGGTGTACGGCTTATCACTGACTGAAACGAACTTTAATAATTAACAGCAAGAACTATAAGGAGTAGCTTTTTATACAGAAACGATTCAATATGGAACTTCTAAATGACTGTCAAAAAGTCAGTTTATTTTCAACACACTTTAGAAGCAAAAGTGAAATCGTATTTTACTTACTGACATAAAACATTCTTGTAAGTGAAGTCAGGAGATTTCCTCCCTTGACAGCAAAAACATTATAATTAAAAACCAAAACAATAATGAATACGTGTGCTGAAGAATAAACATGAATTAATGAATATATCATAATGTTAGGACAGAATGTGTTTACCTGTAACCTGATACTCACATATTCCATATATTCCAAATGAAAAATTAGGATGTCATTGTTCATTTGTTAGAGGACTCATTGCAAGTTTTATTTGAATAGTTACCTCTCATTTACCTTTTTTCCTTAGGCCTGGCCTGGGAAAACAGGATTCATCACATCAGTCAGTACGACATTATTTACTTGTTAAAAAAAAGTATTGACTTTAAAAAATAATCTTAAGAGAAATACCTTTTAAAGCCATATTTGTTAAACTTGTATCTTTCGAGTGCACAGAGCTGTGCTCAGGGCTAAGGAGGGCAAATAAAGTGAAAGACAGAGTTTCCCTCAGAAGGTTGTAATTTCACTAAGAAGGCAAAATAGACGCTGAAGGCTCGAGTTAGGGGAGAGCGTTAAGAGTGGAGAACATGGAGTGTTTCAGTGACCACGAGAGCATTAAGGGTCATGGGAATGCAGAGGTCCCAGCCAAGGCGTGGCCCAGGTGCCAATGAGCCGCAGTTGGATTTTTGAGCAGTGCCAGATTAGAAAGAATGGTGAGGACCACGCAAGGTGAAGATGGTGGGTGGCTCTGGGAAGGGACTAATTAATAAAAAACATCAGTGGATGGTAATGAGCATAAAACGTAGGAAAGGGTTTTGAGACTAACTTTTCTCATGCGGAGGGCCCACACTGGAAAGAGTGCCACATCCAGAAAGCTGTAGCTACGCTGCCAGGGCAGAAATGTGGGTGACACAGAAAAAGTGCCAAAAACGCCGGTAAGAGAAAGGAGTGCTTGTGCCTTTGGGAAAGGCCACGATTGCATCTTAACCTCTTCGAGGTGGGTTCTTGGATTCAGGGGAAAAGAAGCAAAGAGCAGGCTTGGAAAAGAGAGTCTGATCTCAGAACTAGAGCAGGTGAGGTCGTCCTGCGTGTCTCTTCTCCTTCTCAAAGCAAAGCTCCGCCTAGCACAGCTGTTACATCATCCTCAGGTAAGAAGGTATCAACTAGTAACTGGTTATTATTATCATTACTGAAGGGAATTGAATTTAAATAAGCCTATGTTTTTATCCTTTTTTTTGGTTAATTGATATTCAATAGGTAGTTATGATGGAGCAGTAACTGTGTTAATCAATCTGTAATGGTGGCTTTGGGGGAAATGTAAAGGGTAGTAAGGGAGATATTCCCCAGAACTCTTAAGCTGTAAAGGTCTCAGTGGGCTGCTGCTGTGGCTAATTTTAAGGGCAGCCCTCCTGTGTTTCTCTCTCTCTCTGTCCATCTCTCTCTCTCCCTCATCTCTTTCTCTCTCTCACACACACACTTATATTCTACAACAATTTTCTCTTGTGCTCACTTTTAAATTTTATTATCTTAAAAATCTTAAAGTGCCATCTCATATACTTTTTGAACAAGGCTGAAAATAAATGAAATCAAAGTAAGAAAACTTCACTCCAGTTCCTGCCAACCTGATGAATCAAATATTTTTCATTTCTATTTTCCTCCAACCTCTATCCATATGAACAGATATTTTGCACCTATTTGTAGTCAGTGTGTTTGAGTAAAAGGATAAAAAATGATTTGCCCTCTTTCAAGGAAGAATGGCACAAGAGGGCTGTAAATACTTCATGGGGCCCCATACATAGAGCCCTGGGGGCTAAACTGTCACCTCCACCCTGCTGGTGGAGTGCAGCATCAGGTGGGCAGCGCGCAGGGCGTAGCTATGTTTAGCCAAGGTGGGTTGTGTGATGTGAGGGAGGCGACCCGGCCACATGCTGTCTGACTCATCCTCTCAAGCACACGTTTTAACGTCTCCGGCAGTCTGGACAGCCTCCTTCATGAGACAGAGAGGGACTGTAAAAGCAACTTTCCTGGGCTGCAACCCTTAACCTCCACATACCAACTTTTAGAAGCTAACAAGTTGCTGGGAGTCAGCAAGCTTTCAATAAATCACATGCATAAGAACATCATTATTACTTGCTATTGGCCCTCACACAATGCCCTTTCTCTGGTTGGGAACTGCAGCCGTGCTTCTGTGCAGTGCCTGATTCTTCCTCAGCATCCATAGCAATCTGCCGGGATGCCAAAGGGATGCTGAAATGGAGCTACTTTAAGCACTACTTCAAAGCTGGCACATATATAAATCATGTAAAATATATGTGACATGTAATATGTAACACACAGAATTTCAGATCAGAGCTGGTCCAATATAATTTTTAGGATTATTTGAGGGGAAGGGTGTAATCAGCAGGAGATGAGAGATAAACACACAGCATAATTTTGAGCACAGATTGAAATCACTTCTTTACAATTACTGGCTCTATGACCACCGACAATTCCATTTCCTAGGCCCTCAGTTTCTTTGTATTTATTTGGGGTATATTTGTGTGCTCCGCAAGGTTGGTGAGTTTCACCAGACGGAGGAACACGAATGGCACAGTGGTTGGTCTAGCAAGCAATCAGTGCATGTCTGGCAGTCACTTGCCAAAGGCTAAGAAAGTGGAAAACGACCTCCTTGTAGCTGACATCGCAGGCTCCTCTTCCTAATATGAATACAGGCTCATTCATACCTGCCTTTCTCCTGGTAACACCGACTGCCTGGATGACAGAGAGGAGTTTTCTACAGAAGCCAAACAAAGCCCTTGTTTACACACCACATGTGCTAAGTTTGAGTCTTGATGTTCCCCAGTTCCAAGTTCCAGGCACACAGTGTTTGGCTCGGGGACCTGAATATCGAGGTGTACACGGGGCTTTGATATTACTGGGTAGTGACAATATGGCTACACTATGGTGCCCTAACTTATGAGAGGGTTAAAAAGAGGTGGGAACCCAACTGTATTTGACCCAGAGCACATAGTTGTGACTTGATACACCTTCTGGTGATGTAGTTACAGGAATTTAATTCCTTGAAGTCCTGGTTCATGAAGGCTCATTGGGCAGCTTTAGAGCTTTGCTACTTTGGGAGGGTGATAAGACTTCCGAGCACCTCCTCTGTTAATCTGAACCCATAATATCTGCATCTTCTTTTCTAGGGCTCTTAGGAGGTTCAATTGATGTGTATGCGGGCTCATTGTAAATGGTGCAATTCTAGACATATAAGCAGGTGTTATTATACTCTTGTATAGGTTTTTGCTGGTTATTGGCTGACTGGCTTTTTCTAACATTGTTATTCCTGTATAACTGAACTCCTGAATTACAAAACATATTATTAAATTTCAGGGAGAAAACTCACTTCTTCACTTGCTCTTATGGTGATCACTATTCATGATTAGGCAGAATTTTGCTGGTTAAGATACAATTTTAGGGGGTCCTAGGAGGATCCTTCTCTGTGCTCCATTCCCAAATACATTCCTGACAAACTTGCTAACACTATAAAGTTTTGAAATTAGGAGTTCACTTCACTGTTACTCTTTAAATGGAATTACATTTTAAGTTCTATTATTTATATATACATTATTATAGATTATTAATATAGATTATTAATGTATATTATTATAATTATTATATATTATAATAATTATTATAATATATTATTATATATTATTATTATATTATTATTATAGAGTTGATTTAATCATTTTATGTTCTATTAGGGGAAATGAAATGTAACATAAGCTAATAGGAGAGAGGGCCAAAGACTCAGAGAAATAAGAGCAGAAAGGGAACACAGTGAGTATGCAGATGTTGGAATTTTTCTTTTTGTGGGTGGTAGACTATGTGCACTGTGTCTAATAATTAATATTGCTTTAGTTTTCGAGGTGACAAGAAATCATACCAAATTATCCAGAAATAAACCTTCTGTACATCAATAAGTGGTGTGGAAGAAGAAGGAGAGAAATGGGTCTTACCCAACAGGTCTTGTGTCTTCAATGGCTCTGTCCACCGGGATCAAATCGCTGAGGTAGACATTGAAGTTTCCTTCTTTCCATCTTCTTTCTGCCTCCTTCTCCTTTCCATGGGGAACCACTATAGGACGTCCAAACTGACCTGGAGCTTCTGGGTCCCTTGGAGAAAGTGTCATGTCAATGCTTAATACCTGGTGCATTTTGTGGTCTTCAGGTAGGAGGGCTTTTGCATGTCTTTGGTTGAGTTCTTCATGCTGGACCTTGGTAGTTAAGCTGATTCTTGCTGACTTTGGTCCCCCAGCTAAGACTTGATTGGTTTGAGATGCTGTTGCTCTCTGTAGAGCAAGTGCAGAGAAAGATGCCTCAGTTCTATTCCTGGAACTGTGTTTCCCTTGGCTTTCATCCAGTACTAAAGGAAATACAGTTTTGGTTTTAGGATTGGGGACCTGTTTGGTGGCTGTCTTTAGCTCCTCCTCCTTGGTTATAATCACAACATGGCTTTCAGAGAAATTGAGTTTCTTCCCACCAGCCACTTTGGCTCCATCATTCTTTGGCAAGCCTCCCAATAGTGTCTCATTAATAGATGGCTTCTTTAGGTGATTTGAATTGGCAATGAACTTGGAAAAGGGAAGGTTATTGGCTTTGTGTTTATATGCGTTTAGTTCTTTGCTCTGAGTCTCAGTTTTATTTAAGGATATGGCTTCCCTAGATTTTGGCACTGGTGGGCCAGCAGTGTATATCCCCTCATTTGCTACTGCCTGTGATGGCTGCTTTGATCTGTCACTATTTAGCCTGATGGTCACATTCAGGTTCCTTTCAGCTGCTTGTTTGGATGTGTCATTGCTGTGGCTACGTCTCTTCTGGACCTCCTGGTTTATACCAACAGCTCCTGTGTATATAGATATTTGGGGCAATGACGTTCCTCTTGCTGCTATGAATGTGGTTTCCCGAGCTCTCTGGGCTGTTGTTTGCTTTGGTGTCATAGAACGAGAGTAGGCTTCAGGTCTGATGTCACGTTCCTCTGTCATCAGCTTGGTAAAAGTCACAAGGAGGGTCTGCAGGTGTACAGGAGGCCACAAAGGTGCAATTTTGACACTTCCTGGAGCATTCTGCATTTTTCTTTCCTTCTGGGTTTGGTCCAAATCATCTTCAATCTTGAGTACATGCTCCTCAGTTTTTCTAAAGTTCTCTTTGCCCCACATGCCCTTCCCATGTCCCCTTAGTGGCCGCTTTATCTCTTTTATGCTGCTGTAAAGGATCTTCATTTGGTCTGGCTGAACCCTGAACCCTATCCTCTCCTTTTTGGTGATGTCTTCCTTCAGGACCCCAGTGTTGATCTCACTGAATGAGAGGCGGAGAGCTGCCATGTCAAAGAGCAGCCAGATGACAGAAGCTACAAATATAAATGCCAGGACTCGCCCACTTCCTCGGAAAAACTTTCGGATCTTGTTCATGGTACAAAAGCGTCCCTTGCAGCCTACCCTCCCTTTGAGCCTGCTTACCTTGAGTGGAGAGGGAGCTGATTAGCAGCAGCAGCAGCAGCAGCAGCAGCAGCAACAGCAGCAGCAGCAGCAGAATTACCAGAAAGTGCCCCCCTCCCCTGAACACAGCAGGAAATAGCAGTCCAAGGGGAAAGCTCAGCTCCTACTGCTTGTCAGTCTCTGCCAGCGTGGCATTTCACAGCAGAGCATCTGTGCCTGCTAGGCTGGCCCCTGGCTAAACCCTGATAAACACTGTCCTTAGGTCACTCTGGGAACAGTCGATTCCAGCTGCCAGATAGTTCAACATATCACTCGTTTTGTCTCTGGGAGCCCATGTCCACCTTCCTACAAGCCCAAGAAAAGGTGGGGGCCGGGCTGAAGCTGCTGCTTCTCTCCTCCCAGTTTTCAGCCTGCATGCTGTAACTCAACACCACTTCTCATAAGAAAAACATTTCAAGCCATTACCCAGAAAACTTCATTCAGCTCTCACCTTCTGTGTTATGTGAGAGTGTGTATGTTTTAGAGCAATTAAAGGGAATGAAAGCTATCTCACTTGGAGGGCATGTGTTCCTGGTTTGCAACCCCACCTACCCCATTCCTGCTTGTTAACCCTATTGTACCCGGGTCTTTCAATGATCTGCCTGAGCAATTAATCGACAGCCTTAATGTTTCAGTTTTGAGAGATAGCAGCTGAAAGAAGGGGCCTAACATAACCTCAACATCAGAGGCGGTTGTGTAATTAAGCCTTCCTTGAGGGGTTATCAAAATGTTTCTTTGTAAGTCAGCTCTTTATTTTAGACCAGTCCATCTATTTTTATTATTTGATTTAATAGATACAAATGCAACTTGTCATATTGGTATAAAAGTTTCTAAAAACTCAGTTTCCTTACCTATCTCATCACCATCCATAGCAGTTTGCTGATTGCACTGAAGTTGGACCAGTCTTTGAGTGGCACTTGCAGATGGGTATAAGAGTGGTACCCACATAGGCTTTGCCTTAAAATCACTCTGAAGAAGTTTCCCCAGTTTCTGATTAATTCATGGGGGGAGAGGAAAGAGATGACAGTTCATCTGGTATTGTGTTTTTAAGATGCTTTCCAGGTCTTTCTAACGTAAAGCCAAAGTTGAGAGACATTACTATACCATAAAATGCCTCAGTGTTATTTTTTGTTTTTTGTTTGTTTTTGAATACTGCCTACAACTTTTGTGAAATTCCTCCTCAGATAGAGTAAAACTTTAAAAAAACTATACATTCCCAGAACAGCTGAGTCAGAATATCAAATACCATATGATCTCACCTTTAACTGGAACATAATAAATAGAAGAAAAAAGGAAACAAAATATAACCAGAGACATTGAAGTTAAGAACAATCTAACAATGGGCAGGGGGGAGTGGGGAGGGGACAGAATCTACATTTTAACATCACCTGTGATAAACATTGCCCATAAAGTATGAGCAACACTGCCCTGGAGCACTGTTTTCTGAGGAGCTCTGACTTTTTAAAAAAAGATTTTATTTACTTATTTATTTTTAGAGAGGAGAAGGGAAGGAGAAAGAGAAAGAGAGGGAGAGAAACATTAATGTGTGGTTGCCTCTTGTGTGTCCCCTACTGAGGACCTTGCCCACAACCCAGGCATGTGCCCTGCTTGGAAATTGAATCAGTGACCCTTTTGTTCTCAGTCTGGCACTCAATCCCAAGCCACACCAGCCAGGGTGGAGCTCTGACTTATGACTTAGTATTTGGAGGGATGTAGCGTCACCACCTTGAGACTATCTTAGGCTCCCAAAAACTTGGGAAAGGAAGAAGGAAAGATTCTGAATTCTTTATACTTATGCCATTGCCTTGCATTTGGCTTTTAAGTTTATACTTGGCCTCAAGGGAGGGAACTCTGATAAATATAGCTATGGTAACACGTTTCTTGCATCCCTGATTCTCCCCTTTATTCAGTGACTGCTCACTCTGATTTGGAATACTTACATGCATGTTAGCTTTGGTAGCTTCATCATTTCCTCCATGTACTTTGTCTTGCTCCATTTACATTTCCAATGTTTGTTGAGTGTTTTCTGTGGTTCAGGCCCTATATTTGGTGTTGAGGGATATTGAATAAAAGGATTTGGTTCTTGTCTTTGAGATTTCACAGTCAGATAATTGGATACAAACAGGTAGGTACACATATAATTCACAGCAAGTAATACGAGAGAATAATATACCAGATTCTATGGGATGTAGTTTAGTTTTAGAATGCGTGGATGACTTCTGAAGAAGATATGCTTACACTTTAAGGATGAATAAGAACATAATGATCTCTGTTCATACTGTGGTCCAAGAAAATAAATATAGTTGGGTGGTGAAAGGTAGATAAATTAGCCAAAGCACAGACGAGAAAAGAGAGTATAGTATCTCATGGGAAGCACAAATTTTGGAGAACCAGCCTGATTGGAAACATAGGCCTTGGTGTTAACTTGTGTGCATGTGTGTGCACACATCCCAAACATTTTGTTAAGCTCTTTCCATTAAGTATCTCAGTCTTCACCACAATGAAGAAGATACACTTATAACTATACAGTGGCACCTCGGTACTCATCAGCTTTAGAACTCATCAAACATGGTACTTGTCACATTTTGACAAAAAAAAATGTTTCAGCACTTGGCATTTGCTTGCCACTCGTTGCACCTGCTGGAACGTGCATAAGCCACAATGCCACCCTGCAAGAGAAAATGATTCGTTGATCATCACTCACTCTCCATTCATCAGAACGAATTAATGACGGATACTGAGGAGATACCACTGTACTTTGTAATCAATGAAACAAAATCTTAGGGAGGTGAAGCAACTTGTGGAAGAGATTAGAGGAATGGGACCTCAGGTAAATGATTGCATGATGCTATAATCCATGTGCTTAAATAGCACACAGTACTACTCTTTTAGCTCTATGACTTTGCAAGTTGGTTAATTATATGTGTTTTCTTAGCAATAAAAAAGAAAATAATTTCTGCCTTGGAGGTTAATGTGAAGGTTACAGAACATGATTTAAAGTTCTTGTTATACATAGGCACTCTATAAGTGACAGTTACTGCCATTAATACTGTTGCTGATGCTTTCTTGTGGTTGGAATGTGGGGTAGTGGGATGTAGCATATCAGCTTGTCCCAAAACTCAAACAGAACGCTGATAACTGGCATGATTTTGGCAATGGGTCGAGAAGTACATCTATGTATTTTATTTTATTTTTTGCTGTTCCTATTTTAGTTCATTATGGATTAAATCAATGAAGAGTTATTCACAGAGAGCTAACTACATGACCAAAACATGAAATAGGTGATATCATTTTTGCCCCTAATAATCTTAAAACTCACTGAATAGAATGCCTTCAATACAAAACATAGTACAACTATTAAGGATCCATGTTCTAAAATAAAGTGAGATTTTTTCAGTATCAGGGATAACTGATTTGCATTATAATATTGTTTTAAATTTGAAAATAGAATGTTTGAAAATATTTTACTGTAAAAGATTTGTCTTGTCCAACCATGTCCCTGCCCTAAATGGCAGCTGGAATTACTCAAACTCCCATGAGAATAGTTAACACTTGTTGCATCCTTATTATACTTGACAGCTTTAAAATACTGCTTGGAAAGTATTCTGAGTTTTCTATATTCATTTGACCTAAAAACAATGATCTCTCTCTCTCGCTTTCTCTCTCTCTCATCCCTGATCTATCCTTAATAATGAAAACTTAAGTTACTTGCAAAAGAAGAGAAAAATGTTACGAAAAATAAGGGAGAGTTTTGGCTTTAATTTGGGGAAAGTTACTTATTAACTCTGGCTTCGTCTTCAGTTTTAGTAGACATGACGTTCAGAATAAGATATGAAAGTATACAACAGAGGAAAGAAGCGTTGTCTAAGCCCCCCCACAAAAGGAGGACTGGATCGACAGACAGTCAGACCTGGTCCAAGGCACCCATCTGGCTCCTCAGAAGTTGTTTTCCTAACCTCTTCTTCCCCGGTGAGTGCCCAGCAGATAAACATCTCTCCTCTTTTTCCCCTCTTGCTTGGACATATATGATGTTCAGCCCATTGACAAAGTATGGACAAAAAGGAGTAGAAAAAAGTAAATTAAGAAATTTTACCTTTGCCTTGGCTGGTGTAGTTCAGTGGATTGAGTGCAGGCCTGCAAACCAAAGGGTTGCCTGTTTGATTCCTAGTCAGGGCACATGCTTGGGTTGCAGGCCAGGTCCCCATTGGGGACCGTGTAAGAGGCAACAGCATATTGATGTTTCTTTCCCTCTCTTTCTCCCTCCCTTCCCTCTCTTTAAAAAATAAATAAATAAAATCTTAAAAAAAAAGACTGTTTTAAAAAAAAATAGCCCTGGCTGGTGAGGCTCAGTGGTTGAGTGTCAGCCTGCGAATCAAAGGGTTGCCTGTTCAATTCCCAGTCAGGGCACATGCCTGGGTTGTGGGCCAGGTTCCCAGTAGTGGATGCATGAGAGGCAACCACACACTGATGTTTCTTTCCCTCTCTCCATCCCTTCCTCTCTCTAAAAATAAATAAATAAAATCTTAAAAAAATAACAACAGCCAACCCAACAACAGCCATCCTGTGTGAATGAAGCAAAATTATACCTATTTTTTGTCAGATTCTCAAAAATTATATTTTTGGTGTGTTGCAGAATTATAGTAATTAGTTTATGTGTGCCATGAGATAAAAAAAAAGTTCAAAGGATAATCATGTTAATAACAACCATTTATTGAGAATTTACTGGGTGCCTGCCTCTAGGTTCTTCCAGACTAGCTCATGAACTGTTCAGCAGGATAGCTCTGTATAGAGGGGGGTCTGTACCCTTGTTCTACTTTCACTGCACATATCTCTGAATCATCCTCATTAGTAATCGCTAGGAGTTAAATAAACATGTTTTTATTCCTATTTTTAAATTTCCCTGCTGGGAATAGAGAATCTCAGAAGAATTGGTTCCAGTTCTTTGACTTTGCATCAGAAGTTACAGTATCAGGGTATATGAAGGTCTCTTGACTATGTGAGTATAGTGTAAGTGTTAACTAAGAGCTATTGTCTTTTGTGATTTTTACTCAATAACTTACCCTAATTATAAAGGATATAAAGAAAAAATATATTTTTAAAGATATATTAAAAACACATATATTTTAAAGAGAATAATGGTAATCTATAGATGCATCACTGACTTTGAATTTAGATTTAAATTTGGGGATTCCAGTGAAAGACTGTATGAGATGAGGATATTTGAATGAGAAAATTGAGTAAATATTAAATATCATTTTACTTTCTTATTTTTAATATGGTCATTTTTTCCTTCAAAAAATATTTTGAGAAGAAGACAAATTATACTCAACAGGGTAACACTATCCTGTGGACAAAATCCACACACACACCAAAAAAATGTTAAAATAAAAATTTAAAGACTACAGTTATTGCAAAATTCATGGGTAGCCCCCAAATACAAAGGAATAGGTAAGGAATGGAGTCCCAGAATTTGTGCTTATAATCAGTTTGCTAAGGAGGCTGATGGTGCTAGTCCCAGAGCCACGCTTTGGGAAACTTTGGCTTTTGCTGAGCATAAGGAACCTGGATGAGAAATGTTTGTGGAGGATGATGACAATTTTGATGGTGGTCATTTTGAGTTTGAATTGTCAGTGATGTATTTGATTAGTGATATCCTTTTTAAAAAAAAAAATTGGCTTAGATTTTAGGAAAGAACCCAGGGCTGAAAGCCTTTGTGGAAATGTAAGTATGTATTTGATACTGCAAGCATACAGTTACTCAGATACCGCATAGACCACGAGATGAGAAAATGGCAGGGAAACTAGTTTAAAGACAGTAGAAGAAGAATATAATAAGAAAGAGACTGAGAAAGAACAATTAGAGAAAGCAAAGGCTGGTCACGAGTAATATCATAAAATTCCAGAGAGGAGAAAATGGAAAATGTTCAACAGTATCAGATGTTTCTAAGATGTTAAACAAAATATGTAAAAGTAGTCCTTTAGATTTGCAGGTGAGTTTATTGATGGCTTTTATTTATTTTTTTTTACTGAGGTGAAATTCATATAATACAAAATGAACTATGTTAGCGTGAAAAATTCAGTGCCCTTTAATACATTCACAATATTGCACAACCACCACTCTACTTCCCAAAATTTTTATCACCCCAGAAGAAAACCCTTACTCATTAAACAGTCAATCCCCATCCTCTCCTTTTCCCCATCCCTGGCAATCCAATCTGCTTTCTGCCTCTATTCTGTGTATTTATACTTAAAAATATCACACACTATGTGAAATTCTAAGTGTAGCTTCTTTCACATAGCATGTTTTCAAGGTTCATTGACTTTGTAGCATGTATTAATTCTTCATTCCTTTTTATGGTTTAATAATATTCTATTGTATATTTATACCACTTTTTTTTGCACACTCATCTATTGATGGACACTTGGGTTTTTTCCCTTTTTGGCTATGGGGAATGAAGCTACGATCAACATGCATGTACTTATATTTGTCTGAGTACCTGTTTTTAATTGTTTCATGTATATGCCTAAGAGTGAAACTGCTGGGTCATATGCTAATTCTGTTGAGAAACTGCCAAATTGTTTTCCACAGAGACTGAACCGTTTTACATTCCTACTAGCAATGTATGGGGTTCCAATTTCTCCACATACCTGCCAACTAGTGGAGGAGCTTTGCCCGAAGAGGCCCCTGTCCCCCCGTGGATGAAAATAAGTCTACCAAGACATGATCTGCTTGGGCAGGAAAGATGGCCGATCTCTCAAAGGAGAAGGGCCAAGAGCCTTTTCCTCAATGGGCTTTTATTGGGTTCAATTGCACAGGAATACAGGTAAAGCTCATCAATCATTGTTAGACAGTAAGGATCAAACAATAGATAACAAACAAAGATCTCTGAGGGGTAATTCAGAGTCAGGATCAGTTAGCTAAGGGGCTATAAGACTTTGGGAAACAAACTCACTTCATGCTTGGACCCTTATCAGAAAATTGAGGACATTCTTCACAAAGCAGGTTTCACAGGGTTTTATGTATTCTTTCTTAGGCCTGATCGCCCGGAGAATCGCCCTTTGCATCACAAGGCTGTGCTGGTCTCTGTCATTGTTCCAGGCTTAAGTCAGGCAGGGGAAGTAAGGCAGCCAAGAGATTAGGAGTCTTCTTGCAGACAGAATGAGGACTCAGGCTATTTCAAAGCCAAGGGGCGAGGGTCCATCACCCCCTTTTTCTATAGCCTCCCAAGCCCTTCCCTGAGGGCTTCTTTGTGACCATGTCAGTCTTAGGTCATACCTTCCTTGAGGAATCTTACCCATCTTTGGCTAGCCGGTCATGCACTGGGGGCCAAGCAGGGTGAAGTAAAGTGGGCAGAGGCGGCACCCCTGCCAGGGAGATAAGCTTTGTCTCCTTAGTGGCTTATGGCCCCAAGGTCTCTCACTCAGCCTTAGCCTTGGGGGTTTACAGCTTCTGAAACCAGGCAGGGCGGTTCCCAACACCATCTCTTGTTATTTTTCATTTTAAAAATTACTATTATAGCCATCCCTGTGGGTGTGAAGTGGTATCTGGATGTGGTTTTGAGCTGGATCTCTGCAATGACTAATGACAGCGAACATTCTTCGTGTGTTTGTTGGTCGTGTGCATATCCTCTTCGCATAAACATCCATTTGAGTTCTCTGCCTATTTATAAATTAGGTTGTCTTTTTTTGTTGAGCTGTGCAAGTTCTTTTTGTGTCCTGGATATTAAATTCTTATCAAATATATGATTTGCACATATTTCCTCCCTGCTGTAGGTTGTCTTTATTTTTCACTTTCTTGATATTGTTCTTTGATACATAAATTTCTTAAATTAAACAAAATACAACTTTTATATTTTTTTCTTTTGTTGCCTGTGCTTTCAGTATCATACTTAAGCATGCTTTGGTAATAAAAACGTCATTAATGTTTATTCCTATGTTTTTAAGAATTTTATGATTTTAGTACTTGTATTAGGTCGCAGATCCATTTTGTGTTAATTTTTGTATATGGTGTTAAATGAACCATTTAAAAAGAGTAGCAAGGGTAAAAACAGGGAGAAACTGAAGAGAAGGGATATAAAGTTTTAAAAAGAATTGTGCTTATCTTCACCAAGAACATTAATTGTGTGTTTCCTTATTTAATGTCTGACTCCTCACTAGCTTGTAGGTTCCATGGAGGTAAAGACTGTATTTATTTTATTCATCATTATATCCTTAGAGCCTAGCACTCAATCAATATTACTTTTCATCATGTTCTAGACACTGAGAATACAACAGTGGTTAAAACAGAGGTTTCATCCTCCTGTAGTTCACACTTTAGTGGGGGATACACAACTTATTAAATAGAAAATGAAATTTTAGGTAGTGATGAATGCTAGATAGAGAACTAAAGGGGCCAGGGAGAGAAAAATGGGGGTGCAGTCAGGGAAGCCTCTTTAAAGAGAAACCATCTGAGCAGAAACCTAAATCAGGTGAGGGCGTGAGCCATGGGAAAATCTGGGATGAGAGATTCCAGATGAAGAAAACAGAAAGAGCCAAAACCTCAAAGTGGACATAAGCCTGGTGTTTGGGGGATTGGTAGGAATGGAAGTGTAGCTGGAGTAGCACGAGTAAGAATGAGAGTGAAAAGAGATGAATTTGGAGAGAGAGACAGGAGCCAGATTTCTTAGTTATTTTATTGCATATATGATTATATTGGTTGAAAGTGTGGGCTAACATTCATAGAATTACATATATTACCTCAAGTAGTCTTTTCTTAAAATCATCTTTGTGAAGCAGCTGCTAATATCCCCATTTTATAGACAAGAAAATGGAGGCACAGTGACATTAAGAAACCAGCCAAAGGTCACACAACCAATCAAAGAGTTTTACATCCCAGATGTGAACCAGGTCATCCGGACCCACTAAACCAGTGTTTCATGATCTCCTTTTCACCATTGGACCCCACCCTGGGGGAAAATTAAATTAAAACTCTCTTTAAAGGGACAGGGATTAAATACTAAGATATATTATTTTGTCAAGTAGAGTTGAGCTTTGGAGGACCAGAAACTGTTGCAGTATTTTAGAATTATCCCACCCAAGAACCAATTTTTGCCCCCTGAGGGCAATATCACCTCATTAAGATGCATGCACTATGCTATAATATCTCTCACAAACACATAGTTTTATAGTAAAATTTTCTTATAAGTAAATGAATGCTTTTCTCATAAATAAAATTCTCTCTTATACATAAATGCTTTCTGTATATTTTTCTTAAAATATGGAGAAATAAAAGGGATAAGTTGGTACCTTGATGAGCCTGCCTTTTATATGAGGATGGGCAAAACCTGAATGTTTTTGAAGACTAAGGCGTATAGGTGATAATATTGAAGATAAGAGTGAATAAGACCTTATCAGATTAAAGTGAGGTCCCAGAAGAGACAAGAAACCAGTTTAAGAACACAGGCAAATTACTTAATTCATTTTACATATGACTGGGAGATTCTGAAATTGTACTTGTTCCAGGGCAGATAAGGATGAGTACAGATGAAAAGAAGGGAAGTTCAGGGAGTTTGTGGCCGATGCCTTCTCATTGTTTTAGATACGTACAGGGCAGACAGTGAGGAGTAGGTGGTGGGTGGGACGGGGAGTAATGTACTTGGTAAAGATTGGAGGCAGTTGTTACGAAGAGAAAGCAATGCTGCTAACTCAGAACAAGAATATGGATTGTCAGACAGTTTTGAGAATCCTGCTGACATTTAAACCAATGCCTCTAATCTTGGGAAAAACACGTTGAGTCACACTAGAACAGTGGGCATCTGAACAGTCCCACAGCATCCATGAGGCCGAGTGTTCAAGGATGGTAGGGAAGCAGATAGGAGTGAGGATTTCTGATCCTCTTGGTAGGGAGACGGATGTCATGGAAAACTTCTTGAGGGAAGTGGAATGGTTGGATCTTGAAGCCTTGATACAATTCTTATAGTTTGGCATAGGAAGTAGGAACTAGGGTTTGCTTTTGTTCTTATGTTTTTCTTGTTTTTCTTCATTTGTTTGTGTGTGTGGGGGGGGTGTTTGTGTGTAAGGAAATATTTTTCAATGACCACAGGCATGTCAGGGGCTCCGTCTTTTGAAAATCTATCACTAATCATATAAAAATCCTTCATTGTTTCTTTTGGCAGAAACTGGATTAATCTTCAGCTGCTCTTTGACATCATTCACTTCAAAGTTCCAATGATTCATATGCAAAGCTTGGGCTGAAAAAAAAAGAGACCCAGGTGAGTCTCTTTAGGGTGTGGCCAGAACCAAATTTTTAGGTGAAGCGGAAGGAGCGATTGGCATCCAACCCTCTGTCCTGGCCTCCCAGGAGCTCCACCTGCCTAATTTGAGCCACCTCAGTGGTATGCCAGGTGCTCCACCAACAATGCCCTAAGAATGTGTCCTGACTCCTCTTCCTCTTCTCATCTTTCCTACCCTGAAACCTGACTATTCTCTCTATAATCTCCATTTCAGCAAAGAGAATAGAAGGAAGAGAAGAGTAGAAAAATATGTGTTGGGGGAGGGGCAGACTGCAGGAGCTCTGGAGGGCATTTGAGGGCACTTTTCATGGGCCGTGAAGAAGTGGGATGAAATGAAAGCCTTTCAAAAAGGGCTACATGCTGCTTCATGTCTCTCCCCACCACCACCACCTCAGTTTCTGCCCCAAGGGGAAAGATCACAAT
The DNA here is from genome assembly GCF_022682495.2 of Desmodus rotundus. NCBI lineage: Eukaryota > Metazoa > Chordata > Mammalia > Chiroptera > Phyllostomidae > Desmodus > Desmodus rotundus. Next base: position 146,378,879 of record NC_071388.1, on the reverse strand, counting down.
AACTTTCTGTGGGGTGGAATGATGACAATGACCTTGGATCCAATTACGTTATCATAACCTGGAAATGACCCTTGCTGAGGGACTTTGGAGGCTTGCTGAAGTATTGAACTGTGAAACTCGCTTACAATGCGAGAAATGGAAGAGATTTGAACTCAGGGCACTTTGGACATTTCCCTCAATATCAGTGAAGGATTTTTATTTCTGTTCTCTGAAAATAAGATATGAAACAGACAAGTGATAATCTAACTGAGAAATGGTGGAAGTGATACCTAATTGGAAATGAAACTAAAAGAGGAATGGAAAAATGGGTTCAGACTAATGTCAGGCTTGCAGTTATCAAGGGATCTGAATTTGTTTACATTATCACATATTTTCAGGATTACAGAATGACGTGAAGTGTCTAAGTGTTTTCCTTACCCCTGGGAGCTGAGGATTAAGTAGCTTTTCCAGGCCGGGCACACAGCAGACAGGAGTATGCAAGGGTCCACTCATGGTTGAGCTAAGAAATGTAAATATAGCTTTAAAGTCCCCCACTTTCTTTCCAGAGGGATGAAATAATCCTGGAAATAGTTAAAGTCTCCATGAATTTGGGCTGGATTGGAGCCATGCAAAGAAAGAGCATGTGAGAAAGAAGAAAAGATGAGCAATGTGTATATTTTACATGTGCACACATATGTGACTATATATTTATATGCAGACACACAAGGTCCATGTGTGGCTTATGTTTGTGTGTACATGTAGATATTTATACAAATACGTATGCATAGAGTTCACAGAGCACACCCAAACAAATACACACCAGATGTGCTGATTTTGAGGTCTGTAAGAAAGAGAGAGAGAAATGAAATGGCTTTTGAGGACATTGGTCATACTACCAGATACACAACTTTTTGGAGGGCGTATACTGTGTTTTGTGCATGTTTATTTTGGGTTAGAGGAGACCAGGGGGCAACAAAATAACTGCTTCAAAATTTTGGATATCATGTGAAAAAAGGATACAGCTCATTCCATATGGTTCCGGCGGGTAGAAATGAGCCTGAGGCATAGCAGATTTCTGTTCTAAATGAGAACAACTTTCTAACAATTAGTACTATACAAAAGAGACACGGATTCCTTCTAAAAGTAGATAATGATCTGCCTGCTCTTGGAAATGACATGTGGCAGAGGCTGCATGGCCATCTGTCACGAAAGTTGCAGGGGGCATTTTTCCATTTGGTGGGGTCTGGACTACAGTCAGTTGTGCCGTCTCCGTTCTGAAATTCAGTGGTTGTCTCAAATACATAAGCACATTTTGCGGGAAGTCAAGTCAGATAATGGTTCTGGTTTTCTGATTGTTTTTATTTTATTCAGTGACTTATGAGCAGCTAACTCCTATCTTAATAGGTTCTAGAAATAGCAATTTTTCTGTCTTTTACTTGATTTCTGTTCTCCCCACTTCTTTTCCTCACATTTAATTTCTGTGTTTTTTATTCTTTTTTCCTTATCTTTTCTTTATTTTTCCTGTGCCCTATAGACATAAGGGATGGAAAGCAATGTTCACTGAGGAAGTAGGATGAGGAAGAAAAGTGTTTAAGTCAGTTGACTTTTATTTTCACTTCAAATCCTGGCTGTGTCTAAGTATGTGAATATGTGTATGTACACTTGAGTGTGCATGTCTGTGTGTGTGTGCAGACACTCAGTGAGCTGTGGAGTTGTCTGGAAAATAAGGCTTGTAGTATTTTTAACTGAGACAGTTCATTTCTGAAGTAAATGTTTCTAAGAGTCGGGCGTTGGGAACTTTTGATTGACACAATTCCTGGGAACTGCGACTGGCTTTTAAGGGGAGAAAGGAAGGAATGCTCAGTGCTCTGCAAGCTTTGGGACAGTCCCATCCAATCAAGCATTATGCCACCCCAAATGACAATACAGCCACATTGAGGAATACCAGATAAAGGCTTTGGAGCTAGGTTATCTGGGTTTGAATGCGGTTCTGCCAATTTCAGCTCCGTGATCTTGGACAAGTACTTTAATCGCTCTGGGCTTTTGTTTCCTTATCTGTAATATGGAGGGCAATAAGAGCACCTACTTCACAGTATTGTTGGGAAGATTAAATAAATTAACAAAATAAGTGCTTAGAGGAGCACAGATGATAAAACACACTAAAAAAATGTCAGCAACAATTTTTATTTTTTGTAGTGGGTATTCGGATTCATTTTACACATTGAGTATATGAGAGTTTCTTCTATTGTATATTCTTTAACCAGTTTTAGGGAAGCAGAACCCAATGAGCCAACATGTAAAAACAGTGGTCTGTGGATCCCTTGAAGTTGTGGAGCTGTTGTGATATCACCATGGACATAAGTGTGCAGTAAGCCTTGACGAGATAAAATTAGTCTGCCTTTCCTTCTCCTCTCATGGATATGTACCCAGCTATTTCCCTAGCACACACACGGGTGTAATTAATAAAATATGCACCCATTTAAAGTCCCAGGGTTTTTCTCAGTATGTATTTATTCAATAAGTGGATACAAAAAATGCGTTTGCCATATGTAGGGACTATGGAATTTTAAAGAGTGTTTTTTCTTTAACTTATTATGCTTGAAAAGCTGGTGATTCATACTACAGACCATTCTTAATCCTACAATAATCATGAAGATTATTTTATCCTTTTAAAGACTGACTCAGCTGGCATTTCAAGATTTGTTACTTTACAAGGTCACATTCATGGACTCCAACAATAATTCTGTTATAGTTCTAGAGGACACATTTGATTAAGTGAAATCTGTTAAAACAATGTAATACCATAGAAATTGCTGTTAGAAAAAAATCCCTTACATTTAGTTTACCTTTCATTTTTAATCTATTTTATGAAAATAGAGTCAAGGTTCTTCATAATGGTGTGTACTTTTGTATGATAAACAGTACGTCCACTTGGTTTTGTCCTATCTGTTTAAGTAATTTCCTTGTAGTATTTTGACTGGCTGATTTGGACAAAAACACAAATACGAATGACAGTATGTGGATTGAACCACATGATTCTTCCATGATATGACTATTGTATTTTTTATGAATATACAATGAGAGGTGTTAAACCTTTTCCTGCCTTTCCTGAATGCACTTTTTGATCTCCCTCTGGTGCAGGTAACCTGCATATACCACATGCCCCAAATTCCATGGAGAGAATGGAGACATTTTACAGTTTATTAAAATATGCATGCTTACCTATTTTCATTATTTATTATGAGGATTAAATGACTTCTTACAGGTCAAGTGCTTAGAAAAGCACAGACAAGTTAAACACATTCAGTAAGTGTCAGCTACAATTTTGATTTTTCTGAAATAGCTGGGAATGGGCTATTTGGGTTCATCTTATATGTTGAGTATATATGAAAATTCCTGCAGCTTAAGCCTGTTTTTAGCAAACTGGAACATGATGAACCAAGACTCAATAAATTCTATGGTGAGGATAGAGGTGTCTTACACTTTATTAAAATAAGAGGAGTCCATGTACCACTCTGATGCAAGACCTTGATGGTGGGGGAGGCTGTGTGTGTGTGCAGCACAACACATGGGAACTCTGCACTTTCTGCTCGATTTTCCTGTGAAAATAAAACTTCTTTAAAAAAGAAGTCTATTAAGCACTCAAAATACTATTAAGATTAAGATTTGAATCATAAAACAGCAATAATAATGTTTGAGTATTTAGGCATTTTTAGTACCAAAAATTTAAATTACTTCTTTTCTCTCATGTATACTCCCACCCCCAACTCTCTTGAGGGGTTACAAGAATTTGACATCATGAGGTATTTTATTTACTGATTTGTGTTTGCCTGCCTCTGAGGAAGCCTGGCCTGGAGAGGAAAACTGATAAGCAGGCATCTTTATGGCTATATGATTGGCCTGCTCAGGGCACTGCTGGCTGGTCTGAAGTGCTCGTGGCCCACTGGTTTACATAGCTGTGATCTGGGTGTCGTTTGCATTGTTTTCTTTCATCTTTACAATTCTGTTTGTGTTTTCGTGCATTAAAGGTTTGATTACATTCAAAATGTGACCACTCATCCATTATTCATTTTTTTAGTGAGGAAACAGAAACATTAAATAGAAAACTTCATGCATGAAAATAAGTTCTCTATAGGGAGACAACCTGGTGTAGTAAAGAGCAGACAGAGTTTGAGGTCACCAAGTCTCAAAGTCATATTTCAGCACTGCCATTTTCTAGTGATGGGACTTTGGCACCCCAGTATTTTCACTGACATTCAGTTTCCTCATGGGAAAGCTCTGAATTTTGATTGGAGTTGTCAGAATTGGAGGAGGTAGGTAAAAGGTAAGCAGAATTACAAAGGAATGCAGACTGGTGCAGCCACTGTGGAAAACAGTGTGGAATTTCCTCAGAAAACTAAAAATGGAACTGCCTTTTGACCCAGCAATTCCACTGCTGGGATTATACCCTAAGAATCCTGAATCACCAATTCAAAAGAACCTATGCACCCCAATGTTCATAGCAGCATTATTTACAATAGCCAAGTGTTAGAAATAACTTAAGTGCCCATCAGTAAATGAGTGGATCAAAAAACTGTGGTACATTTACACAATGGAATACTATGCAGCAGAATGAAGAAGGAGCTCCTACCCTTCATGACAGCATGGATGGAACTGGAGAGCATTATGCTAAGTGAAACAAGGCACATGATCTAACTTATAAGTGGAACCTAATCAACAAAACAAACAAGCAGGCAAAGTACAAGCAGAGACATTGAAATAAGGAACAATCTGACAGTAACCAGAGAGGAGGGGGGAGAGGGATAATAGGGAGTAATGGGGGGGCCATTAAAGGTAAGCAGAATTACGAGGATGGTGAAAACACCTAGCTCTGTGTCTGGCACATCGTAGATGCTTACTAAAAGCTAACATATCAATTAATGGCAATTGTTATTATTATTGTTATGGTAGAATTTTTGATAAATGAGTTTTGTTAAAGTATTGTCATTTGTTTTCAATTGTGACTCTATAGAGTGGTGCCTTAGCAGCAACAACAACAAAGGATTGGAGACTAAGCTCAACAACAGGCTAAGTAAATACACAGAAGTCTACAGTCCCTAGACAATATTAGCCAAAGGCTTTAGGGACAAGATACAAGAACTACCCCATGTGACCAAAGTGTACAAATAACTCCTTAGCATTCACGAGATTGGTGTGTGCTTGAAAATTTCTGAGAAATAACCCATATTGGACTATGATTTGATGTGGGTAATCAAAGATTTAATTTATAATGAGTAGGAGCTGACTAAAGTACAATAAAAATAAATAATAAACCAGGACATTATGAATTTATTTATCACCTATTCATTCCACAGTGTTATGTGATAGGTTTTGTTATGTGCTGGAAGAGAGGGTACAGAAATTTATAAGACATCGTCATTAAAATCAAGTTTCTTAGGCTAGTAAGCTAGCATCTGTAACACAGATAAATGAAAATGTTATGGAGAATTTTATGCCACAGTTGGTACACAGAAGGATATTTGGTTAACTTGGAAAGGTCAGGGTAAATAATTATAGGGATGAGTAATAAAGATTCAATAAGAACTGTCAAGAAAGACAAAAGGGATGGATAGTTCCAGTTAAAGGGACAGTGTATGCAAAGACAAAGTGATGTAAACAGCATGTGGCACAAGTGGTTGATCAGGGAAAATGCAGGAAATAAGCCGGGAGGCAGAAGCAGGGACCACGAGGACATTGTTTATGTGCTATACTAAGATGCAGAAGAAGAGACCCGACAATCAGCAGTAGTAAGAAGGAGTTTGTTCATTGCCACTTTTGGTCAGCGAGTTAAACTTTTCAGGGCTCTACATCACTTGGGTTTTTATTACAGGTTTTCTCTAAGTTTCTTTTTCCCTGTCCTGACTCTGCTCCCTGAGGGAATCACATACCTTCTGGTCACACTGATCACCAATGCTACAGAGCATTTTTGTGCCTTATGTGGAAGACATAAGTTCTTAGGAGTGGAGTTTTTGGTAGAAGAACAAAAACTATGGTAATACGGTAAGGAAATCTGCCGGTGAGCTTACAAGAAACAGAGCCCGTTGTATAAAATGGTCCTGGTATCTCCTCACCCACCAATCCATATCCCTGTTTTACTAGTTAGCTTGATTCTCCCAACTGTTAAATTCATTTCAGTATTGAAAAGACTGCCAGATGTTTTAAAACTCTCCCTCTGTGATTTCTCATTTGAGTCTGCTCTTGTGGGATTGGGTCCCACATAATGGACTTCCCCAATCTCTCTCAATCTTCTAAGACTATTTTCAAGCAAAATTGTCCTGCGTACCTAGTGACTAGTTAGATCATCTGACCAACTAATTTGTTCTCCGGTATTAATGGCTTATCATGGTTCAGTAGCTTTACTTTACCGAAGAGTATGCTTAACGTCTTCACCGTGATGTTCCCATTGCCTCACCTTTCTTGCCTACACCCAATTTGGGCTCTTTGGCAATATTTCATGAATGGGAAATCAGTTTTTCATAAAACTTGTTTTTAATAATTTCCCATATAAGCCTTTTCCCCACCCACATCTGATACATAGCCTTGCCCTTTATCAACATCCCCACCAGAGTGATACATTATTATAGTCAATGAACCTGCACTGACACCTTGTGACTGGCCAGAGTCCACAGTTTACATGACAGTTTACTTTTGGTGTTGTACATTCTATGAGTCTGGACAGTTGCATAATGACATGTATCTACTATTGTGGTATCATATAGAATTATAATATTACAAACTCATATTTTCACTGCCCTAAAAATCCTCTTTCCTTTGTTTATTCATCCTTCCTCCCACCCGTCCCTGCACAGCCACTGATCTTTTACTGTCTCCATAGTTTTGCCTTTCCCAGAATGTCATATAGTTGGAATAATACATTATATAGACTTTTCAGACTGGCTTATTTCAGTTAGTAATATGCATATAAGTTTCTTCCATGTCTTTTCATGGCATGATAGCTCATTTTTATTGTTGAATAATGTTCCATTGTCTGGATGTACCACTGTTTATCTATTCACCCACCGAAGAACATCTTAGTTACTTCTGAGTTTTGGCAATTATACATAAAGCTGCTATAAAAATCTGGGTGCAAAACTCAACATCAAAAAAAAACCCCAATTGAAAAACAGGCAAAGGACCTAGATAGACACTTCTCCAAAGAGGACATACAGATAGATGACCAACAGACACATGAAAAGATGCTCAATATCACTAATCATCAGAGAAACGCAACTTAAAACCACAGTGAGATATCATCCCATGTATGTCAGAATGGCTGTCATCAATAAATCATTGAACAAGTGCTGGCGAGGATGTGGAGAAAGGGGAACATTTTTGCACTGTTGGTGGGAATGCAGACTGGTGCAGCCACTGTGGAAAGCAGTATGGAGACACCTCAAAAAATTAAAAAAGGGTCTGCCTTTTGACCCAGAGATCTCACTTTTGGGAACGTATCTGAAGGAACCCAAAACACTAATTTGAAAGAACATAAGCACCCCTATGTTCACTGCAGCATTATTTACAATCACCAAGATATGGAAGCAGCCCAAGTGTCCATCATTAGATGAGTAGATAAAATAACTATGGGACATTTACACAATGGAATACTAAATAAGAAATAAGAAAGTTTTACCATTTGTGACAGCATGGATAGACCTGGAGAAAATCATGCTAAGTGAAATAAGCCTGTCAGAGAAAGACAAATACCATCTAACTTCACTCATATGTGGAATCTAATGAACAAACAGAACTAACAAGAAAAATAGAGACAGACACATAGATAGAGAGCAGGATGACAGCTAAGGAGAGGAGGGACCGAGCAGAAAGGAAAAAGGACTCATGGACATGGACAACAACATAGTGATTGAGGTGGGGAGGATACTATAAGGGACCAAGAGGCAATGGAAAAAATACAATAAATAATGCAAACAAATCTGTATGAAGGTTTTTTGTATGTTGATGTAAATCATTTCTGAACTTTTTCTATTTTTTGAAGCAAGCCCATTGAAGTAAATAAAGAATGAGTAAAACAATATCTTTACTATCAAAGAATTCTTTAATGTTAAAAGTTGAGACAGGTTTCCATAAGTGGAATGACATCATAGAAGGCTGACCTGGGTGATACTTGTGGCGAGGGGTCTTTGGTCTCTCAAATCATTTGGTTGTAGGAGGTCACAATTTTGCTATATTGAGGATTTTTTTTGCTAGAATTCAGTGATTCTCACCCTTTTCAATCTCAGAGCTATAAACTTTAGTGGTCTATTTAAAGGAATTATAAGAGCCACACTTGCAATGGACAAATCAACAGTTCCTACTTCGGTCACACAATATTTAATATATGTCTTGAACAGCAACTATAATTAAAGAACTCTTGACTTTGTCACGATTCAACTCTTTTTCCTGTGAGATGGAACATTTACCATCTCAAATATGATTTCACATATTGTCAGCAGGCAAAGTTCTTTGAGGAAATGCATTGTATATTTCTGGACAGCACCCCTATTTTATTCTTTGAGAAGGGTGGCCTTGGAGCTGAGCAATACTGCTGCTTTGCATGGTGGGTATCACACAGTGTTGTGTAACTTGGGCTTGGCTGTCACTTTATTCTTCCTTGACCTGTTCTTTTGACTAACTCCTCATACATCCTGTTCGTCTGACAAGCCACAGTAACATTGTCCATGTTAACTAGAATAAAATTAGATCTTGTTCTGGACATAAGGTCAGTCTCAGCACTGAGGTCCAGAGGGTTGAGTGAGATGGGTGGAGAGTGTTGTGACTATTTGTCCTTGCATAATTTTGTCCTGATTACATGCTTTCTCTTGAGGCAAAAGTACACTTTACATGTAGATTAAAAGTCACCCATATTACTTTTTAAATCCTTTAAACAGAGTGGCCCTACTTGTAGTCAGACAATTTGTACACGGATATTGATACAAAGAACTTATCAGCATAGCCAACAAAGTTTATAAGCTCTTTAAATTAAGAGACTTGGTTTCTTTCTTTGTTCCCCTTGCATTGCATACAATATTGGGTCACCACTTTGATTTCCTTTCAGTCATTAGCTGGAGGAGCTTCCTAGTCACACAGAATAATTTGTCTTATTCTGCTATTATCACTACTTTGAAGAGTCTCTTAATACTTAAATGAGGGACTCTTCATCTCTGAGTGTTGAAAATATAGCCCTTCACGCTATTTTTAAAGTTGCAGAAGTATGGACTTAATTCAAAAATTTGTTCACACAAACATGAGTATTTTCTCAAGGGAGAAAATGCTGTTCAAATAGACAGAAATACAGTTGTAGAGAAGCCCAGTCTATTGTGCTTGCAGCTGGAAGCTCAGAGAAGATAATCTGGCCAGGCTAATGAAATCATTGTAGAGGTCAGGCCAAGCACAAAGTTTAAAAGTACAGAAGGTTGTCTTGGGGATTCCTTATGAGAAACTCTGGATGACCTGCTATTCAACTGAGCTGTGTCAAATAACAGACTTGATTTTTTCCAAAGAATTCCCTCAGCTTCCTCCATCTCTTTTTAAAATGATAATTTATAAAATGAAAAAGATAGTCAATAATAAGTAATTGCGATTGGAAATTTAATACAGAGATCTTTATAATTGCCATAAATGTGCATTTTTCTCCTTTTATTTTTAAAGTTTTCTTATTTCATTTTAATATAAAAATAGATATATTATTTAATATCCACATATTTCAGAAGTTGTCCTGAACCTAGATTTAAGCTGTTAGTCCCTGCATATACCACCACTCAAGAAAAGAAGAATTTGTAGCAGAAAACCGCTCCATGATCCTCAAGTATTTGAAGAATCTTCTTCTTTTTTTTCATCTTGCATTTATTCATCCATAGTATCCATGTACCTCATATGGTGCTAAATACTTGGGATATCAAAATGGAATAAGTTTTTGTCCTAGCAATCCAAAAGTTCTCTAATAATGGCATAAAGCAGATATATAAAAATACCGAACTAAATATCAATGAAACTGAGCATCCCTGGAACTACTGAGGAAGGAGGGGTGGACGGTGTCTGAATATCTAAATTTACCTTTCTGCTTACTCTTTGACCAACGGCTGCTTTATCATCTTTGACTGTGAATTGTCCACAGGCTTTTCCCATGAGTGCGGCCCTCGAATTGTGAATCCTGGCTTCTAACACGTCATCCTCTATTATCTATATACCCATGGCAAAGCACATGGAATGCAGAGGTCTACTTTTCATTTGCTTAACCAAGATCCAATTAAACAAATAATGAGCTGACTGAATCTATGAATCAAATTAAAAAAAAAAGAAATATAGAATACTAGTGAAGAGTTAAAGCTCTGGGGAAAGATGTGTAAGTCTAAGAATCACGTTTTCAATTCTTATGTCTCATTCATAGATCATGAACCTTGAGGTGAGACGAATTGGTTTATAATTTGTCATAACCAAGTATTTTTGGGTTTTGTGAAGAAGAAATAAGATAATCATGCGAAAAATATAGCACATTACTAGTCATATAGTAAGTGTTCAGTAATTATGGGCTGCTATGGTTTCCTGATTAGCATCATCATATTCCTGTTTCTGCTGCTAGAGGGTGGCGCTTCTGCTCAGGGATAAACTTGGGACTTACTTAGGTGTTGTGATTTAAGGGACAGTGGAAAGAAACATGTCAAAAATATTCTCCCACAAGTCTATAATTTGAAGTTGTATTAATGTTTCCATAAATTATATAAATTAAAGCTTTTCCCATATTCTAATCTATTAACATCCTTATATGCAGAGGCAAAAGAAGATTAGTTTGAGACCCAGGGTTTTCCTCCATCTTCCTCTGTCATAATTGACAAAAATTACTGAGAACTTGGGGAAGAGAATCCAAAAAGGCACTAAAGGCAGACTTCACCTATTTTAATTTTATGAAAAGATGAAATTGTTTTGCCTCTGCTTCTTCACTTCATAGGTATTAGATATAACCCCCCCAAATCAGGGGTAGGAACCAAAAAATACTAATTAGATGGCTTATCAGTTACCTAGATGCACGTCTGCTCAAAGTTTGAGAAGAGTGACTCAGCCTGTGGGGATGCGTTGACTCAGATGCACTGATTAGGCACTGGATGATGGCGACTGAGCTGTATCAGATCCATCCGTCTGTTGAGAGCAGCTAGAAAATTTGGATATAAGGTAAAAACAAAACATTCACTTGAATTCTTTAGAATTAACAGGACAGAGAGAAATCTTCTCAATCTCCTTGTCACCCATAATGAATTCTATCAAACAGCTTGAAAAGAAATGCATCCATTTAGATCAATTCTACCAGAAAATAAAGGAAGAACCCTCATTAACTGTTTTATGTGGCAAGCATAACCTTAATACTGAAGCCTCATAAGGATCCCCTGAGTAAGAACACGTACAGCACAATCTTACTCATGAACACACACACAAAAACCTGAAAGTATTGGCAAACCCAATATAGCAATATCCAAAAAGGATACATTAAGTTACACTTATTATGAGAATGCACAATTAGCTTACAGTTAAGAAAACAATCAGTATACTTAACAAACAAATGAGAATAATCATGAAGCCCATCTCAACAGCTTTTTTCTCAACAGGAGAAAAAGTTTATGATAGAATTCAGTTTCGATCAAATGTCTTAGCAAACTATGAAAACAAGGGGACTCTCAATTTGATAATGGGTATCTATAAAGACTTCCAGAAATACCATCCTTAATGTGGAATGCTGAAAGTTTTCCTCTTGATTTGAGGAGGGGAAAAAAGTGACTAAATATTCACTTCTTTTCAAATTTTCTTGAAGAGCCCAACCAATACTGTCGGTCAGGAGAAAGGAACGATGAGAACTGGGAAGGATGAAATACAATGGCAGTTATACTTCAGATGATATGATTGCATACATAAAAACGTCTGAGGCATCTATGTATAAATTATTAGAATTTGCAAGTTAATTTAGCAAGATTGCTGTGTAAGAAGAGGTCAACAGAAAAAGTATCAATTGCATTCTTACATTGTCTACACGGTAGAAACTGAAATGGACTTCAAAGATAAGTATTACCTAATCCACCTAGCCAAATAGAAAATTTTAGACAAGATCAGAAGTAGTAATTATCTGAATCTGTGGAAGGATTTTATTCCAAATGTCTTTAAAATTCTCTGTTTTTTTAATGAAGGGGACCCCCCAAAACCCTGTAATTATCTTCTGGAGGGCGGGCCCCTTGTAGTACAGACTTCCCAGCTAGGTGAGTGTTCTAGGAACCCATCTGTATCAATGCATCAGCTGGTGTTATGAGAGGCTGTGTTTGGCTTCAGTGAATTTTTTGAAGACTCTTTCAACATCATTGCTCATTTCACGATGGATGATTTACGAGTGCACCTGCCCACACAGTGCTGAGTGGCCAGCAGTTTTTGACCAAAAACAGCATGACCCCCATGCCCCACCCTCCCTAGTCACCTGATCTGGCCCTCAGTGATTTTTTTATTTGTTTCCCTGGATGAAAAAAGTCCTCAAAGGGAAAAGTTTTGACAAGGTGGAAAAGGTGAAACAAAACACAGCAGAAGCACTAAAAGGCATCAAAATTGACACATTCAAAAATTGTTTTGAGCAGTGGGGAAAAAGTCTTGTATTGCATCAAATGAAAAGTATTTTTCAGGTGACTGAAGTTTAAACATGTAAGAATAGATACACAATTTTTTATAAATAAATTCTGTTTTTTGAGGGGGGGTCCCCCCTCATATTGTCTTTTTTTGCAGCAGAATTGCCCAGGAATATGATAGTTAAAGAATAACTTTGAATAAAAGAAGTTACCTAAAGAAATAGCCAGTTCTTTCATCTGGGCATATCAATATCTGTTAACTTCTTCCAAGATAGCAATGACTAGCAAAATCTCAAGGCCATCATCAATAGTTAAATGGGATTTTGTTCTGCTACATTTCCTTGCTGCTTTCTTCCCAAGTGTCAGCGTTTCCTCGTGATCAGCCTCTCTCTTTCCAAGCCCTTCCTGTGGTGAACCCAAATGTTGTTTATCAGGTGGGTGTAATTCAACCCACTAAAATGCATCCTTGCCAATGGGTTTCGTGCTGCAAACTCCAACCCCCTCTACCTCGTGGCATACGCATGTTGTTCTAAAATCTGCGTCACGGAGATCTGTGGGCAGATGTAGGTGGTACCAAACAGATGCAAACTTTTTTTTTTTGAGCTTTTTCTTTGAATTTGGCACAATAGTAGAAAAGCAATCATTCCTTAGTTACAAAGGATTTGGACAGTCAACTATTGGGGCTATTGCCTAACCTTGTCCTGCCCTGTGTATCCTTCCAGATCTTAGAAAGGGGAAGAAACTGTATAAGCCTTGCGTTCTGCAGCTTATTTCAGTCCCCTCACGCTTTGTCATGTTTCTACACCTGGACCGTACTTACATACCACACATACCTAACTAGGGATAAGGACATGAGGTGTCTGAATGGAATCTGGACCTATAAACATATCACTTACTTTCACTTTTATATTAATAAAAATGTAATTGATATTATTTGCTTCTAACATTGAAACATTTAAAATTGACTTCTAATACTCAGAAAATATAAGCATGTTTTAATTACTTAGCAATCCTTTGTAGGTTTAGTAGACATTAAGAAATATGAGAAAAGAAAATGACAATATTATGATAATAAAGAATTTCTTTTTTAGGTACTCATTTTGTAATTTAAAAAGAGTTTTATTTTAAAAGCACACATATCAATATTAACAAATGTGTGAAATATCTTAGGAAGTATCATAAGAAACTGGTAACAGTGGAAAACTTTGTAGAACCAGGTGACATAACAGCAGAGAATCAGATACACTTTCACTGTATCCCCTTCTGTGTCTTTTGAATTCAGCACCACGTTTAGTATCTATTTAAACACAAATGGGTTTTGAAAAACCACAGTGATGTGAAACATTTAAATTTTTCCTATTTAACTCTTTCCACATCCATTAATAAAGAAATTCTTTTAAAAATATCCCCTCATTTACCAGGAAGAAGAGCAGGAAACTCCCTATGTTTGGGGTTTGGAAAAATCTTGGTTTAGTTAAATTCTAAGTTAAAAAACCAACTCCAAATATATGACCTATGTTATTTTCTCTTATTTTTTTCCAAACTGTTTAATCTAAGGTGAATTTCAAGGTTATTTGGAGACTCTTTTCAGTTGGACATTTCAAATGTTGTTTTCAAAAGGTTATTCATAGTAGTTTAAATAAACTGAAAAATCTTTGAAAACAAGATGTGCCTTGTTACATCTAAGCAAGATCATTTTAGAAATCAAAATTGTGACATTTGAGAAGGATTTAAACTTGGCAGAATTGCATCTTGAAAAGGAACTGTGGATCTTGAAAGTATTGGAAGGCACGTGGTTTATAATGAAAGATTTCACCACATTATCAAATCACTTGTTTAAAATCAAAATCTTTCCCCCTCTTCTAAATAATGTGCAGTTTGATCTCTTCCTGTTTTCAGATTTGTAACTGGATACTGGTCTAGCTTTAGAAGTATTGCTTTTAATTTTTGTTTAAAAATATCAGCTTTGGAATGTCTTTTGAATTACACAGTGGATTCACTGTATTAATCAAGAGGGCTACTTTTAGAAAGGAGAGATTCACACTTAGCATTCTGATTGACCCGGATATAAATCCCATGGTTTTCACTGTCTGTCTGTGGATGAGTGAGGATGGCCACTTCGCTGGGTCCTTGACTTTTAGTAGTAATAGGCCACCACTTTGGGAATGTTACCAAGAATACTATGTTATTTTCCAAGAGTCCTCATCAATATCTATTTTCAAATGGCCACATTATTATTTAAAATACCTTCACTTGTTAACATTAAATCAGGGACTTATTTAATGAAGTTAAAAATGACTTAGGGCTTTCATAGTCATGTTTCCCTCTTTGTTTTCACTGCACAGCCTTCTAAGCCATAACAGACATAGAATATTGATAATACTAAACATACCAGGATTCTTTAACGCATGATTTTTTGTATTATTTTAGGCATAAGCCTGCTTCCACAGCACACAGTCCGTCATGGATTTTTTTCAAGATCTAGATTTTAGAATTGGTCATGATTCACCATTTGATATTCACACTAAATATTAATATTTGGAGTATGGAAACTCCTTCAGCAAATGGTCATCTGTCCCTCGTTTGGTACATATGATGTTTTTGTTGAGAGCCTGCCCCAATTCCCTGGCACAGCAGTGGGCTCTGTCTCACCTCCTTTACTTCCTGACCCAGGGCAACACCTCACTCAGCTCCTTCAACCCAGCAGGCAGCCATCTGGGGTAGAATCCCACTGACTTGCTTTGAGCCCAGCTACTTCAAGTGATGACTGCTTGCCCAAGGAGACCTAGGTTTTCTAAGCCCGCCAACTGCTGAAAGGACAGGTTGATCTCACAGCTGAACTGTCTCCTCTGACAACACACCCAGGTCCTTGCTTTCAAAATCTACTGAGCTGGAGGCAGATGTCAATCTTTTTGTTCATCTATGGTGCTGGTGTCCATGGGGATGGCATATAGTTTTAGTTCTGTCATTGGGTTATTGAGAAATTGCAGGACTGTGATCACTGTGCCTTTCTTTCAGGATGTAGGCACTCGATTTGAGAGTGAATGTTGCTTAAGATGAAAGTCAGGATAACAACGACAGCTTTATTTTTTTAAGAGTGAAATTAATACAAACACAGTTGATGAAACAATTTACTGATGAAGTGATTTTAGTGGGTCCTACGCTGGGTGGAATTATTCTACTCTGACTTGAAGAAGGCAATTTTTCTCAGTTCTACTACCTCTTTCATTTTTATGGGATTTTCAACCTGATTGTTTTCATTAAGCAATGGAGTATCTATTGTAAAGTGAAAGATATTTGCACAACAAAAATGGGTGCATTTAAAAGAAGTGAGACTACTGTATAGCATCATTTTGAGCTTATACTATAAACATTTTGAGCTTAAACTAGTATGGCTTCCAGTTCCTTTCTATCTTTCCAAGAATCTAATTCCAGTTTTTTAAATTATTTTTATTCTTCTTCTCTGGGTTATTTAAATTCTGTAATCTTTCTACCTTTGTCCCAAACTGAACTATATCAATATCCGGGGAGGGGCAAAAGTAGATTTACAGTCATGAGTATACAAAACTGATTTTATTCTTGTATTATTTATTATTGCATTATTTTTCATATGAACAACTGTAAACCTACTTCTGCCCCACCTTGTATATTTATCTTTATAAATGATAACATCAAGCAGAATTTTAAAAGTAATTCATTCTTCAGATGTATGTTTACGTGTTCTCAGTAATTTGGTTTTAAGTTTTTTAGGCAGGACAAGGACAAGAAAAATCTGAAAGTTTGGTGAGGAAAAGGAAAGTGTGAATGAACAACTGGAGAGCCGGCACAGACAGTACTAGCTGTATCTCTGTCGAGTTGCTACGCAACTTAATGATTATTTGATTTTTACGAAGCTAACCCAAACTTTTCATACTTTAAACGGCTCACGGGGTAAATGAGATAAAATGCACATTTGTGGAACTGAACTAGAGGTAACCTGAATGGTGGATTCCCCATTTACTTGCTCTCAACAATGCTCAGCTTCTGCCCTTGAACCAAATCAGTGCTCGCTCGCTCTCCTCCCTTAGAATGTGTTGCTTCTAAAAATTCTCTTATGTCCTTCTTGGAAACAGATCTTTGGTAAGCCCACTTGATCAGCCCTTCAATTGTGTCCAGTCTTGATGTACCTGAGTAAGAGAATGAGCATAACTTAGTGTCGGATGCTCATAATACTCTAAATGTATCTATTTTATGATTCATTAAAATTACCAATTAACTTGTTACTCAGTTCACTTGGAAACTTGGCATAAGCTTTTAGTATCACTATTTTGATATATTTTCTTATTCATGTAATTCACTATCCATCAGGAAAAACATTTTGAAAATTCCTGGTTTAGATCTATGTTATCCAAACAAGTTAATGAAGGAATAATGTGTAGGGTCATCTATATATTTTACAGCTTTGTAAAGATGTCCTGAATATACATGATGCCCAGGATCCCCCTCCCCATAACTGTGTGTTAATGGAAGATATGGGAGGAGAATGTAGTGGTCACCAGAGAAGAGAGCAATTTTGAATATGGATGAACACATGTGCACGGCTGTGTATTTAGATGAGGGTTGTGGCTAAACAGTGGGATATTTAGTATTGGTAAGATAAACTTTCAGCATTCAGTGTGTAATTTATGAAAACATAGGTTTAAAAGGTGTTAATGTATTTTCCCTTATTGCTTTTATCTGAATTACCATGAAAGTAAAGCCCAAATCCTTGGCAAAGTCTAATGATATTTCGTATTTTTCATTTGGCTTAGTGTTACCAGTTCCATCGAGGTATTGTAGAGGATTAAATTGGTTCAATACTACATTGTGTCCCAAGGCCATTAAAATTTGGGGTTTTTTGAGCATTGTTTTATTCAAGATATTTACAAATTAATCTCATTAAAAAATCAAGATCATGATATATATGTGTTTTTGTGCATGTGCCATTCTTTGAAATAGCACAAAAACTGGCTTATAATGCAGTTTGCTTCCTTGTGCATCGCACGGCGTGGAAAAGTCCAGTGAACTTCAGAATGGAAATGAAAATGAAACTAAGGCTCAGTAATTTGCAAAGAGGTGTGTTTCATTAATAAGTGTCTCATATAAGCAGTCCGCATGTAAAAATAGATGGCAGATATAACCAAGAGTTTAAAATTATGAATTATACATAAAGTGTGTGCTAAATTAATTAAGGATTAATTAGGAAACGTAAGTTAAGAAGAAAACTTGTCGATTTTGGACCATATTTGATAATGGTAGTCATTTTCTATGATTGGTTAATATAATTTGACTCATTATGTTGTCCTTTGGTAAACTGTTACAACACTGTGTGATATATGTAGCTTATTAACAATTTCATTAATTGCTATTAGTGGAAAAGCTATGAAAGCTAGAAAGCTAGTACACGTAGGAACAAATGCGGAGGCAGATGGTGGAAATCAGTGAAACGTGAGCAATTGCTGAACTAGTTTACTTAATTAGCTTTCTCCATCAGAGTAGTTGAAATGAACTTGTCATATTGTCTTCTGAAAATTGAAATTCAGGGAACAATCATATTTTATTAAAAAATACAACATCAAATAACTGTGGGCCCTGACCCATGACCATTAGCTTGTTCTGTACTGAGCCTGCTTAGAATGAGTGGGACCTTTCCCCGTTATGGAAGACCACTGGCCCTGCCGTCTTTTCACTGCGTGTAAAGGGGGCAATCGAGGGAGAAGGGCAAGTGGAAGTTGGCTCCTGACCACAAAAGCTTCTTGATGCTGTTACTTCTTGTGAATGATTCTCAGAGCAGGTGAAACAGACTTTTGAAATAATTTCATAAAACAGTTTCATCTTCAGTGAGAGTCCAGAAAATTCTAAACATCAAAAAAATTATAATAATTTTTATGCTTAGGCCATTTCTGGCTATATTCCTGGGAAGGAGAGAAGGAGAATCAAGTTTTTTAGATACTTATCTTTGGTCAATTCTTACTGATTTGACTTTAGCACTAATAAAATAAGTACTTCAAGGTGGTAGAGATCTTGATCGAAACATGGTTCATATATTGGGAAAAATGATGGTATTCTGAATTGTTTAAGGAAGTTCTCTAAATTTTGGTTGAGCATTACACAGTTTATGTCTGCTGAGGTTTATATAACTTTGGAACACTTTATTATGCCTTCTGACAGTAATGCTTTATTTTTTCTGTATTTTTAAGACACATTTTTGAACTTTGTAGCAGAAGTGAATAACTAGGCTATCCGTATATAAAAGGTTTCCACGATAGTCTTTATCTATTTTTAAGAGGTGGGGAAATGAATATTTATTGAATGCCTACTATGTGTTTGGCCCTCTGCTAGGTCACATTAGAAGTGAGCTCTGGGTGACTGTGTGTTTACTGACATAAATCTGAATGACAACTGTAAACAAGTATGACTCGTTAATGACACAATTATCTTTTTCCCTGTTAGGATGTACTGTGAGCTTCTTTCTGCTAGTGTTAGCTTATAAACTGTTTGATTTAGAAACTACAGAGCAGCTGCTGCTAGTGGTTTGGCCTTTGTCATCTTCCTTGCCTTTTTCATCACCCTTGGACTTAGGAAGGAAGTTAGAATAAGATCATTTCATTCATAGCACATTTACTGTCACTGTGCCAAAAACCTCTGAATTTTTTGAGGTCCCAGAGAATGCATACTAAACTGTTAAAAATTATCTTTATAATATGAAGTCTAATAATAAAAAATTGAAATGAGTAAGTTCTTAAATATCTACAATGCACAATTTTAAAAACAATCAATTGCTATTTTACTGAACTCTTAAATAGTAATATATAAATACTACGTATTCTGTAAAGTGAGTCCATTTTTTATGTGTTTGCTATGAGAAACACTTTAATATAAAATACAGTCAATCCTTATTAAACTATGTTTCAACTTCCATGTTTATGTGCAGCAAAAATTACTAGTTGCACTAAACCACTTAGGCCATCATATTTAAGCCCTCAATTTAATATTCTTCATAAAAGTTGAGAAGATATTAAGCATGATGCTAACTCATTAGAATTTAAGAATAAAGTTTAGGAATACTAGGATGATCATTCAAAAAATCAGGAAGTTTGCCTGGGGGGTGGCTCAGTTGGTTGGAGCGTCATTTCATACATAAAAGGTGTCGTGTTTGATCCTGCGCTGGGGTGTCTACAAGAGGCAACTGATCAGAATTTCTCTCTCTCTCTTCCCTCCCCTTCCCCTCCCCCTTCCTCTCTCTCTGAAATCAATAAACACATCCTCTGATAAGGATTTAAAAAATTAAATAAAGAAAGAAGCTTAATGATAACAGGTATAAAACAAAGAATGCTATTACAAATACTCTACCTGTGAAAAATCTAGAGATGAAAGTATACCACAAACTAAGTAATCAGGCCAATGGTACGACTATTTTTAATATTGAGCAACGTAGGACTGGCTCTCTAAGCAAAATTGGAGTCAGCATAGTTAGTTATATTTCTACATAATAACATAGTTTGGTGACTTAGGCTCTTAGCTTAAATTATTCTCACTAAACCTTTAGGGTTATTTGTTACACACTCATCCTACACCCTACACTAGAGCTGTAATGCCTTAAGAATAGAGATATTACACCACGACTCATCTTTCCAGTCATTGTAAAAAACAAATTGCTAGGTGCTCAAAGAATGTCTTGATTCAGAAGCTTTTACTCTGAATGTTAGTAGTATTGAGAAAGCTGCTTCTGCTTTGGGTATAGATCACTCCTACTCTAACAGCAAAAATATGGAATAATCTACAAAATCAGAACTTGTTTGTACTCATCAGAGAGATCGCAATGCAATCTTTGAATTCCAAAGGATGACAAATTTCTGCATGGAGAGGAGGGTTACACAAAATTTGCCTTTGGCAGAGCACAGTAAAAAGAGGAAGCATCCACCGTGGCCAGTGTGGCTCAGTTGGCTGGAGTATCAGCCCATAAACTAAAAGGCTGCAGGTTCAATTCCCAGTCAGGGCACATGTCTAGGTTGCAGGTCCATCCCTAAGTTGTGGCAAGTGTGATAGACAACCAATCAATGTTTCCCTCTTACATTGAGGTTTCTCTCCCTCTCTCTCTTCCGCCCTTCCCCGCTCTCTAAAATCAATAAGCATATCCTTAGGTGAGGATTTTTTTTTAATTAAAAAATAATATATACGAAACATCCACAAAATCAGGTAAGAAGAAAACAAGTATGTGATTGTTAATTTTATTTGTCAACTTGACTGGACCATGGAATGCTCAGATATTTTGTTAAACATTATGTATTATTATTGAATTTTGTTATTATTAACATTATTTTTGGATGTGCCTATGCAGATGTTTCTGGATGAGATTAACATTTCAGTAGGAAGATTTAGTAAAGTAGGTTGCCCTTCTTGATATGAGTGGGCCTCATGCAATCCATGAAGGCCTGAATGAAACAAAAGGCTGAGTAAGGAAGTATCTGTCTCTCGGTAAGGAAAGAATTAAGCTGAGACGTTAATCGTCTCCCTGCCTCAGACTTGGACTTGGACTGGAACATTTGCCACTGGCTCTCCTGCTTCTTGGGCCTTCAGATTTGAACTAGAACTTATACCATCAGTTTTCTTCTTCACAATATATGCAAATGAAGCCACCATACTGTGTGCCTTAATCTTATATGGTGATATATATCAATTATTTATCAATAAAACTGAACAAAAATTTAGTTTCAAAAGCAAAAATCAACACTACTATTGATTTATAACATAATTAGGGGTAAAACATATAAGAGCAATAAAACGAGGAATGAATGAAGGAAATAATGTTGTGTGGTTACTACAACACATTGAAGAGATATATTTTTAGAAAATAAGTTGTGAGAAGTTAAAGATGTATATTGTAAACCCTATAGAAAATACTAAAAAGTAAGACAAAGAGCTGTAGCTAATAGACCTATAGTGGAGATGAAAGTGAATCAGAAAAAAATAGTAATTTAACCCAAAAGCAGGGCAGAGAAGAGAAAATATACAGAATCTATGACACACTTAGAGAACAAAGAATAAAAAGGTAGATTAAAATTTACCCATATTGGTAATTATATTAAATGTAAATGGTGTAAACACATCAGTTAAAAGCTAGGTATTGTTAAATTGGAGCAAGATACAGCTATATTTTGTCTGCAATAAACTCATTTTAAATATAAAAAATATAGATATATTCAAAGTAAAGTAATGGAAAAAGATATCCCATGTACACACCATCAAGTGAAGCTGAAGCCAGTGTGTTAGCACTAGACAAAGCAGACTTCAGAGCAAGAAATATTACAAGAGACACAAAGGACATTACATGATAGTCATTTAATCCATAAACTATAACAATCCTAAATACGTATTCTTCAAATAATAGATGGTCAACATATATGAAGACAAATCCTGATAGAACTGAAAGGACACAGAAACAAATGCATAATTATGGATAGAAAATTGAAAGTTGCTTTCTTTACAAATGATACTCACAGACAAGAAAGTCAGGAAGAAGACTTGGGCAATACTATTAACCACCCCTACCAGGCCGACATTTATAGACTATTCCAACAAACAATAATAGCAAATCATATTTTTAAGTGCACATAAAACATTAATGAAGATAAAACATTTTCTGGGCCATTGTTAATGCCACAAATAATAAATAATAAAATCATAGGGAATATCATGGCCAGATGAAAATAAAACCAAATTAAAATTTAATATTATAAAGACTTCTGCAAAATTCCTATGCTTCTCAATGTCCAATAGGTTAAAAATATATCACAAGGAAATAGAACTATTTTTTTAAATATTTTATTTAATTTTAGAGACTGGGGAAAGAAAGGAGAAAGAGGAACACCAATGTGTGTTTGCCTCTCATGTGCCCCCCACCGGGGACCTGGGCTGCAACCCAGGTATGTGCCCTGTACAGGGAATTGGACTGGTGACCTTTTGGTAAGTAGGCTGGCACTCAATCCACTGAGCCACTCCAGCCAGGGGGAAATTAGAACTATTTTAAACTGAATGAAAATATGACATATTAAATGTTGGGGGACACAGTTAAAGAGCTCCTAAAATGCAAATTATAGCATCAAATTCTTATATTAGAGAAAAGAGGCAATGACATTTTTTGGATATAACAACAAAAGCCCAAGACTCAAAAGCAAAAATTAATTGAGACTAGATCAAACCAAAAAGCTCCACGTAGCAAGATAAACAATCAACAAAATAAAAAGAAAACCTATAGAATTGGAGAAGATATTTGCAAATGATATATTCGATAAGGGTTAATATCAAAATATATAAAAGATTTATAAAACTCAATAGCAACCATACCCCCAATCTCCCCAAACAATTTGATTTTAAAATTGTAAGAGAACTTGAATAAGTATTTTTCCAAAGAAGAAATACAAACAGCAACATGTACATACAAGGTGCTCAACATCGTTAATCATCAAAGAAATATGAGTCAAAACCAAAACCATCTCACATCTGTCAGAACTGCTATTATCAAAGGGCAAGAGATAAAAGTTGCTGGGGAGGATGTGGAGAAAAGGCAACCCTGTTGCCCTGTCGGTGGGAAAGTAAACTGGTGCGGCCAACATGGAAAACTGTATGGGGTTCTTCAAAGGGTTAAGAGTAGAACTGCTGTATAATCCAGGAATACCCCTTCTGGATATTTATCTGAAGAAGATAAAATTACTTGTTTGAAAAGACAGCCTTACATCCATGGTCACTGAAGCATTATTCTCAGTAGCCATGACATGGAAAAAATCTGTGTCTATAAACACATGAATGCATTTAAAAATGTGACATGTACGGGGTCTCTCCAGAAGGTATCCAGCCATGGAATATGAAAAATAGAGATGTTTATTGAAGAACATACAAGATACAAGAAACAAGAAACATTGTATATAGGACAATGATGCCTCAGTCTCCTTCAAAGTAGACACTTTGGTACCTCACACAGTTCTCCCTGTCACCATCAGCTGCTCCATCATATTTGCCTGAATGTCATTGATGGTCTGAAATCTCTTCCCTTTCAAAGGTGATTTTAGTTTTGAGAAAAGCCAGAAGTCTCGGCACCAAATCTGGGGCTGTAGGAGTGATTTGAGGTTTCACCAAAAAACTGCATAAGACATGACGCATGGGCAGGCGCATTGTCATGAGGAAGCTGCCAATCACCAGTTGCCCATAGGTACGGACTTCTGAGTCATCCAAATAGTTTGTGGAGGAATGTTCAAGCTTAATGCAAAATTTGATGCAGATTCGTTGCTCTACTGGCTCAGTCATTTTGAATGGGATGGCCACACAGTGCACGTGCTCACTCAACTGGCATCTACTGCCCCCACTGACTAGTACAGTGAAGCCATCATTTTTCATACATGTGCTTTCTAGTGTACTCTTCTTGGCTGCCAGGCTACACCGCTCTCAAACCATTCTCATTATATTAATAATAGCTGGACCATTTCTGGTGTGTGTGTGTGTGTGTGTGTGTGTGTGTTCACCATAAAAAGAAGGAAAGAAGGTCCCCGGCCTGGTAGCTCAGTTGGTTAGAGCATCGTCCTGACACACTAAGGTTGCAGGTTCAATTCCCAGTCAGGGCACATATAAGAATCAACCAATGAATGCATAAACAAGTGGAACAATGACAAATTGATGCCTCTCTCTCTCCCTTTTCCCCTTCCTCTTTCTCTCAAACCAATAAATATGATTTTTAAAAAGAAGGAAATCCTGTTGTTATGACAACATGGATGAACATTGAGGGCATTATGTTAAGTAAAATAAGTCATAGAAAGACGAATATTGTATGATCTCGCTTATTTGTGGAATGTAAAAAAAGTCACGTTTATAAAAACAGAGAATAGAGTGATGAGTGCCAGAAGCTGGGAGGTTAGGGAAATGGGGAAATGTTGGTCAAAGGATGCAAACTCTCAGTTACAAGATGAATAACTTCGGAGGTCTAATGTACAACCTCGTGAAGACATGTGGTTAACTATAGTATATTGTATATTTGAAGGTTAGAAGAGTAGAGATTTGATGTTTTTACCATAAGAAAACAACAAAATATTTATTTTGTGAGGTAAACAATGTGTTAACAAACCTTATTGTGATAAATGTTTTGTAATATACAGGGTCCAGTAGAAGTAACACCTGCTTGAGCATGGTTGGTAAGATAATAATATGGGTATAATCATCTATAGTTTTTAAAAAAATTTTATTGTTTTTCAATTACAGTTGTCTGTATTTTCTCCCCATCCCTCCACCCCACTCCAGCCAATCCCACCTCCCTTCCCCCCCTCTACCCTCCCCCTTGATTTTGCCCATGCGTCCTTTATAGTAGCTCCTGTAAACCCCTCTCCCCAGTATCCCCTCCCCACTCCTCTCTGGCTATTGTTACATTGTTCTTAATTTCAATGTCTCTGATTATATTTTGTTTGCTTTTTTCTTTTGTTGGGGTATAATCATCTATAGTTTTAATTTGAACATTTCACCTAATATGGCATATGCTGTGCTTGAGTGTGATATTCTTATGGTACAGAATTACATGTTTATTATTTTGTAATAAAACATTGTATAATAAAAGGGGGCATTATTTGCGCTGGACCCTGTATATATGTCAACTTATCCTATTGTGTCCCTTAAACTTACACAATGTTTCATGTCAATTGTAACTCAATAAATCCAAACATCTAAGCTTCCCTTTGAGTCTCTATAAAAACACCTATACTGAATGCAAGTACAGGTGTGAAGATATGAGACCACAAGTGAACATGATATTGAAATTTCTCCTTTGCAAACAAATAAACAACTGACATTAAAAAACACTCCATAAAAACAAGAGGATATTAAATGTAAGTAAACAGAAGAAAATAATAAATATGAGTAAAATTAATAACATAAAAAAGAAAGCTAATAGAGAAAATTGATAAAACTAAAATCTCATTCTTTGAAAAGATTAACAAAATTAATAAGCATTTAGCCAGACTAGGGGAAAAAAGGGAGAATTTAGAAATTTCCAGTATCAGAAATAAAAATGATTACATTACTACAGGCCTTCTAGACATTAAAGATGAGGAAATATTAAGAGTAATTTTATGGTCATCAATTTGACCACATAGATGAAAGGGAAACTTTTCTTAAAAAGTAGAAAATGCCAAACTTGACTCAATAAGTAATATACAACATAGGGCAAAGGTAAGTATACAGTTTTTAGTACATAAAATGCAGAGTTTATGTTTGGATTATTATAAATATTGCATTATTTTCCATATCACAACTATAAACCTACTTTTGCCCCACCTTGTGTAATCTAAATAGCTTTATGTCAATTAAGGATATTTAATTGGTAGTACTTACTGTTAAAAAATCTTTCAATAATGACAATTCAAAGCCCACTTGACCTCACTGATAAAGTCTATTAAACATCTAAGAAGGAAATGACACCAACCTTTTACAAATTCCTCCAGAAAAACAAGAGAGGGTAGACTTGCAACACATTTTATCAAGTTACTATTACCTTGATATAAAACTATACAAAGACATTGCAAGGTGGGAAACTACTGACTAATGTTTTTCATAATTATATGCTTAACAATATGTAAATAATAAGAAAAATGTTTACCAATATATTAGTAAATCAAATCTAGCGATGTAGAAAATAATAGTACATAATTACAAGCCTGGATTTATCCCAGAGATGCAAGGTTTGTTAATCATCTAAATGGCAACTGATGTGCTTTACTATGTTAAAAAACTAAAAAACAATGTGAACATAACATTATACTAATGAATATGAAAAAATGAAATATCACATAAAGGAATCAATTGTATTTCTATATTTGAGACATAAACACCTAGAAATTGAAGTAAAAAATACCATTTACAATAGCATAAAAATACATGAAATACATGGGAATAAAAATTTTAAAATATTTATGCAAGACCATCATAATAAAAGTCACAAAACATTATTGACAGAAATTAATAAAGATATATATATATATATAACTGGAGAGAATACTGTGTTTATGATTCAGAAAACTCAATATTGATAAAATGTCAGTTCTCCCCAAATCAATCTATCAAATCTCAGCAGGTTTATTTTTTCTAGATATTGAGAAGCTGATTCCAAAATATATTAAAATCAAAGGGACCTTGATTACCCCAAACAATTTAAAATGTCCCAAAATTGGAAGATTCGCACTACCTGATTTCAAAACTTACTCTGACGTTACCCTAAACAAAGCTATGTATTATTGATTTAAGTATAGACACATTGGACAATGGAACAGAGGTGGGACTAGAAAAGAGACCCACACATATATGGTCGATTGGCTTTTGATAAAGATGCCAAGCTAATTTACTGGAGAATGAATACTTTTTTAACATATGAGATTGAAACAATTGGGATCTAGATGCAAGATGATGAAATTTAACACTTATCTCTAATAATAGCAAGAAAATGGGCTTGAAATGATTACAGACTGAAATGTAAGAACTAAACCCACAATAATTTCTCTAAGAAAACACAAGAGAAAATAAATTTTACCTCAAATTTGGCAGAGATATCTTAGCACATAAAGCATGAATTATGAAAGGAAAACAAATCGATAATACTGCCTTATAACTTTTAAAAGTTTCCTTGCTTATTATCACCCTCATTTCTCTTATCTGTAACTAAGATAATAACTCATCACGTGTTTGTAGTGAAGATGATAAGTAGTGAAAGCATATAATAGTTGATCAAATTGATAGTATTTATTTGTAATTATTATTTATATTAGCAGTCACACCTCGAAGCGAATCCTCTTGCTTGTAAAACCTTATCTTTTTGAGAAGAGCTTACAAGAACTTAAACATTTCCCATGAGGATCAGAAAAAATTTATACTAGATGGTATTAAACTTGTTCTTTTTTACTTATAGTCATTTGTATGGGGGAAGTATGGCCACTGGAAAATAAGTCAAAGGGAATTTTCAATCCATTTCTTCCCATCTCTTTTCTTTACTCTCTCTGACCTCCTCCAATCTATCTAATAGATGGATTTAATTTTCTTTAATACTTCTGGTACTTGATTAATGGGGACCGATTTATATCAAGTAAATACTAATAGTTAATAAGTATCACAAACAGAATTATGAGCAATACTAATTTAACCATGTGTGCTTCCTACTAGAAATTAGGACAAAGCTCTGAACAAGGGCATAGAGGTGAACATTTTTGGCGTGACATGTGTAACCACGTAGCATAATATCACAAACTGGCTTTTAGAGGTGAAATATTTCTGTTTTTTGAAATATGCCCTGTGTTAAGACATTGGTGAAGACTTTGACAAATCGTGACCCAGCCTTCCTTTTCTTCACTTACAGAGCCTAAAGGGCCAAAAACATTTTTATTTTGGCTCCTTATTCTAACAAGTAAACAGAAGGGCTTATTTTTCAGAAATTCGGCTGAACAGCTTGCTGCACGTTTAATCAAAAGTTTTTATTCAGACCAAGCTTGTCACTCTTGTGACATGCGGTGACAATAGACAAAGGCCTTCATAGGGTCTTGGAGGTGAGTCTTGACTAAAAGAAGGGGTTCGTATTTGGGAGGCTCCTATAAGGGTTTTGTTTGAAGGCTGTGTTTTTCTGACGTCTTATGGGGAACCGATCAGTTCTTGTGATCTTCAAAGCTATCCTTGAAAACGACGAAGTCTTGTTTATATCAATTAGCCTATGGTAACATTGGTTTCATTACACAGAGTGGGGCAAAAGCAGGTTTACAGTTGTGAGGATGCAAAACAGAGTTTATTCTTGTATTATTATTGTTTATTGTATAATTTCTGTATAAACAACTGTAAACCCACTTTTGCCCCACCCGGTATATTGGTTCACTTGAAGTCACAGAACCTATCAATGGTGTTAAGTGAGAACTAACTGTAACTTGTGACTGGACGATGTGGCCTATAGATGTCAATTATATTCAGTCGTCTGATGGTGTTGGTCAGTTCACCTA
The DNA here is from genome assembly GCF_022682495.2 of Desmodus rotundus. Classification (NCBI taxonomy): domain Eukaryota; kingdom Metazoa; phylum Chordata; class Mammalia; order Chiroptera; family Phyllostomidae; genus Desmodus; species Desmodus rotundus. The sequence continues at coordinate 146,350,243 of NC_071388.1, read as the reverse complement.
TGTCCTTCCCGATTTTCTGCTTGTGGCAGCTACACGTTTCTGATAGAGGGGTGTTGCAGTTCTAGCTGTTTTGCTTCACATATTTTGATCCCCCTTTATCACTAATAACTTTCCTTGTTCCAAAGTCTCTTCTGCTTGGAATTAATATAGCTATTCCTGCATTCTTTTGATGAGGTTAGCACAGTATATCTTTCTCTCTATACTTGTTTTTAGTCTATATTTGTGTTATATTTAATGTGGGTTTCTTGTAGACAACGTATAGTTGGGTCTTGATTTTTGATCCTCTCTGACAATCTGTCTTTTAATTGATTTATTTTGATCTTTAATATTTAAAATGATTGTTGATATATTTGAGTTAATATTTACCATATTTGTTACTGTTTCCCTTTTGTAGCTTCTATTTTGGGGCTTCTACTTTTTCCTGTTTTTTGTAGTTTTAATTGAACATTCTACATGATTTGATTTTCTCTCCTTCCTAAGCATATCAGTTATACTTCTTTTATCTGTAACATTTTTTAGTGGCTGTCCTAGGATTTGCAGCATATATTTACAACTAATCCAAGCCCACTTTCAGATAGCACTGTACCGCTTCACAGGTACTGCAAGTACCGTGTGACAATAAAACATCCCTGATTCCTTCCTTCCTTCGCTTGCATCGCTGTTGCCATCTACTTTACTTATACATAAGCATACACGAGCATATGGGTATATACATATTTACAAATAATTGCTAATATTTTTGAACAAATGGTTAACCATTAGAAAAATTAAGAATAATACAAATTAAAGTTCTTATTTTACTTTTATTAATCCATTTTTCAATGCTTTGCCTTCTTTTATGTACATTGGATTTCTGACCCATATCACTTCCTTTCTTTCTGAAAATTTTTTTTAACATTTCTTGCAAGTCAAGTCTACAACTTTGTGATATAGCACTATGATTAGGTATAGAACAGGAACATTTGGTTTTTAGAGACATATGCTGAAGTATTTATGAATGAAATAAAATCACTTCTGAGATTTTCTTTTATAAAAATTTCATTTATTTATTTTTAGAGAGATGGGAAGGGAAGGAGAAAGAGAGCAAGAGAAACATTGATGCATCCACTGCTTACCTGGTCCATGTCCCAGAGACACTGGGAGTCAAATTGATGACCCTTTGGTTCACAGGCCAGCACTCAGTCCACAGAGCCCCACCAGCCAGGGTAACATTTTCTTATAATAAACCAGAATGATAAAAGAGAAAAATAAGACAGTATTGTAGAGTTTATTTAGTCTAAAATTTTCATTTTAATGATAAAGGGACACACCCAGAGAGGTTAAGTAACTTATCTGTTGAGATGAAGTACAGTTAATGGCGAAGCTGAAACTAAAATTGATTACTGACTTCAATTACAATACTTTAAAAAGTAGATACTTAAAAATATCTTTACATAATCTCAATTAAATTGATTTGTTTAACTAAACAAAAATTAAGGGAAATTAAAAATAATGCCTAGCTGAATAATGATAAAACTTTAAGCAACTGAGTTATGAGCTAATGACATTTCACTTAAGTTGAATGAAATGCAAACTATAAAAGACCTACACTTTTCTTTCCTTTTATTATATATCTGTTAGGGAAGCAAAATTTCTACAAAATTATGTATCTTAGCACTTTAGCCCCATTTTCAGTGTTGCCCTGTTTCTGTTTGAACTCCTTGTCTTTCTTGCAGGCTGTTACAGCCCCTCACTGTGGCCTTTCCTAGGTGTTGGCGATTTTCTGTACATCTGACTTTATAGACTTCCATTTTCTTTACTCCGATACCTTCACACCCTGATTTTTTTTTTTCTCAGTAGTTTCTTGAAAGTGACTAGCTAATATGGTAAAGTAATTTCTGTTGAGATGTTAATGCAGGAAAACAACTTGGTTTGCATATTCTTTCTTTTTGAAATATTTGAGTTATATGGAAATTTTATGAGTTAAAAGGGTTCATTTGCCTGCATGAATCAAAGCCCAATCAAATGTGAAAAGGAGTTCACAGCACACAAAATAAATGTTCATTTTGAAGGAAATGGCACCAAACCCAGAGTCACAGGTGAGCTGTTACTCCTAAGACCTGGTTTCTGAGGGTGGCTTATATAAGGGAAAATCATTAATCCTGGTGGTTAGGGTGTGGTCTCTCTTGATTGGTCGGAGCTGGTAGAGGGGGGTTAAGCATTGCATTGGGTCCTGACCCTCAGCCTTGGCGTTGCTCTGTCTGGTTCCACAAGTGTGTGATGGGAGGGGCTGTTCTGCTTTCCTAGGCCTGGAGCTGAAACACAGCTGAGCCATAGATGTTATCTCTAGTTTGACTAAAACTGTCTCTGTGGTCAACAGACCTGAGGCTTTTTTCCTTAGATTAGTTGAAGCTGACCAGAAGAACTTCCTTGTCCTGTAGAGGTGCAAGTGAGAGGGAGATGAGTGAGTCAGGGTGCGCCCAGGCTGGACAAGGCCAGTCTGACTCAGAAGAAAAAAAGGAGTAAAGAAATGCAGTGTGTCTGTGCTTACAGAAATTTAGGCACCATGATAGACTGGTGAAGACTAGGAATATTTTTCAGTGGTGGCTGGGAAAATGTTTAGCGTTCCTCTCATAATGTTATATATAGCACCTAATTTGGTAGTATTTAAGGTCATTCTTAATCCCACCTGCTTCAATATTTAACTATTATTCAGTATTTTTTACTTTAAGTGCCAGAAATAATCAAATTATGATTCCAATAATTCAGATGATTATATTGGTGTACTAATATTTACTTCTTTTTGCTATCCATTAAATACTGACAAGAATAAATTTTGGTTAATTTCCTTCAAAGATATCTCCCATTAAACTTTATAAAATTTAAATTTACAATATATTTATTAAGACAACTTTCCATAACCAATTACAATGTAGACAAAATGTTATATTTACCATTACCACTCAGAAAGTTTATATTTCCCCCTGTATATAAGTGAGAAAAGATTAAAGTTTTATAAGTAAGGCTTAAGTGCTCTTTCACTTAAAAATTTTATGATTTTTAAAATTTACATGTACTTTAGAAAGTTTGAATTAAATTGAATTCTCTTCAATTGAGAAAAAATTGAATTCTCTTTTATATCACCTTCTTTTTTTTTTTCATTTATCTTTCTTATGATTCATTTACCTCTCCTACTGCTGGGTGAATTTTTTAAAACATTATGTTTGCCTTTTGTTCTAGAGTCCACAAACTTCTTGCTGTTTTAGAAACATAGTTGATATGTAAGTCCAAAAGAGAATCTTAGAATTAGAATTTTTTTAAACAAATTATTTCTTTGTTAAAACTAATTTAAGTTAATTTCTAAAGGCTAGCTTGAAATTAAATGCAAAGTTAGCTTTAATTAAATTTCTTTTTGTCAGGTAACAAAATGTCAAGCATGCATTTATGCTAAAAATATGTATTGTATGTTATGGATGATTTTAGAAGAAAAAGGACACAAAATTGAAATTACAAGAGAAGATTGAAACTTCACACATAAATACAGTTGAAAAATATTTTAAGGCAACATATAAGCAAGAGCTCGTTAACATTGCTCAGGCGGTCAGCACACACAGGTCATACAGCAACCGAGCCAGAGTACCGACTGGAACTGAAGAGAGCTGGGTGTGAATCTGGCCTGCTTTTTGTTTCTTTTCTAAAAGATGGGATAAATCAAATGCTTAGAATACAAAGTTTCTTTTTCTAAAAAATGTGAATAATCAGAGGTATGCTGAAACCTTTTCAAACTGGTTTGCAAGAACTGTTAAATTTTTAGGAGTTTGGAAATCTGATTACTAAACACTGTCATTAAAAATTAAATTCTATGAACTTTTCAATAAATACTGTTAAAGCCAGAGGTTCTAATACTCAAAACTTAACAGTTTTTAATTATTTTGCTACATTTTAGTATTACTTATGCCTTTGAGTTTATTCATATCAATGATATCTGTAGGGTGAAAATAATATATAATAGTATATATACATACTGATGACAAAAATAGGGTTTAATTTGTTGGTTTGTTGATTTCTAGATTTAAGGAAGTGATGGCAAATGTTAACGGTGCAGGTTAAATCCCAAAGTGTATCGTGCTTGTAACTGAATAGCACAAAAAAATACTTGAGGAATAATTCTAGTATTTGGAAACAATTATCCAATAAGCAAAAAGTTACTCACTCATTGATGAATAGATGAAGTCCAACGTATGTCTCCTTTTTTGCTTTTACCTTACACGATACCCTAAATAAAATACCAACTTACATTTATGTTGAATTACACTTGCTTCTCAGTTGCAACCACAGGTTGGCTACAGATAGAAAGGATGGACAAAAATCAATGAAAACATTCTGTAAGAGTCAGTTGGTTATATGGAATTTATATTAAAGATTATTGTACATTTTGTCTTCATTTAAACATGACAAAAGATCTAGAACACCCACAGTATCTGCTGCATAGGTGGTCGTTGTTGATGTTATTGTACTTTTAAGCATGTCTATGTAGTGAAGGAGAAATTGAGGAGTTGGATTTATTAGGAAAAGTGTTTACAATAGCAGTGTTTCATGGTAGATTCATTGCAGCATTATTTACAATTGCCAAGATATGGAAGCAGCCCAAGTGTCCATCAGTAGATGAGTGGATAAAACAACTGGGACATTTACACAATGGAATAGTATTTGGCCATAAAAAAGAAGAAAATTTTACCCTTTACAATGGTATCTATGGACATGGAGAACATTATGCCAAGTGAAGTAAGCCAGTCAGAGAAAGACAAACACCGTATGATTTCACTTATATGTGGAATCTTAGGAACAAATTGATCTACCAAACAAAACAGAGACAGACTCATAGATGGAGAGCAGATGACAGCTATGCAGGGAGGTTAGAGGGTGGAGGGGTTGAGGAAAAAGGACTCATGGCCACGGACGACAGTATGGTGATTGATTGTTGGAGGAAGGGGTTATAAAGGAATTAAATGGTAATGGAAAAATTACATTAAAGATTTAAAAACAGTGGAGTTATGAATTGAGATAATCTATGACTGATAGCTACAATAAAGAGAATTCACTGATGTTCAATTTCATCTTTGTTTAATTATTTTGCCTTTTATCTTTACCTTTTATAGGCTGGTTTCCCTCACTAGCATCACAGGGAGGGTTTTAAACATACAAATTCTTGGACTTCAGAGCCAATGGACTAAATCCGAATCTTCAGAGACTGGGAATTTATCCCTTAGAATTCTGGTGCAGCCGGCCCAGCTACACCTGAGGGCCGAGGCTTGAAAACCACTAGAAAATAAGGAAGTGGATGCGGAGTTCTTGATTTTAATTCTGCTTCTGCTTTTTCCCAGCTGTGTGAACCTGGGAAAATTACTTGACCTTTCTGTGTTTTGGTTACTCCACCTCTAAAGTGGGAGCAATGATAACATAGTAATGAAGTTGCAATGTATAAGAAGACAGAAGATATATAGTATTGTTAAAAGAGAAAAATATTCTGTGATTTTTGTATCTCCTATTTTTTCAAATTTTTCAACATATCTGTTACTGTTTGAGTCATTATTTCATCCCCTCTTTTTCCTCCACAAATGAAATTTGTCATATACAAATACTAATATTTTGAAAACTTAATTTGTATTAATTCTATGGTAAAAATTGCTACTTCCTACTGAACAAATAACTGACTAATAATTTAAAATAATCTGTAGGAAAAGTTTTAGTAATAAAATACAAAGACAAATTTTATGTTTGTTAGAAGTAAATTCTATTTTTATTTCAGATTTGACTAAGGAATGAGATTAAGGAATTTTAATCTCATTGGTTATTATATGCTGGGACTTGTAACCCTGAATCATATCTGTATACAAATGTGCTAAAGATATATTCAATTCTAAATTGTATTAAGTCAGTTAGCCATCTGTTTTAGAGAAAGTTACCAAGTGTTTAAAATTAAACTTGACAAATATTTCATGAAAAGTATGTGTGAAAAAAAGTTGACTCAGATTGGCTTGAAGTACCTTTTCCTTTCCGCCACAAGATGGCGCTTTTGCACTCTGCATTTCCACTGAGAAAGCAAAAATGTCTTTAAAATGGTTGACAAAAGACTTTAATTTTATAAGAATCATTAGAGTTCAAAGTGCTTGTTATAATTTCCAAAAAAACACTCCTCACTACCCTTGGGTAAGAAATGTTAATATAAATGTGTAAATGAAAAGCATTTTTTTAATCCGTAGGGACAATTTATTTTACCTCTTTTAAAGCTGAGCTGTGACTCTGAGCATATTTGTTATTTCTGTTCATAACTGAGGAAAGTCCCTCCAAGTAACCAACATCTGTATATTACTGCACCATTCCTAACGTATCACTTACCCATTTTAAGACACCAGAACTAGAACTTGTGAAATACTAGTCACAGCGAATGGTTCTCTAAATGTGGTTGGGTTTAAATGTGAAAAGGTGAAAAGAGGGAATCCTCTAAAAATACAAGTGTTGTGCTTCATATCCCAAATGTCTTACTTTCTTTTGCCTGTATGCCATTTTTTAATTCTTTTTTTGCTCTTTTATCCTGAAAGGACTCTTCGTAGCTTGTACCATATCGAGATTAATCTTTCCACACGACGGTCAAAATTTGGGAGTTGGGGAACCTGTAAATACCCTTCCTTCAACCCCTAAACTAAAGAAGGCATTCTTTGTAAAGTGTCTCTTGATCTTCTAACTATTGTGCCATCAACAAGAACATTTCTGTGATGCCTTTTTGGGGGAGGGGAGTCAAATGCTCTGCTTATTATTTTTTGTTATTGTTGTTTGTTTTAAGAAAAAAATCTGATGACCTCATGCAGACTTTATTGCCTTAAGAGAGTTTCAGGAGGATCAAATATCTCATTGTTTTACTCTATCTAGCCTTTTAAAATAGAAGCCACTAGACCAAATTATGTTTCAAAAAAGAATCACCACCTACAGGCTGACAGGTCTTTTGGAGACATTGCATCCCAGGTGTTTCATGAAGCTTTGAGGATACTTGTTACCATTGGGAAAACAATTAACCCAGATTCTCGCCCAGGAAAGACTATGCTTTCTCCTAACTTTAAATTTCAGCTTCACACCATTTTGAAGGTTGTCGTTCTGGTTGTTGTTGACCAGACTTGTGCCTGCTGTTCCAATGGCAGTACACGAGAAAGAATGCTGTCTCTGGGAAGCATAGTCTTTTTTTCCCATTCAAGTATCACTGTTTTTTTTTTAAATAAAAATGTTACTTGCATATCTCAATTTCTCACCTTCTCAAGTTCTTCCAAGCCTTCCGTGAGAATGGGGGCATGGAGTAAAGGGAGCCAAGCCGAGGGCAGGCAAAGGAGGAGGGCATGGGCTCACCTAACTGATACGGAGGCAGCTAGGAGACAGCTGCATAAAGGACTCACCTCTGTAAGTAGCTCCCTGTCTTAAGCAGCTACTTATAGTCTCCCAAAGTCTCCAGAACAATTTTGTTTGACCTTTTGTTAAAGACCGCCTCTACAAAGCAACCGATTTTCCTGTTCCCAAGGGGGGAGGGTTGAGACACGTGTTTCTATTGCTATATATAAAAAATGTATCAAATCATGTGGTTCCTGTGTAGTACCAAGGACTCCTCAGTAATCTAAAAGTGGTAGACAGTTACAATCCTCGACTCAAGAATCATGTTACCTCCTTGTGATTACCACCATCTTGAGTAACATTATTTCTTGAATTCTTTACTCCTAAGAGAAGATTGAAGAGTGAGAGCACTCCTGTATAAAGACAGAGGGATGTTTCAGGGGGGTGTCAGTAACGGAAATTGTGACTTGTGATCAGCATGCATGTCAGGTTAGTAAAGCCTACAGCGCATCGATTACTTAGGGTGACATGTCAATGAGAAGGGGGCTTCCCTGCCCTGCCACTTGAGGGGACAAAAGAATTCTTTGTTGCACATTGCTGAGGTACAAATTATTCAGGTGGCTTTTCTCTTCCAAGTCTTCCATGTCCGTTGTTTTGTCAAAACTGAGAGGAGAGTATCTGCCATACGGTGAAGTATATTTTTATAAATGCCACATTGCATTTCTACGGGAAAGGATACTGCACTCCTCTCCCCGGAGCACGACAGCTGTTGGGACGGGAGGGTAGGAAAGCGAATCTCCGTGTGGCGTCACCCAGAGTTACGCCTCTTCTATTCCTATGCTCCTTAAGCCTCCAAGGTGACACTAAGCAAAAAAGCACCCAAACTAACCAGATTTTTAATGTCTTTTTTTCTATTACCAAAGTCTTTATCATAATTGTACTTGCCTTTTTCTTTTCTTCCGCAAGTAACTTCAAGGGGCCCAGTTTATTGTTTGCAAAACTGAAGGATGACTGCGCTCGGGGAGGGGATTGGATTTCCTGTCCAATGTAAAGCAGGGAGGAGGAAATATTCCGGGTAGAGCTTCCCACCCACCACTACTAACTCACGTAAACTAACCACTTGTCAGTCATTTAGTCAGTCATTTATGGTCACCTGACCTGAGTTAAGAGCATGAAGGAAGAGGACAACAAACACCTGAGAAGTCTCTTCCTTTGCCAAGGATGGACATAGATGATAAGAAGCTGTCCTGGTGTTTTGAAGCCACAGACGGGATTAGGATGAGGCTGAGCAAGGCAGGTCAGTCTCTTGAATTAGTCAATACCTGGGCACATCCTTGTGGTACCAGTATTCAATCTGAAGAAGAGGAAAAGCTGGCCCAGGAATTTGGGGGTCAGGTGGGGAAGGTAGCATGGCTGGGGGAGCCTGTAGGCAGGGTCGTGTGACTTTGATAGCTCACCACCAACTGGGGCATCTTCCAAATCCTACATAAAAATCTTGCCACTGGTAGCTTTTTACAATGAATGTGACCATTGATATCAATTCAAACTGCAATTTTTTCTAACATCTGACTAAGTTTGTCAGAGGACAATTATTTACCATTTTGATGAGTCCAGGCGGTCCGCTAATTAATTCTTCAATGGGATGCTTGCCATCCCTTCGTTCCTTAACACTGCATACTGAGGGCTGTGCATAGCCGGGGTTGGCACGGGGCCCGCCGTAATGATTATACACGTCGAACGTTTGGTGCCAAGTGCTATTTAATTCAGTTTCCCTGAGGTTAGGAGGGAGAGCTTCTGCTGTGCCATGTATTTACAATTTTTAGAAGAAGAGTAAGTGAAAATGTGGTGTTATATTAGGCAGTTTAAAAATTCTTAACCCAGTAAATATTGGAAAATAATTAGGACTCAGTACACATGTATTACAAATCTGGAAATCAGTATTAAATGCATTGGTTGGACTGAGGATCCAGTAACATATTTAACATGTCTGTCTGTAAACCTGACCACAGCACAGGAAATATCTCTGATTCTGATATCTCTAGATAAGGACATAGGAAAGAAATCATTGAAGTGCAAGGTCATAACATCTTACTAATAAGAAAATAAATGAGGAGTCAAGTTAACATATTTTAAATAAGTCCTTTTAAAAGATGGGGATGGAAATGATAATCAGATTTGCCTGCTAGCCCAAGACTAATGAAAATGTTTAATTGATAAAGATTTTTGATTAGTTATGTTTTCTTGTAATCTATGCTAGAAAACTCACACCTAGAGGTATATTATTCTGTTTCATTTTCTATACTCTGCCTTTTTTAAAATTCCAACTTATTTTATGTTAAACTGCATTGGAGATGCAAGGTATGAGCAATATTTCACTTAGGACAGACACCCAATTAAGTTGACCTTGTCATTAAGAGAATCATGTGTTTCATTGCTGAATTTAAAGCTTTGATAATCATTTTAATGGTGCTTCAAAATGACCAGAAATCTCTAGCAACAGGGATTACAAATTCTCACATTTCCCCAGGCAAATAAAGGACAAGACAGGCCACCTAGTCATGTTCCAAAAGGCTTTTTCCCTTCTTTTTCAGATGAGTATTTATGGCAGACAAGCTACCTCTAGGCTTTATCAATGATGATGATGAACTGAGAAGGAATGGCAGCGGAAGGAGAGAGGGGAAACACGAAGGCGAGCGTGAACCCTCGGCTGGGCTGTCAGTGTGCATCAGAGAGGCACAAAGCATCCCGGGGACCGCAGGGCTCAGGAGAGGAGGGGCGCCGTGGACAGACTCAGGAACAACCATTCAGAGTTTTAAAAATCCCAGGAAGTTGAAGAAAGCTAAAGAACTTTCAATTTCCACAACTGATATTTTCTAAAACTTGGGCCATATTTGTAATTCAGATAGTTCTTTGGCATTATTATTCCTGTCCCTTTTCGGAATGCTGCAATTTTTTTTAGCATTGTTACAATAACACAAATACGGGTCATGTAGTTCTAGAACTCAAGCTGTGACTGCCGTGGAACACCAAGTGCTCTGCAGCTGCTTTCTTCCTCTGCTACGGCCTCTTAGAGTCCGGGGTGACTGCGGAAGCCTTTAGTGGTTGTTTCCTAAGATGCGTGTAAGAAGGTTTACCTTCTGCAGCTCACACTTGTCTGACCTCCCTTCACTTCCTAGTCTGCTAAGGCAGAACTTGGAATTTTGGTTCTATTTCGACTCAGGAATTAAGTTAATATCATATTTGTAGTTTACTCGACATTTTAAAATCAGTGCTATAATTAATTTAATGAAAAAATTTAAAACAGGAACAAGGGGCAGTGCCTTTCAGTTCTGGACGCTCATGGCCAGTGTGTGACAGATGGTGTCACGGAGGTCTCACTGATGTGCCAGGGTGGGTTTTGCTGCTCTCTCGCTGCTAAGGGGCTACAGGTACTGTGACCTATGCCCCCTGTGTAATATGCATAACAGCTGCTTGCTTTCCCCATCCAAGTCAAAATCCAGTTTACCTTGTTCTTTGGAAACTTATGGCTCTTCCTCATGACTTCCCGAGAGAGGCAGGTCAACGAGATGCTTGCTCGGGAGACGTGCACACACCCCTGCTTGTTCTCTTCCCACCAAACACTTTCAAGTGTTCCAGGCTCTTCGCAAAGAAGCATCCACCACCCATATGCTAACCAGCGTAATCATCTCTGGTATCCATCCTACAATATGCTATATTAAAATTCCATTTTACAGGTGTCAACAGTGATTGCAACAACTGTTCTCCTTTCTCAATGTGCTTTTCTCCATTCAAATTGTTACTTGTGTGTTGAATGGCTCCTAAAGCACCCCGTTACAGTAGAAGGGGTCTCCATCAGTAATAGGTCTTTTGAGCATGCACTTATCCTCAAACTATGTATATTTATTTACTTAATAGATTATATGCATTAGAACTGTACTATATATTATATTATTAATATAATACATATGTTGTATATTTAGCAGTAATATACTAGTGATATTAACATTGTATATTAAAAACCAATATATATATACAGACTAGTCCAAAATAATATGTAGTATATTATAAAATAGTATTGTTTACATTATATTATATATACACAAAACATAGGAAACAAAGAGTATGATATGAGGAAGTAAATGTAATTATAGATACAAGACAATTGTTTTCCTTCCAAACTTAATTGGTTGTCTTGTCCAGCATCCTAGAATTCATGCATTGCCTTTACCAAAAGCTGCCTTATTCCAGCAAGGAACTTTAATGGAATTGTCACCACAACGAAAATATAATTTAAAATTATTTTATATTATGTGGCTTACTGACTTACTCTTTGACTTCACTGAGAAGTCCTTAAGATAATACTGGAAGTAATTTGCAACTCCTGATGGGGTACTTGTGAGGGAGTGAATAGGATATCTTGAGTAGTAATGGAAAACTGGCTTGACATTAAAATTTTTCTCTGAATAGATTTAAAAGTAAATAATTTACAAATGTTTGACTTTATGGGGGAAAATGGACATATGAGGACTAATGCATCTTTCTAAGACTCATGGAGTAACTGCCTAAGGCAAAAGCAGAAACAGAAAATAAGGCCCCAGGCCTCGGTGTTCTGCAACAGTTACTTTGGTACTTTTGATAGTTATAATTTCTACAGTAGAGAATACACTTACGTCCCTGTGCACTTATGCAGACATTTTTAATAATATGATAATTTCACTATATGTTATAGTCATTAGTTATAGGCTTCTATGTAAATCACGTGCCCAAATTTCTCCTCCTTTAGATAACCCTTCACAAAGAAATATATAGTCAGGAATGGCAATGCATATCAGAGAGATCATATTTTAAAACATCTGGATTGATACAGAACATTGACAAACTTGTAAGTTAATGGTGATTGGCAGTCTCTCTTTTAACATTGTCTATAGTCTGGGTACCTATACATTGCATTTCATGCCAAATATCATTTCAAAGTCTTTCCTTTTTGGCCTGTTCAAACAAATGTGTTTTAAAAACATTTGTTTGTTTTTAATATTTTAAAAAATATAAGTGATACTTTCAAAATTTCATGGAAATTATTAGCTCTCTTTCCCAAACAATGCACATACTTAGCAAATGATACCAAGTTAAGACCGCTGTTCTAGTGTGATTACAGTATAAAACATTTCTTTCACATGCCTCGGTTCATAGGAAAATGATTTTTAATCAAGTTGTATACAAAGTGAAATTTATTATTTTCTTATGAACTTAATATATGAAATTGCAGATATGCCTCTGAGATAGCAGCTTGAAAGAACATGATAAGGAAATAGTAAAGAAGGGAACAAATTAAGGGGCAATCTTCCCCTACTAGGATTGACATTTTCATTCTTCTGGGATGACTGGGTCAGTGACAATATCAAGAGAATTCCCAAAACCATGAGGCTGATTACGGAATTTGTTGGGCAGAGTCTGGGCTATAAGTCTCAGCCATCTCTGGGGGCCTGAGGAGAGCATTTGCCATAGTGGTGTAAAGACAGGTGGGACTTCAAATTTGGGGCTCAGGTCTGAAACAGGGAATGTGAGAATGGAGGCCAAGAGTCAGGACAATTTGGAAAGAGGGAGGGAATCCTGTATGAATCAGGAACTAGAAGAAACTCACGAACCAGCAAGAGTTCTATTGCCAAACCACACTGAAGGCAGGTCTAGGTGTAAGTCTGTTTGAGAAGAAGTAGGACTTCCTTAAAGCCTAAAGGAATAGTCCCTACTTATTAATAAATATATCAGCCCTGACAGAGATTATAGCATTTACCAGGACAGTATGGAATTTAGATTTTATTGGCTGGTAATAGAGAATACTTGGGAATTACATTAACAATGAGTCTTTATGGAAAATTACTCCAATGTTTCCCTTATTTTATTGAGTGTCTTCTATCAAATTATATATTATTTTGCCACATCCTGAGAACTATTTATAGACAATAAGTGCTTTTAAATTCTCTCTTGCCCCAGGGTCTTTCACAAGTGCCTTCTCTGTACTCTGCTCCCCTATGATTTTCCATGGCCCTCTCGCTCATCTCCTGTGGTTTTTACCGAAATAACATACTTTCTGTCACTTTGTACCATCTTATTTAAAACTGTGGCCCTCCTCTAAGATGCCTTATCTCTTTGTCTTGCTTTATTTTTCTCATTATTTCTCATCAACAATATCTTTCTTATTTTTTATATTTACTTTCTGTCTCCTCCCAATATCAATGGAAGAACACATGTTTCTTGTTCACTGTGATATCTCAAGTGTCTGGAACATTGCCCATATGAGGCACTTGCTAAATATTTATTAAATGAATAAACAGATAATGGAAAAATAGGTAGTCTCATTTATTCACCCAACAAATATTTATGCAGTAGCTTTTCCTTGCAGATCACCATAGTGGTCCCTTGGGCTTAGAGAGCACAAAATTGCAGGGTCTCTGCTCTGAAGGAGCTCATAGTCTGTCCAGGAAGATAGACCCATAGGTAAACACATATAACACAATGATATAAATACCATAAAGTACTGAGAGAGTGCAGGAGAGGGAGCATTAACTCTTCCTGGGGTAGTCAGAGTTTGCCGAGCTGTTGAACTTTGAGCTGTATTCTTAAGGACGAGTAGAAATTCATTCGGGTGAGAAGGGAGGACAGGTTTCTTTTCATGTGCAAGAATATGTGGTTATAGTCAAACAGGCTGCTGTTGGGGAATTATTTTCAGGCATGTGACTACCTGGGAAAAAGAATACCTGTCAGCCCTTTTGCACTGAGCACCTCTGAAGATGATCTTTGGCTAGCAGCATGGACTTGCAGGTACAATATTTCTATCCTTGCGGTCTTCTTTGCCTCTTCGCCAGTGTTATGCTTTTGCTCAAAAAGAGCCACCTCATTCTCTGATTGTTTTATGCCAAGTTGGTGTGTTGCCTGTGATTGTTTCCCAGCATTCCACAGCTTGACGTTTGCTTTAGTGTATCCTTATGGTGTTTCTTATGCCTGCCCTGCTTGCAGGCTACATATGTTGTGCCATGTTACACTTGGAGACCTTCCAAAATGTGTGAGGGAGAATGAGACCAAAGTGGTTGCCTTTAACCAGAAGTGGGTATACAGGCAAAAAATCCTGGATTCCCAGAATCGAAGAGTTGAAACAGACTTGAGAAGTCTACTAGTTAGTTTTCTGGACTCTTGGCAGGTTTGCAGAAAGCCAGTCCAGGAACACCACTACCATTTGCTCACATATGACTAAATAAACTAAATCTAAGTAACAATTGAGTATTAAAAGTTGAACATTGAGTGCACAACCATTGCTGGTTAAGATAATACAAGTTTCCATTTTGGGTAATGTATTCATTCATCCAAATGACAAGGTACTATGATAAAAACAATGAAGTAACTTTAATAACAGGCATTCAGTTCCTGGCAAAAGTAAACAAGCTATTAAGAAATTAAACTTTTTCTCTTTTGTAAAACCTGATGTTTGGAAGGAATTCCTCTCTGAGAGGTCTGTTACTGACATGGAATCCTCTTACCTCTACATTGACTCTTACCTTTCAGAGTGATGCAAATAGTCGGCCCTGGTTAGAAGGTAACCTCGGGTAAAGTAATCACACCCAACTCTGTAACTGGGGCCTTATTACAGTCTGTACTCCTAAGAAGAGTCACCCCCAACAGGTACAGAATATAGTAGTGGCAAAAAGAGAAATTACTGGAGACTTATCAAGAGCAGTGTCACTCAACAAATATGGAAGGTATTCCAACATACAGTGAAAATTTAAGACATGATCCGTCTCCTTAAAGGATTCTTGTGCTAACGGAGAAGATTGCAGATACGCACTGGAAAACAGTACATGGTCCATGCTGAGCATTCTGACAGTGAACGTGATGACAGTGTTGCTGAGCATTATAGACAAGCAGTATATTGGCAAGCACTGCAGAACTTAGCGGTTGAAGGCATTGCAGTGGGTTGAAGTAGAAGAGGTACTTAGGATACAAGTGGAACCTGAGATGGGCTTGAAGGTAGGTTTTGCATGAATAGAAATAACAAGGACATCTTGTATTAGGAAACAAAGCAAAACAAACAAAATGCAACACATGACTAATACGTAAAATGTTCAAGAATAGAGCATACACAGCCAAATTGGAAGATTCCGGTTGGACGGTTTGATGGAGGCCAGGATATATTTTGAGTCTATTGAATGCCAAGATGACAATCTGGATTTTATTCTTTTGGAAATGCAGAGCTGTAGAGGTCTGATCAGAGGAGAAGCAGCAGGAAAACAGGGCTTTAATCATGCGTCGTAGTCCTTCAGATATTATATTAAGAAGAATTCGTCAAGAATGTGTGTTAGAATCACTTAACATGGGCAGAACAGGGGTAAAGAGTAAAAGGTTTTGAAAATACTAGCTGAGTTTGAATTCTGGCATCACCACTAACTTGCTGTGACCTTGGATAAATTAGTTAACTTTTTAGTGCTTTCTTTTTCTCATTTGTAAATGATGGAGATTGACAGGGATTACCTCATGACTTCGTAGGTGAGCAGATCTGTAGGTTTTCAGAACAGTGCACAGTACGAGTTTAATGAATGCTAGCTTTTGTTAGAGAACAGTTCTGAATAGTTTCCATGAAAAGAGTATTGATCAGATTTCTATACGTATTTGCAGCAGAAATCAGGATAATGCCTGCATTGCGGAGGTGTGGTCATAATCAATTGAAATAATCCTTGTAAGGTTGTCTGCCACAGAGCAACCATTAATGATTATTACTTGGTTAATTTATGGCCCACCCCAGGCTACAATTTAAATCTGATATCTTTAAGTTCAGATGGTCTCATTTAGTAAAACTGGTAAAAGTCCCTGTGTTCTCTGGACTCAGAAGTCAAACTCAGATCAAATAACCTTATTTGGATTTCCTGTAGAATGACGAAGACACAAAGACATGAAGAAAGGACTTTGTTTGGGGAAACTTGATACTTTTCTGTTATTGCCAAAACAAACTCATTTGGACAAATAAAAATTGATTTGGAAATTTTAAAATAAAAATTGCAAACCAAACAGGATGTAGCTCGGTTAGGGAGGAAATGATTCACTGGGTTAATGTAATGAATGAGCTCTATTTGTGCAAGACTTAGTTACTAAGTTCTTTCTTCAATACTTAGTACTGCTGCTGCTGCCCAGTTCTGGTCTATTCTAGGTGTAAAATGAGAAGCAGGGGAAGAAAGCACACACATTCTCTGTGTGTGTACATGTGTGCTTGCTGGCTATCAACTTTTTTTACAACTTCATGCTTCCAAATGATTTTTAAATTTTAGTGTGTTTTTGGCAGAAGAGATATTTCCTCACTCTGAATAAAAGGTATTGAGATCAAAGGCACTAAGTAGAAACTGTCTAAAAGTAAAAGGGATACTACTGTTCAAGATCTCTCTCCTTTTCCTTTTGCTGTAAGAGAGAGGTTAGAGAGCGGCATGTGGCCAGAGGAGCTGTAGCCACATGATGGAGGATGAGAGAGCTGTCACCTGCTTTGCTACGCAGGGTGCCCAGCTTAACCCATCTTTCTTTGGCAACTGTGCCCCAGTGAGAAAAGCTAGCAGTCCATATGTTGAGTAGGCACCATGCCATTTTGACAGGCGTGAGTGTCGGCAAGAAAGGGACCATGTATGAGCATCAAATGTGTTTGTTGTGGGAAGGATTCTAGGCCAGGAATATTAAAATAACTGTCTGTCCTTAGCTCTAGCACATATGGTTAAGGAGATATGCTATGATGACTCACATTAACGTTGGAAAAAATATATATAGAATACACAACTATGCTATGTTAAGTTTCTGGTGTTGATAAATTGAGTCTGGAATCTTCACAAAGGAAGGTTGTAGAGAGACATACAGAGCAATAATAGACTCTTTTATCTATCATATAGAATTGACTAAAGACTAAGTTCACATCCAATTTTAGTTCCACTGAACTGATGAACAGACCAAAGGATCCTGTTAAATTTTGCTGAGAGGTCCTCAGGTATTTTCTAACACTATTTGAAAAATAAATGGGACATAATGGATTCATTTAATATTTCAATTCCAAGGAAATTAAATTAATTTTAGCAATGTTAGTTCAACTATTTTCCTGTTACAGAGACCATTTGTTTTAGAATCATGAGAGTTTTAAATGGCATTGCCCTAATATTTGGTGTGATTAAATTAAGGGAATTAGTATAAAGTCACTTTATCTCTCCTTTGCTTTCTAAATGAACTGTAATCTTCCTATGTAGGAGAGAGGAATTATTGAGATGTTTTTATACTTATAGCCATTTGTACATGTGTGTTTGTTGACTGTGTAAATGTTTAGGCACGGAAATGCTTCACTTGACAATTGTGTCCCTTCAGAGTTTTCACAAGGCTTGCTTAACTCCTTGGAAAGGCAGCATTATATGGTGCAAAAAATAGAGGACTCAGAGTTTAAAGAGATGTGTGTCAGATTTGGCAGTTGTCCACATGGTGTTTAAACTTATAACTACCTACACCCCCCACACACACACACTTCCCCCTTCAAACCCCCATGAGCTTACCATTTGTCATTTTGAAGCCAAGGAAGGTACATCTAGTTTTTCTCTAGCTCTAGTAGTTTGGCCTCCTAGGGAAATGCCCTGGTAACAATCTAAATATATATTAGAGTTGCATCTCACTAAGGAATGTGTTGTTTCCTAAGAATATTTTTCTCAAAGATGAAAAACATCTTTGCACCTACTATATAATTCTCTTATATATCATGTTTATTGCTTATCGATTGCTTTCCCTGACTAAAATATAATCCGAAGGGAAGAACTTTTGTGCGTGCTTTTATTAACATTATCACTGTGGCCCAAGCACCTAGCTAGAACAATGTCTGGTACATACTCATAACTCAATAAATATTTTGTGGAATGAATGAATCAATAAACCACGCTTTTCTATGGTGATGGCTAAAAGGCAGATACACGGACTCCATTCAGTGTTAGTGCCAAGGGCAGTAACCGCCCTGATCTCCATCAGCTTCCTCCATCTTCAAACAAAAATATCACTTTTAATATGGCCAATTGAATCATTGTTGTATAAAGTGTGACTAAAAGTATATTTAGAAAACTTTAATATTGATATTGCTCTGTAACATACACACTAAGTTAAAAAAGAGTGTGCTTGCTTTGCAAACATAGCCTCGTGGCAAAGCTCCCAGCTTCCTCTTCAAACCAGATGGCCTCCCCTAAGCCCTACCCTCCATAGAATTTTGGAGATGGAGCTGGCCCTACCCCAAATCAGGGTATCTGTGGTGGGACCAGGAATCAGCATTTTTGTAAGCTGCTTAAGTGAGTCTTATCAAACGCTAAGGTTTGGCAATATACAGCTCTGAAACTTCCTTTTCTTACATGGTTTCTTCACTCCTGTTCTCATCCATAGCTCTTACAACACTCACTGACTTAACCAGTGGTCTCCACAAATCCCAGTTTTATGGCTGCCTGAAATTTAGTAAAGATAATTTTATTATCCCTCGTGTGACATCTAGAGAATGCAGGTCCAATTATATGCAAAAAGGCTTCCAGTTTTGCACAAATTATACAACTGTCTCTGGGGATCAAAACAAAACAAAGCTTAACCTTGTAAAGCACCTGACTTTTAAAAAAAAATTCCTTCCTGGGATGCACATATGCAGAGTCTTCACAGCAATGGACAGTCCCCAATGCGGAAAAAAGTACATCCCTGGAGTGGACAAATCAGGAAGAGGTGTCCCCTCTGGGTGTGCCAGTTACAAAAGAGTGCCCGTTCCTCAGGCTGACTCAGGCTGGCTGAGAGGAGTCAAGGCTAGGTTTTCAACTACTCTCAGGTCTTTCTTGGCTGATGACAGGGAGTTGTAATTATTCCTTTGCTTTTGAAAAACTCATAAATAGGAAAGTTCATTTACCTGAGGGTAGGGACAAGATCTCATAGTGGGGCCAGAGTGAATTCCTTGGCAGCTGGGCAAGAGGTTAAAGAGAAAATGCTTATTTTTGAGTCAAGTAGTCATTAGGAAGCCTGAACGCGGAGATCTCCAGCTCTGCTACACGCTGGTTACGTGATTGGGACAAGTCATGTCACTAATCTAAACTAACATCCATTTCCTGCGTGTTGCAGAATGACTTATTTAGTGCTTATACATTGAAAAGTAGTAACGTTGGTGATTCTTTTGGAAGCTGTACGTTATCACAGTGGGGATGTTGACAAGTTTTCCATGCTTTCTAAAAGCATGTGTATATTACTGATTGCAAAGAAACAAATGTAAATCTTTAGGACTTGAATATTTGTGTCTCTTCTTTTCCTGAAATGACTGTCTTGAGAAACTACTCTAAAAATATTTTTGTAGTATCCTCTCAATGTAGTGAATGTGGTGAAATATAGAGGATATTGCAAAGAGTCGACAATTCTAACTCTGTCAATCTAGCATCAGAGATTATGGGGAGATTAAGGGATTTTTTTCTAATAAGATGTAAGAGTTTTGATTGGGTCAAAAGGAAGTATGTTTAAAAAAAAGTAAATGTTTCAAATATTTCTTGAAAGAGGTAATCTGACTGTATGGGATTATTTGTGAATCTCAAATTTTGAAGTTCATGAGTGTACATTAGAATCATCTGTGGTCTCCTTTGAAACGTCATTCTTGGGCTCCAGTCCCAGGGATTCCAATTCAAAAGATCAGGGATGGGGTCTTGGAATCTGAATTTTCATAAGTACTTGATATGGGCTAGCTGAGGCTCACACTTTGAGAAATACTGAGGAGGTGATTTCAAAGGTCAATCTGTACTTCAGTTTCCTTGAGTCATTTATTTACATTGAAAGTATTTTCCTGAATCCTTGCCAGGAATATGAACAAAGTAATTTTTTAATGACTCACATAGGTATAAACAAGAAAATCTTCATGAAATCTGGATTTCTTCTGTGATTTCAAATTTGGAAAAAAACTTTAAAGCTTAAATATACATTCAGTATGTAGAATGCTATAAGTAATTGTTTGAAAGTGGTCCTGTTATGCCAAGAACAACTTGAGGGTGTTAAAAAATACACACAGAGTGTAGAAATATGTCACACTTACATGGAAACACTGCTGAAGGTTCACCCAAAGAAAGAGCAATAGAACCTTGAGACTTCCACCGAGATCATTTAAAGTACTGTGCCATAACCTGGGCTGAAATTAAAGTCATCTAGGAACTTTAATCAATTACATACATCTAAATTACAACTCAGACTAATTAAAAATGAATTTGTGAGGATTGGGAGGAGGTAATTCTGTTGTTCTACTAAAGCTAAGAGTCATTGGTTAAACTAAAATATATTCATCAATACAATTTCTAGTTTTACATGTCTTTCCTTTATTTCCCATATGATTAAGAAAATTTGTTTCATTTATGATCTCAGTAAAATGAGATCAGATCAGGAGAGAGACAACATTAATTGCATTAACAAATATTTACAAGTGAGATTTCTGACCTCATGGAACTTACTAATTAACAGAAATAAATAGCCTTCAAGACAAGAAGATATCAGGCTTCCATTCACTGGCTAAGGCTGAAAGTTGGTAGCCTAGGCTGTTTCAGCTCCTTTTTGGTATAATGACTACATCTGATCACAAGAAAATTAGTGGTAACTGGGCCATAGTCATTAGATCTGAATTTGTTGATTTCCCATAGGCAGAATTAAAAGAATGAACAAATACATTGAATGATTTAAAATTCTACAAATATTTATTAATTATTTAGAATGTGAAAACTATAGTTTATTAGTTAGAATGATTTTCACTATAAGTACCAAAATCCAACAATAATATGGTGATTTATTATCATACAAACTAAAAAAAAACCCCAAGATGTTAGGTGACTTCTATGTAATTAAATAATTTCATGAAAAACCTCATTTTTTTCTGACCTCCTGTGCTGTCTTACATATAAACTTTATCCTGAGTCTGGTCCTCCTTGTAGTTTGCAAGGGGAAGTTGGTTTCCTGTGTCAGTTCACACTATAGGCCTGGTTTCCAGCCAACAGATGCCAACCAGACAAATCTTTTACAGTAAGTACAGGGTGCAAGTCTTTCTCTTTAGTCTGACTGAGCCAACTTGGGTCATATGCCTATCTCTAAATCATCAGGAAATAAGAGAAGAGGGCCATTTGTGGATGAACTAGCATCCGTCTCTGAACTTGGAATGAACTTGTCTTCTTTTTCATGATAGGAAGGAGTGCATAGCTGAACAAAATTAAGCTTCTGAAAGAAGGAAAAAGGAGAGGAAATGGAAGCTGGCTAGTCTGCCTAAAGTTTTCAGAATGATAAATGATGTTTATTTAAATGAAAGAGATATTTTTGTCAATAAACATATTTTTTGCAGGCTCCTGTGCCTTTACAAATACAACTAATTAGGTATAAGTATTAGACAAAGTATTACTAACCAATTCCAAATTACTTATATAATGAATGATTTGATATATATCAAGGCAAGATATTTAAAATCATTTAATGCACAAAAAGAAGGGATATATACCTAACTTCCAAGGGTTATCATGCACTGTTCAGAGTAAACCTGAATTTTCTTTCAAGTTTGAAAAAGAAATCTTTGCACCAAATTGCTTGGGGTGGTCTTTTGCAATCAGATGAGAGTACCTCTCCTCTTTCTTGAAATGCCTTTTCCAATTCCAAGAACTTTATCACTTGGAACATATTCAAATATTAATTTGAAGATACCACATTTTTTGATTTAGTGTAATGATAAAGACTTCAGATGCTAGAGGCAGGCAACCTTTGTTTAAATCCTGCCCTGGCTACCTCCATACATTCCTTCAATATGTGTGTGATCTTGAATATGTTAATCAGCCATACTCGGCCTGTTTCTTTATGTATGAGGTGGGGTTAAAAATGGAATGTACTTCATAAGATTGTTGAAAATATTAGAACTAGAATTACACCTGTTATTTGGTAAGGGCTCAACAAGTATTAGTGAATATTACTAATTTCCTAAATAATCTATATAGGTCTATTATAAAAAATGATCATGGAAATTATACTGATATGAATAGTCAGCACTTGTTAATGTCTTACTATGTGCCAGGAACTATGTAATTATTTAAATTATGTAAACTGCACATTATGTTCTTGTAACAACAACATGAAGCAAATATCATTATCACCATTTCACACGTTGGAGTTCAGAGAGATCCTCGAGTTCCCACAGCTACTAACTAGACGGTTGAGGCTGGATTCGAGCTCATAGCCATCTAGCATTAAAGGCCTCTGCTCCTTCCCAGCTTCATAAAGTAAAATTATTCCCTCACCATCTATGGACTTGTGAAAGAGTCTTGCTGATTTTTACAAGAATCTGAGCTCCATTTTTTTCTCCAAAATATTTAAAAACACCTTTAAACGAAATAATAGGAATTAAAGCTATGGGTCAAAGTCGGCAAACTGGGCAGTACAGGCCAAATCCGGCCTACAGATGTCTATGTTGGACTTCTACCGTATTTATATTTTTCTGAAGTAATTGCCAACATCTAGAACTGGAAGATTTCATGTAATAATAAAGATTTCTGGCTTCTATTCAGTCTGAAAGCGCTGACAACTCTGGTTCCATGTGTTCCTCTAAAACCCATCGAACTGCACCTAAATGGGGGCAGCCTCCTTTGAGATTGGGCATACAATCTAGTTTGACCACTCCTACTTGTCCAATCACTTATTTTATTTTATTTATATTTTTAAAGGTTTTATTTATTTATTTTAGAGAGGGGAAAGGAGGAAGAAAGAGAAAGAGAGAAACATCAATGTGTGGTTGCCTCTTGTAGGCCCCCCACTGGGGCCCTGGCCTGTGCACAGCCCAGGCTTGTGCTGTGACTGGGAATCGAACAGTGACATCTTGGTTCGCAGGCTGGCACTCAGTCCACTGAGCCACATCAGCCAGGGCTCAATCACTTATTTTAGTTATCAAACTCCCCCTGGAGGCATTTTAATTGGTGATTTTCTGTAGGCAGTAAAAGTGTTTTTTTTTTTTTTCTTCTTTTCCCCAGTATGATTTATTCCTCTTGGAGGAAAATAATTGAATTATATTGTTGTCACCAAAAGTCCATTCCCCAACTTTGATATCAGAGCTGATGTACCACTCAGAAATTTGAGTCTCAGAAAAGATCTTCAAAAGGTAATACTGCCATGCCCTCTGCTTGCCTAATAAAGGATTTTCTGATTCTGGGTTAAACAAGGATAAACAACAAGCCTTGGAAACACGTCCCTAAAACAGCACATTTCATTGACGTCAGATCAGGTTTTCAAGCCATTAGGTCCTTGATTCAGCTAGTATTTAAGATCTTATCTCATGAATCATTCACAGAGAGAAGGAAAGAGCCTGCGGAATGTCTTCCTCTGGGGCAGGCATACGGATGAGATGTGGTATTGGAGCATGTCCAAAACTCAGATTTCCAGAGAGCTTGGCAAGAATATAGAAAGAGGGATTAAGAAGTAGGAGGTTCTTTTAAAGCTTAAAGCATCTGTGCCAATGGGACAAAACACCATTACTTTATATTTTTGGTCCCTAAACTAAGGAAGTCCTGTGGTTGTTTATTCTGGAAACATGGGTGTTCCTCCCTTTAGAGAAATTCAAAATGCAAGAATCCATATTTACCAAGAGGGGTTACAGAATTAAGGCACAGAATACTGTCCTTTCCTGAATGATTTCCTTCTATAGGCTTTTTAAAATTAGTAATAAACTTCCCTGGGACATTTATGCCATAGCTGTAGTTATAAAAATTATAAGCAGATGAGAAAATGAGGATTTAGAGAAGTTGCCAAGTTTTCACAGTCTCCCTAGGTTTATCTGACTGGAGAGTACAAATCAAACACTATGTCTTATTCTCCTACACTTCGGTCCCCCTCGGTGCCAGTGCACTATATTTTCACAAAATACGTTCACCGAAACTTAGGGTTTGTAGTTAAGATTCTGAATACATGTTCTATGAAGCCCAGTAAATACTGTTCTATGTAGTATAGATTTTTTACTTAAAAACAAAGAATAAGATACTTGAGAATTATTAGTAGTCACATGTTGGCATCTTTATTCACTGAATTGTTGGGAAATCATTCAAATGAATAGCAGATGTGGAAAGGAAAATAACAATAAAGCTTCTGTAAATGGAAAAATCCACAATATCTTTCAAACATTTTCCAGAAGACTGAACTTTTGTACAGTCTTTGCTATTTTAAAATGTGCTCATTTGTTTGGATACTTATTCATAATGAGATAAGTGATATTCATGCCAATGTATGAGTGTCATTTTGAATCCAAGAAAACAAAACAAAAGGGAAATTTCACATGAGATAGTCTTTCAGTTTCTATCTACTGCTAAAGCATCTTCTATAAAGAGCATCTCTGAAAGGAAAAAAATACCTTTAGTAGTTGCCTACTTTATAATATAACATAGTCATTTGCTTTAGAAGTTTGAGGAGGCACAGATGCATGTAAACCCTTAATCAAATATGGCTTGACATAAAACGAAAACTGTTTGGATTGTTTATTCTTAAATTTAAAAAGTTATTTTAAAACATTGGTTTTAGAAACTTATTTGGTAAAGGAAGCAGGGCTTATGAGTACAAATTCTTTCAGAAATGGCCACCAAATGGTGATCACATTTATTCTTGAGGAGTAGGAGGTAAAGAAAGAATAGAAAGCATGAGTTGATGGTAGATAATTCTCTGCGTTCCACCAGCAGCTATGGTTTCCATAGCCATATTTAAATGGCTGTATTATATTTGCCAAACATTCAACCATGGACAATGGACAATTTGATATATTTAAATTTTGCTTTTTGATTTATGGAGACAAATAGTCAGCTCCTTGATTCAAGGACAGAAGCTCTCCATTAAAACCAGCAGCATACCAGGAAGGGGTTTTCATTTTTATTTATTCACTTGACTGAAAGTGAAAAGACTTATAATAAAGAAATCAGGACTTCTGTCAAGATGGAGGCATAGGTAGATGTGCTTTGCCTCCTTGCACAACCACATAAAGGAATTACAACTAAATCTCAAAACAAATGACAATCTAAACTGTCAGAAAATTGAACTGTATGGAAGTCCGACAACCAAGGATTTAAAGAAGCCACATTCATCCAGATGGGTAGGAGGGATGGAGACATGGAGTCTGAGCAGAGAAGTGAGGAGACACGGTGTGGTGCAGAGAGGTGATGGTGGCGACAGAATGGGCTGAGCAGTCCCACATTCATGTGAGGTGGATAAAAATTGGGAGGGATACCTTGGGAGTGAGTGATCCCAGCTTCAAGCCAGATTACACAGCCCAGGGTACCAGTGCCAGAAGATAAATCCCTATAACTTCTGGCTGTAAAAACCAGTGGGGGTTGGGATGGGAGAGGAAACTGCTGGATTTTCAGAAGACTCTGCTTAAAGGGCTCCCACAGTCTTAGAACATATGCAAACCCACTCAAACTGGGACTCAGCACCAGGGCAACAGCTGGTAGGTTGCCAGTTGCACATGGGGAATCAGTGAAGGGACTGGCAATAGGGCGAGTGCTGGGCAGAATCCAGGCAGTGGCACAGTCTCCTCTCTGAGCTCTTCCCCCACACAGAGCCACAAAGCAGTGTAGTGGGTTGCCTCATCTTGGCAATTACCTGAGACTCTGCCTCACACAATTTATAGGTGCATTTCTACAATAGGCTATGCTCCTAAGACAGGGAGTCAAAACGGCTCTACCTAACAGTTCTACCTAATACACAGAAACAAATACAGGGAGGCTGCCAAATTGAGGAGACAAAGGAATGTGGACCAAATGAAAGAACAGAATAAAACACCAGAAAAGAACTAAATGAAACAGAGATTACTAACCTATCAGATGCAGAGTTCAAAACACTGGTGATCAGGATGCTCAAAGAACTCATTGAGTACAGCAACAACATAAAGGAAGTAATGAAGGTTGTACTAAGTGAAGTAAAGAAAAAATCTACAGGGAACCTACAATGAAGGGAAGAAAGACAGGATTCAAATAAAAGATTTGGTACGTAAGGAAGAAATAAACATTCAACCAGAACAAAATGAATAAACAAGAATTCAAAAAACAAAAAAGATAGTATAAAAGAATTTGGGACATCTCCAGTCATACCAATGTCTGAATCATATGGATGCCAGAAAGAGAAGAGGAAGAGCAAGAAACTGAAAACTTATTTCAAAAAATAATGAAAGGCAACTTCCTTAATTTGGTGAAGGAAATAGACATACAAGTCCAGGAAGCACAGAGAGTCCCAAACAAGATGGACCCAAAGAGGACTACACCAAGACACATCATAATTAAAATACCAAAGGTTAAAAATAAAGAGAGAATCTTAAAAGCAGCAAGAAGTGACTAGCAAGAAGTATTCAAAGTGATGAAAAGCAAGGACCTACAACCTAGATTACTCTATCCTGCAAAACTATAATTTAGAATGGGCAGGCAGAAAAAGTGCTTCCCAGACAAGGTAAAGCTAAAGGAGTTCATCACCACCAAGCCATTATTACATAAAATGTTAAAGGGACTTCGGAAAAAGAAGAAGATCAAAACCATGAACATTAAAAAGGCAACCAATTCACAACTATCAAAAACTGATTCTAAACAAACAAACAAGCAAACAACTAGAACAAGAACAGAATCATAGGTATGGAAATCATTTGGAGGGTTTATCACCTGGGAGGGGGGAAGGGGAGAATGGGGAAAAGGTGTGGGGACTATAAAACATAATTTGTAGGTACAAAATAGACAGGGGGATGTTAAGAATAGTATAGGAAATGATGAAGCCAAAGATCTTATATGCACGACCCATGGACATGAACTAAGGGGGGAATTGCTGGAGTGAAGGGAGGTACTAGGCAGAGTGTGGTTAAGGGGGAAAAATTAGAACAACGGTAATAACATAATCAATAAAATATACTAAAAAACGAAATCAAGTAGAGTAAATGTAAATAATTTCATCAGCAAATTATAAATATGGGGTATTTTAAAATTTCAGACAATATATTATAAATAAATTGTAAATAATATTGTAAATACATTTTAAATTTATTTCTAAATAAAATTTCTAACCTCTGGATCAGCACAGATAACCTTTGCTAGATAGGTTATTATACAGGTGTAATTGCATAAACTGTGCACTTAGGAATATTTTCATTATTTGTTTTATGTGGCATCCATGTTTTATGTTGATTCAGCCATGCTGTACCCTCACCATTGGTTGTAACTTCCACACTGCTTCTGTGATTACACATGTACTGCTTTGCCCAATAGATTGGTAACAATCTTGAGGCAACTGATTCCTTGAAAAACACTTTCAGATTTCTATTTTCTCTTTTTTTTTTCTCAACTTTTACCACTAAAATATACTCAGGCTAGCATTCTGAATTATAAAGACAAAGGGTCTAGTCACTCCTGTGACAGTAGTCAGCTAAGTGAGTGCACCTAACCTAGACTAGCCCAAGAGTTTAGATCTGCTCACCTAAAGGCTTTTAAGCTGAGTAAATGCTTATTATTTTAAATCACTGGGTTTTAGGGTTGTTTTATCATACAGCATTATTATACAGCAGATTGAAATACTTTATTTTTATTTATGAGTTGAGTCCGAGAAGAAATACATTCATAAAAAAGATGTCAAAAAATAGATGTAAATAGCTTTGTTCATTGCAATTGATACATAGGGAATTTTTTTTTAAAGTTTCAATCATGGAATATATAAAACTAGATGGCATTTGAATTCTAGTTATTATTAAAAGAAAATATTTAATTAGTTGACTAGCATAGATCAGTGAAAGATTTATTTCTTTATCAGATAGATTGTTATACCTGTATGGTACATTTCTTGGCTATGTAGGCATGTTTTATTTCATTGTTTTATAAATGTGGCATGAATATATTTTATATTGTTCATGCTATTCTTTGCATGTGTCTTTCTTCATTTTATACTAGAGTTCTCCACTATTGGACTGATGTCAAAATTGGAACATCTTTACAATTCCTGACATAAAATCAAGGAGAAAGCAATCTAAAGAAAATATGTAGAGGTAAAACAAGATTTAGGTTTTATATCAAAACATGTATATCAACAAACTGTTGTGATAAGGATTTACCCAGATGGGCAAGTATCAATCCCATTAAAATGGCAGTTTATTTGATCATTTCCACTCAAATAACATATCACAAATCAACAGAGCCTATTTTGAGAGGAACATGATATAATTTGGGCCATATCTTAGTCTTCTTGCAAATGTAAATTGCCAACTCTGAGGTGCTTTGGAAATGGGTGAATAACTTTAAATTTTATTGGCTTAAATATATATATATCTTTAAACTGAGGAAATTATAGACCTTTCTGATTAAGAGATACCATTATTTCATTCTATTATTGTAGCTGGTCTCAGTGCAGAGATCCGGATAAACATGCACTTTTAAAAAAATACTTAAACTTTTTAGAGTAGTTTTAGGTTCACAGCAAAATTCAGAGAAAGGTGCAGAGATTTCCCATGTGTCCTCTACCCCAATATATATGTAGATCCTCCCTCATTAACAACCTCCCCACCAGAGTGGTGCGTTTGTTACAGTTGATGGACCTACACTGACATATCAGAATCAGAGGTTGTCTAATAGTTTACATTAGCATTTAGAAAGTCTAGTAGTTTGCATTAACATTCATTCAGTGTTGTACATTCTATGGGTTTGGACAAATGTATAATGGCGTACATCCACCATTACAGTATCATACAGAGTATTTTCACTGCCTTAAAAATCTGTGCTTCAACTAGGTATCCCTCCCCACTCCAGACCCTGGAAATCATTAATATGTTTACTGTTTCCATCGTTTTGCCTTTTCCATAGTGATACATACTTGAAATCATACAGTACTTTTACATTGGCTTGTTTCACTTAGTAATATGCATTTAAGGTTCTTCCATGTCTTTTCATGGCTAGATAGCTCATTTCTTTCTAGTACTTAATAATAGTCCATTATCCGGATGTCCTGCAGTTTATTTATTCATTCATCTACTGAAGGACATCTTTCTTACCTCCAAATTTTGACAATTATGAATAAAGCTGCTTTAAACATCTGTGCGCAGGTATTTGGGTGGACATAAATACCAATGAGCGTGACTGCTGAGTTATACAGTAAGGGCATATTTGGTTTTGAAGGAAACTACCAAACTGTCTTTCAAAGTGGCTGTGCCATTTTCCACTACTGCCAGCAAAGAAGGAGAGTTTCTGTTGTTCCACTTCCTCATCTGCATTTGGTGTTGTCAGTATTTTGGATTTTGACTATTCCAACAAGCACGTAGTAGCATCTCATTGTTGTTTTAATTTGCATATGATTTGGAGCATCTTTTCACATGTTTACTTGCAATAGTATATCTTTTTTGGTGGGGTGTCTGTTAAGATCTTTGGCCATTTTAAAATCAGGCTGTTCATTTTCTTATTAAGCTTTGAGAGTTTTTTCTGTATTTTGGATAAAGTCCTTTATCAGATGTGTCTTTTAAAAGTATTTTCTCCCAATCTGGCTTATCTTCTCATTCTCTTGACATAATCTTTCTCAGAGGAGTTTTTAATGTTAATGAATCTTGGTTACTAATTGTTTCTTTCATGGATATTGCCTTTGGCATACTGTGCCGTGCACTTGTCAATTTGGAAAAGATTTTCTACCACAGCCCTACATTAGTATAGGACGCTACTGAAAACGGCCCCGCAGACTTTGATTTGCCCTTTCCAGGGATGGACAGCTCAAACTTCATGAGGCAGTCCTTAATTTTTATTTATTGGGAAGTTCCTATTTTATGCTTATTTATAATCTGATTCTCTTTATTTCTCACCAGAATACAATATGAGATGTGTCTGTTTCTTCTTCAATGTGACCACAATCTCAATAGTCAAGATGATTCTCATTTTCCTTTCTTTCAGTTTTTTCTTTTTTCTTTTTCATCCTCAACCAAGGACATGCTTGTTGATTTTAGAAAGAGAGGAAGGGAGAGAGAAAGAGAGGAAGAGAAAAAATGATGTGAGAGAGAAACATTGTTTGGTTGCCTTTTGTATGCGGCCCAACTGAGGCTGAACTTGTAACCCAGGCATGTGCCCCTATCAGGAAGCGAACCCACAACCTTTCAGTTTCCAGAATGATGCCCAACCAACCGAGCCACACTGGCCAGGGCAAGGGGATTCTTATATCTAAAACATCAAGTCCTTTTATTTTGCTTTATGTAATGAGGTTCCTCTATCCCTCATTATCAGTCATTCTCACTGTGGACACTGTTTTAATATATTTTTAAAATGAACTAAAGGAAAGAATCCAAGTGTCAATCCAATCATTGCTGAACACTGGGACTACTGCTTCTCTTTGTCTAGCCTATTTCATCGATTCATCAATATTTCTCAAACTTAGTTAGCCTTTTTGTCAGAATACAATGAAAAAATAAAAAACTACCTTAGATATTTTAAACAAAAATTTTTTAATACAAATAATTGGCTATACTAGTAATGGACAAGTTAAGTAGTGAGAGTAAGCACTTCTGCGTCTATAGGGCTTGGGTTACAAAAATAGGAGGTAGTGTAGCATAGCTCAAGATCTGAGTTCACCTGGCAGAAGGTGAGGACACTATGGGAGGGACTGTCCAGCAGGACCGGAGCCATAGAAGAAAAATGTGCTCTGCTGGGGATGTCACCTATAGCAGAGAGGAGCAGGGATAAGGAGAAAGAAAGAAGATGAAGATGAAGAAGAAGAAGCAACACCCTGGCTTGTCCTCTCTTTGCACAACCTTTAGTTCAGGTACAGAGAATGGATGGAGACAGATTACAGAAGAAAATCTGAGTTTACTTTTAGACATTCCAAATTTGAAGAGCCTGTGGATTATCCAAAGGAAGATATCTGATAAATATTTTACAGATAGGGAGATGTGGGCTGGAGCTATGTCTTTGTGAATCATTATTATATAAATTGCTATTGAAGATATAGAGTGTATAAAATCAAGGGATTGCATAGAATAAAAAAAAGAATTGAGGGCAAAGGATGAAATCCAAGGAACACAAATGTAGGTGTGCACAAAGGAAGAAGAGCCTATAGAGGAGGCCAAGAAGGGGGAGACAACGAAGCATAAGAAAAACCAAGAGAATCTGGTAGTATGAGATGGAGATAAATTAGAAAAAAGGGTTAAAAGTATCCATTGATTTTCATTTTGGTTATGGCTAAGAAGTCAGTGAAGATATGGAGAGGAAGATCAATTACAGCTTATTGAATCGTGAAAAGAAATGAAAGTGGCACATGAGTGTAGACAACTCATGTAAGAAACTTGACTGTGATTAAAAAGAAAAATACATCTAGTGGCTATTGATTAGTATGTAGTAACAAACTGGATGTAATAATAAGTGTTGTAAGTTCTGATATAAAGAACCATTCCAGACCTCGCATTGTGTACTTGTTCATCTAGGCGTTCGTCTGTATCCTTTGTCATATTGTTTATTATTTCATGAACTGATAAACATGTTTCTCTGCATTCTGTGAGCTGTTACAACAAATGAATGAACCCAAGGAGAGGGTTATGGGATCTTCCGATTTGTAGCCAACTCAGACAGAAGGTATGAGAAACCTGAGAATTTGCCATTGAGATTGGCATTTGAAGTTGGGGGACAGAACCTTAACCTCTATGGTCCGCATTAACTCCCATAGTTAGTGTCAGGATTGCATGGTGTGGACAAGCCCACACATCAGAAGTACTGTGAGTGTGAGAGTAAAAGAAGAAAACTAATTCTTCTCTAATATCTATAACAAATTCTTCCAATATAGGAAGTACTACTATTTGAATTTTACATGAATTAGAGCAAAGCCTACTCAGAGGATGTGTGTAGTGTATGTGTATCTGTATGTATATGTATATGTATATGGTTACATCTTTATCTGTACCAATATATCTATATGTCTTTATATCTATATCTATATCAT
Source organism: Desmodus rotundus (assembly GCF_022682495.2). Lineage (NCBI taxonomy): Eukaryota > Metazoa > Chordata > Mammalia > Chiroptera > Phyllostomidae > Desmodus > Desmodus rotundus. Next base: position 146,317,915 of record NC_071388.1, on the reverse strand, counting down.
CTATCTATATCTATATGTATGTCTATATCTATATCTATACCTATATGTACACCTATACCTATCTATCTTACTCTCTCTATATATACAGGGTCTAGGGCAAAATCTTTTATTACAAAATCATAAGCATGTAATTCCGTACCATAACAATGTCACTCTCAAACACACCACATGACATTTTAGGTGAAATGTTCAAATTAAAACTATAAATTATTACACCCATATTATTGCCCTCAACCACACTCAGGCAGACCTTACTTCTGCCAGACCCTGTATAGATAATGCTAAAACCTGAAACAAGTGAAACCAGATTTAGTGACAGAAACAGCTCACCGTGGTATTGGGTCTTTCAGATTCATGACTATATACTTAATTTTTATGTCTTCTCTCCTAAATCAGGCCTTTATATATTAACTGCAGCATTCTCTCCATTCTCCTCTCCGGCTTCCTTGAATCAAGTTTCTCACTTCCTACCTAACCCACACATTTACTTGGTGAATCTACCATAAACTCCACTTTGATCATATCACTCCCTTGTTCAAACAATAAAGTATCTCCTACTACATCCAATAACTCTTTGCCTATTCATTTTATTTATTAAAATAAAAAGTACAATAGTTCAGTACATTTGGGAAACACTGAATTTTCTGTTGCTTTGTTTCTTAGAAAAGGAACTTCTATTTGCATGGCACAGAGCAGCAGTGTTTTATAGAAAAATTCATTCTGGGAAATCTTACCACGATGCAGGCACAGACAAATATTCACTTTAGGGAGCATTTCCTGATCACAGAAAACCTGATAAGAAATAGAATGGCACAGGTTGGTAACAAAAATAAAACCTAGAATAAATTCTCTGGAATGATGTACATGGAGACCCGTATTTCTGTTTGCAGCGCTACCATTCTTAATTCATGACTTGCCTATTGTAATTATCTAAGCAGATTTGGTTTTGATTTTCTTTAATATTTCCTATTTTTCTTGGGTGCTTTCACAATAGCTTCCAAAGCCTTGTTTATATTTCTAAATTAATGGCTTGTGTAAGGAAATGAACCTAGCAGTGAAAAAAGAAAGCAAGCACTAGAAAATGAGTCCATAAATGAATTTCAGAGTAATGTTTGCTGACAAAATGGTGTTGTGGTTTTCTTTTCTCCTAGTTTTCCACTCGTAGGTAACCATGCCATACGTTTGTTTTTATGGTCTTTACTTTGTCTTGTATAAGGTCTGATAAGCAATTTGAAGTCTGAAAATAAAGATCGACTTTTTGCACTTCCGGGGTGATATTAGGACTTTGTGGTTGTTTGCACAGTTCCACTTAAAGATGACAATCGCAGGCACATTGATGAATAAGAATGTTTTCTCTGTGCCTATGGAGATAAAGTGAACTTGCAAGTACTGAATGGTAGAGTTGCAGTGAAGGACATCACACAATTCTGGCCTTTAAGTAAAATTATATATGAACGCAAATGCATTTCTCTAATACAGGGAAACGTGCAATCACATGGAGATGCAGATGTGGTGCGGCCTGATATTCAGATGTAGAGAGCAGCCCTTGGTACCAAGCATCTCTGGTGCCCAAGTGCAATGGGCAGAATAATGCCCCCCAAAGATGTCTGTGCTCTAATCCCCAGAACCTGTGAATATGTTGCCTGACATGGAAAAAGGGATTTTGCCTATGTGATCAATGTTAAGGACTTTAAAATGGGGAGATTATCCTGTGTTACATAAGTGGACCTGGAAGACCTCACATTCTGTTTGGGATGTGGTAGCAGTCAATCAATGGGAAGAGCTTCCTGATAAGCCAGAGAACCACCTAAGATAGCCAGTGCCAGTGGGTGAGACAATGCTTCCCCGCCATCTAGTGAGAGCCCTTGTTTATATGGGGCTAGAAACTTCTCGAGAAAGATTTTGAATTCTGATCTCACAATAGGTGACATACAGAAATGCCTGTCACTTTAGCTGAATTGGGATGAGGAACAAATTTATAGAGGTTTGACTGAAACTCCTAGGAAAAAAATTTCTTAGAGGTAAAATGATGACTAGCCAGAAATTCCAGTCACCCACAGGGTTTAGGAATTAGGGAGGAAGAATATGTAACTCTGAGCAGACCCATAAGGATCCACACCCCTGCTGAGTAGTACAGTGGTTAAGAGTACAAGATTCAGAGCCAGGACTGAAATCCTGGATCTTCCACTTAGTAACTGGACATCCTTGGGTAAGTTACTTCTTGCACTTTGGTTCCATCAACTGCAAAATGGAAATAATAGTATCTGCATTAGAGAGCTTTTGTAAAGATGATGGGTCACTACACCTAGAGTGCTTAGAAAAGTTTCAGACATATTTAACATTGCATAAATGTAACTACTATTAATATCCTTGGGATGAAGGAGTATGGGGCTTTTCTTAAGGAGTAGAACACAAAGAGAAGCTACTTTTGTATATGTACATGTACATGCATATGTACATGTATATGAGAGGGACCCAGTGAGCAGTAGAAACTTCATTTGGTGGCTGTAAGGTGAGAGGCAGAAAGGAAAGTAGGGGCCAGCCGGGAGTGCGCTAGTAGTGCTGGTGCAGACACAAGCCTTCATTAACTGAAAGGCAGCTGAGAGCTGTGGTGGTGTGGAAGCAGCAAGCCTGAGAGCATTAGTGGCTGAGGACACAGTGATTAAAGTTGGTGGCATACTGGACTGCACTGAGGTAGTGACCCAGTAGAAAGGGCCGGGCATATAGCCTGGAGTAAAGTAACATGGGAGATTGCTATGACACAGGAGTTGAGAAGAAGGTGTCCTTGGGTATAATCCCAGCAGAGGAATTGCTGGGTCAAAAGGCAATTCCATTTTTAGTTTTTCTGAGGAAATTCCGTACTGCTTTCCACAGTGGCTGCACCAGTCTGCATTCCTACCAATAGCGTTCTAGGGTTCCCTTTTCTCCACAACCTCACCAACACTTGTTGTTTGTTGATTTGTTTATGATGGCTATTCTGACTGGTACGAAGTGTTATCTCATTGTGGTTTTAATTTGCATCTCTCTGATGGCTAGTGATGCTGAGCATCCTTTCATATGTCTATGAGCCCTCTGTATGCACCCCTATGTGGATAGTAGTGTTATTTACAATAGTCAAGGGTGGAAATAGCCTAAGTGCCCATCAGTGAATGAATGGATTAAAAACCCATGGTACATTTACACAGTGGAATATTATGCAGCAGGAAGAAAGAAGGAGCTCCTACCTTTCACGACAGCCTGAATGGAACTGGAGAGTATTATATTAAGTGAAATAAGCCAGGTGGTAAAAGACAAATACCATGTGATCTCACCTCTAAGTGGAACCTAATCAACAAAACAAATAAGCAAGCAAAATAGAACCAGAGACACTGAAGTAAAGAACAAACTGACAGTGACTGGAGAGGGGGAGGAAAGAGGATAATGGGAGAAAGAAGGGGAAAGGTCAAGCCAAAGAATATGTATAAAGGACCCATGGACAAAGTCAATGGTGGAGAGGGTTGAATGTGGGAGGAGGGTTGAGCAGGGCAGGGGAGAGTAATTGGGAGGAAAATGGGGACTAATATAATTGAACAACTATAAAAAAATAAATAATTAAATAAAAAACTATAAGAGAAAAAAGAAGAAGGTGGTCTGAGCCAGATACAGCTAATGTACAGTGGGTTTACCTATTGTGGAAACACCTGTAGGGGAGGAATCTCCAGTGGGGATTCCCACGGAGGTTCTGGAGGGAGATCTGTTAAGGGGATGGGGCAGAGGCTCTGCATTGGGAAGGTGGGGCCTTTCAAACCAATAGGCTTTGTGTCTTTCACTGCGACCTTATGTGTGCCCACAATTAGGTAAGAACTGGGGAAGCCAGGAGGTGCAAACTACATATTATATAATGCAACAGACCCTCTAATGGAAGAACCAAGGGGGAGCCCAGAGGAGGGCACATGTTTAAACTCAACACAATGAAAAAAGAATGATTTAGAGAAAAATTAAAATAAAACGTGCTAAGAAGAAAACTGAATTAATTTCTGTGGGTTTTTTTTTTTTTTTGTATTCTACTTGTGTTACTGCTTCATCCTAAATTTATGTGCCTTTATTTTGGGTTCTGTGAAACTAAATAGGATTGAATTGGCTTTTGACCTCTCATTCTTTACAAACAGATTATGCTGATAGCTTTTGTCAACCATTTACATTAATCGTGCATACTTTGTATACCTGACCCTTTAACAGACAGTGAGGAGGTGGTACGCACATTGGTATACCACCCATTGCTTCTTCAGAAAGCAATTTTCAAATGGTTGTAGCACATGAGAAGAAAATGTCATAAATCACCCAGGAAGGTTATGCAAATATATATGCATAGCCCTGCGATGCAGCAAACGGTACACACAGTCTTCAAAGGGAACACATGGATACGCATGCTTGTGTGCACATGTTGTTTTACACTTGGCCTTAACTCTCGTGATATCAAATAGTGCCAAAGGCACTTAATAATTTTAATATTTAGTGTCCACTTATAAAAGCTACATTTATTTCTGAATTCATTAGTCAATAAAACACAGATATAAAATAAAATCCAAGGTTGGAGTCAGATTTAATAAAATTCACTTCATATTTTGCTACAATAATTGATCATAGTCTGAATTGGAAGGAATTCAGATGTCAGATACTTCAGCCTTTCCCCCAATACAGAAAACCTTTCTACATCATCCCTGAGAGATTGCTTCTAGAATATGTTCTCCACTTTCAGTGTCATTAACACTTCTTTAGTATTCTTTCCTAGTTCCTGTTTTTCTTCCAGTTTCCTAATAACACCTACCCACAGCTATCTCCTTTCTTATATCTCCTCACACCTTTTCCCTTTCTGCCCCTCATGTCCTTTCTTTATTCTGCATTCCGATGGTCTTCAAATAATAACTATAAATATGACTTCTAATACTTAACTCTGTTCTTGACTCTCACACCCCAGGCATGAGTTTTGAGCTGTCTGATAGATCTTTTCTGCCAAATATCCCATTAGAACCACAACTGAACGTGACTTAGCTCTTTTGGTTGATGGCATCACCATACTCTGGTTTTAAAACCCCAGGTATTTCTAAATCTTCTCTCCCTTGCTCTCTGTACAAATTTAGTAGAGAGGAAAGAATGAACTTGGAATTCAAAGAATTTGGTCTTGGTTTTAGCCTCCCTAATTAATGGCCTTTGGGATAATTGAACAATTCATTTAATTGCTTTGAGCTTTAATTTCTCTAACAAACGAGCTGATGGGAACAAATAATTTCTAAAATTCTTTCCAGCTCTGACATTCTGTTGCTGTGTGTGATTCCAAATCCTATCAATTCTCTTGCCTCAGTTTTGGTTGCATCTAACTCCTCGTCTTTATTTCTGCCACTTCATCTCACCTGACCCCATCCCTGAGGTCTCATCTAGACTTTCAGATCTTCATTGGATTTTTTCTCATTTAACTATCTCTTTAACTTATCTTTCCAATACATTGCTTAATTTCCATAGGAATTTTCCTGAAACACAATGTGGTGATGCCATATTTTGTTCACTAACCTGCAATGACTCACTACATCCTAAGGTTAAAATCCAAATCCATAGTTGGACTCCAATCTATGACTTCCTCTTCCTCCTTTCTCTCTTACCCATATTAATCTACAGTTGTAGAGGTCGCTTGGCTGACTTGCCCTTCCTGTATATATCTTCCATTTTTTCTAGACCAAGCTACTTTGTTCATCCTATTTACTCTGTTTAATATTTTTTTGCTTTCCACTACTCCATGTCCGCATCCTGTTAATTGCTTAAATTTAAAAGAAAAGCCTTCCATTAAGCCTTCTCTATAAATTGGGCAAGAAATACAAACTATTATAACAGACAAATCTCCAAATATTAGCGGCTTAAACTCTAACACCCACATTCCACTGGCCAAAAATTACATGATAGAGAGGCTGAGAAATATGGTTTCACTGTGCACCCAGAAAACAAAGGAAAGAAAATGAGTTTTGCTGAATATGTAAGTCTTTGAACTTTCATTCTTCCCTCCCATCCAAGAACTCAGAAATAATTTCTCCATTTTGAAAACACTCAAATTCATTTATGCAAAATATCTATAATTCTATTGTACCATAATTGTTAAGAGTCAATACAAGGAGGGACCACAAAAAACTCCAGAAATGTATTTATAAAAAAGTAGTGTGTATTTATTCTTATCTTACATGTTTGAATTTCAGTCACCTTTAAAGTCCTCTCCATTTGAGGTAATACAACTATCGAGATGTTTTTTTCTACTGCTCAGAAGTTTTTGAACTCATTGATTTTGATGCCTTTTAGTGCTTCTGATGTTTTTTGTTTCACCTCTTCCACATTGGCAAGACACTTCCCTTTGAGGACTTTTTCATCTGGGGAAACAAACAAAGAAAATTTGCTCCAGGTGAGATCTGGTGAATAGGGAGAGTAGGGCACAGGGGTCATGCTGTTTTGGGTCAAAAACTGCTGAACACTCAGTGAGGTGTGGGCAGGTGAGCTTGTAAATCAGCCATCATGAAATGGGCAAACGTGTTGTAACAGTCTTCAGGAAAAATTCACTGAAGCTGAATGCCTCTCACAACAATGCCAGCAGGTATACAGACAATAGACAGGTTTCTAGAACACTTACCTAGCTGGGGAAGCCTGTACTGCAAGGGGCCTGCCCTCCAGAAGATAATTCTGGGTTTTTGTGGTCCCCCCTTGTATTTCCAGATTCATACAATTTGACCATATTTTCAAATTCTCAGTCTTGGATGTAATAGTCTCATATATTTTAAAATTTCCTCTATGTCTAGTTTTAAACTTCTCTTTTCATCTCCAAATTTGTTAAAGTTCTTCATCTTAATTTCTTGATTATATTTGTCAGATATGTTTATCTATTTTATGTTTTTCTTTTTCAAAGACCAAGATTTTGGATTTCTTTTTACATTTTGCCTCAGTCTTTTGGATCATGGCTCTCATCTTTATTTTCTATTTCTTCTTTATATATTGGCAATTATTTTTTCCTATGTTTATAATTTCTTAAATTTTTATTTATCTAACTTAAATAAAGTAACTTAAGTGTAACAATTGCTTTTGACCAGACCTTTGGTCCATGCCCTAACCATACTGTGATAAAATCTCTACTCTGCCCCTTGTGGCACATTCTACATCGGATAAGTGATTTAACCACTCCAGGCCTCACTTTATGCAAATGCAAATGGGAATAAAAGATTACTTTCTTCATAGGTTTGTTGTGAGAACGTAATGTGCTAATGCTTGGAATTCACCTAGCAGAATCTCTATCACATTTCACTACTCAATAAATGTTGGCTCTTATTGGATTTTACAATTTTGGGTATTTCCTAGTATGTAGTGTTAATTTGTACTCTTTCTTTGACTCAGTATTTATTTGGGTACATTTTAAATATTTTATATTGTTGGAGTACTTTGTTTAAGCTTTGTTTAATAATTCATTACATATTTTTATTGTGTTTTGAAAGTGTATTCTGAAGAATTTCTGTTTGGGATAATTTCCATTCTCTTAATGTTCTAGGGTATTGTCACTTCTTTTTATTTTTTTAATTAATTTATTTTAATATAAATATAGTAAGTATACGATATTATATTAGTTTCAGATATACAATATAGAGATTCCACACGCATATACCTTATGACGTGATCACCACACTAAGTCTAGTAACCATCTGTCCTGTGCAAAGCTAATCACAGTGTTATTGACTCTATTCCCCTTCACCTTTTTCATCCACCCCCCTCCCCTCTCGCCACCGTCAGTTTGGTCTCTGTTTCTATGAGTCTGTTGTTCTTTTGTTTTCTTTGCTCATTTGTTTTGTCTTTTTAGATTTCATATGTAAGTGAACTCGTATCATATTTGTCTTTCTATGTCTGACTTATTTCACTTAATATAATACCCTCTAGGTCCATCTATGTTGTCACAAATAGCAAGACTTTAATTTTATTATTACTGACTAATATTCCATTGTAAATATACCACATTTTTATCTATTTGTTTATCAATGGATACCTAGGTTGCTTCTATATCTTGGCATTATATTGTAAAGAATGTTGTAATGAACATATGAGTGCATACATCTATTTGAATTAGTGTTTTTGTTTTCTTCAGATAAATATACAGAAGTGGATTTGATGGATCTAATGGTAGATCTACTTTTAGTTTTTTGAGGAACCTCCATACTACTTTCCATTGTGGCTGCACCAATTTGTACTCCCACCAAAAACACACAAGGGTTCCCTTTTATCCACATCCTCATCAACACTTGTTATTTGTTGACTTTCTGATAATAGCCATTCTGACAGGTGTGAGGTGGAATCTCACTGTGGTTTTGATTAGCATTTCCCTAATAATTAGTGACATTGAACATCATTTCATATGTCTGCTGGCCATCTGTCTGTCCTCTTTGGAGAAATGTTTCTTCATGTCCTCTGTCCATTCTGTGATCAGATTATTTTTGTTTTTGTTGAATTGTATGAGTTTCTTATATATTTTTGTCATTAACCCCTTATTGGATATATTATTTGTGAATATATTCTCCCATTCAGTAGGTTTTCTTTTTGTTTTGTTGATGGTTTTCTTTGCTGAGCAGAAGCTTCGTAGTTTGATATAATCACATTTGTTTATTTTTGCTTTTGTTTCCCTTGCTCAGGGGAATCCTTGTATATTTTCTATGTGGAAGTTATGAATTTTAATAGACATCAAATTCTCTGGCTCTTTATTCACTTCTATTAAATGAGTTTGTCATGAATTGACATGTAGTAACCATGCCTCCTGATATGATTATTATTTTATCTTTTGTATTTTGATTCTTGGGTACTTGGCACAGATATTTGCTAATAAATATAACTACATTTATATTGCTTCTTTTATAAAGATAATATAACTCTCTTTGTATTGTTAATAGTTTTTATCCTGAATTCTAATTTGGCTGATATAGATATTGCCACTCCTGTTGTCTTTTTGTTTGCATTATATGAATATATCTTGGCCTATCTTTTATTTATAACCTTTCCAAGTCATCTTGTTTTAAGATTGTCTCTTGTAAACAGCATATTGTTGAATGTTGTTTTCTACTCTAATCTGAGAGTCTTTGCCTTTTAATTGGGAAGTTCAGCACATTTACATACATTGTCATAACTGATCTGTTTGGTCTTACTTCTGTCATCTTGTATTGTGGATTCTATTTTCTGTGCTTCCTTGCCATTTTCTATGTTTCCTCTCTTGATATTTGGACCATATTTTGTTTGCTTTTATCTTTTGAAGAGATTTAAAAGAGAGAACTTCTGTTTTAAATTCTACCAATTATATCTTTAAGTTTATCTCATATACATTTAAAACAATACTTCTTTAATTATGATATTGAAGAATAAAATAATACCTTTGGTCCCATCTCTACATAGCATGATTTTACTTTTCCTACCCTATGCCAACTTCTAGTTTATGACATAATTCCTTTTCTTGTCTTTCGTTTCCAACACAGCTTTATTAAAAAGATTTTATTTATTTATTTATTTTTGTATTTATTTATTATTTTTAGAGAGGGGAAGGGAGGGAGAAAGAGAGGGAGAGAAATATCAATGTGTGGTTGCATCTCACGTGCCCTCTAGTAGGGACCTGGCCGGCAACCCAGGCATGTGCCCTACACTGAGATTCGAACCAGCGACCCTTTGGTTCACAGGCCAGTACTCAATCCACTGAGCAACTCCAGCCAGCGCTCCAGCACAGCTTTTTAATAAGAAGTTGAGAAAGTGTCTATCAAGTACTTCTAGCATGTCATCAGTCCTTTCATTTTTTCTGAGAACCGTTTTCTTACTTTGTGACACTGGAGGAAATTAAGACAGTGGTGCAAGCTATTTCAATTCAAGTTAAGAAACAATTTGGTGATATCCGTCACTGAACGCCAGCTATGTTGTCCTGACTTCAGTTCTCAGACATGCCAACCTCTCTCCCACCATTGTGTCTTTGACCATGGCTTTATTATTTTCCTTCAAGTCTCTTTTAAATGTCATCTTCTCAGAAAGTTCTTCTTTAACTCACCAAACAAAAGTATATCTGAACTCCCCATTATTTTTTTTCTTAGCTCTTTATTCTCCGTTATAACATTTACCATAATGTAATCATACATTACTTCATTTGTTTGCCTGTTTATTATCTGTGACCTTGACTAGGCCATAAATTCCATACCAAAAATAACAAAGTCTATTTTGTTTACCACAGTGTACTATAATTTTAACACATTGCCTAATAGAGTGAGTGCTTAGGAAATACTTGTTGAATGAATAAGTGAATTGAAGGCAAAGTAGAGTGTTTAAAGAATTGTTATACTTTTCTGATTTTAAATGTATTTTATTGACTATGTTATTATAGTTGTCCCAGATGTTCCCCTTTTGCCCCCCTCTGCCCAGGTCCCCCATTCCCACCAGTGACCCCCCCCTTAGTTCATGTCCATGGGTTGTGCATGTAAATTCTTTGGGTTCTCCATTACCTATACTGTTCTTAACATCCCCCTGTCTATTTTGTACATACCCAATTATGCTTCTAACTCACTATACCTTTTCCCCCATTCTCCTCCTTCCCCTTCCAGCTGGTAACCCTCCAAATGGTCTCCATATCTATGATTATATTCTTATTCTAGTTGTTTGCTTAGTTTGTTTTTGTTTTTTAGATTCAATTGTTGATAGCTGTGTATTTGTTGTCATTTTAATGTTCATAGTTTTGATCTTCTTTTTCCTAAATAAGTCCCTTTAACATTTCATGTAATAAAGGCTTGGTGATGATGAACTTCTTTAGCTTTACCTTGTCTGGGAAGCAGCTTATAGTTTTGCTGGATAAAGGAATCTTGGTTGTAGGTTCTTGCTTTTCATCATTTTGTAGAGTTCTTGCTAGTCCCTTCTTGCCTGCAAAATTTCTTTTGAGAAATCAGCTGATAGTCTTATGGTAACTCTTTTGTGGGTAAATCTCTGCCTTTTTCTTGCTGCTTTTGATATTCTCTCTGTGAACTTTTGCATTTTAATTATGAGGTGTCTTGGTCTAGACTTGTTTGGGTTGAACTCTTTTGGGATTCTCTGTGCTTCCCGGACTTGTATGTCTGTTTGCTTTGTCAAGTTATGGAAGTTTTCTTTCATTATTTTTTCAAGTAAGTTTTCAATTACTTGTTCTTCCCCTTCTCCTTCTGGCATCCTTCCTCTTCTCCATGATTCTGATGTTGGCCATTTTGGAGATGTCCCGGAGTCTTCTTAAAGTCTCCTTTTTTTTTTTTTTTTAATTCTTATTTCTTCATTTTGTTCTTGTTGAATGTTTATTTTTTCCTGTTCCAAATCATTGATTTGAATCCCGGCTTTCCTCTGCTTCACTGTTGGTTTCCTGTGGATTTTTTCTTTATTTCCTTTAGTAGAGCCTTCATTTCTTCCCTTATACTTTTGCTGTATTCAATGAGGTCTTGAACATTCTAACCATTAGTGTTTTGAACTCTGCATCTGATACGTTGGCTACCTCTGCATTGCTTAGTTCTTTTTCTGGGATTCTGTCCTTGTTCTTCATTTGGGCCATATTTCTTTGTCTCCTGATTTTGGCAGTGTCCCTGTGTCTGTGAACTAGGTGGGGCTGGTTTGATTCCACTTTAGTGCACCTGTTAAGTCATATGGGGGCAGAGCCTTGATCATTCTCCAGGGCGGGGCAACTGTAGGTCAGTGTGTGGGGAAGGGGTCGAAGAGGGGACAGTGCCACTGCCGCATGACTTCTGGGGGTTTGCCTGGCCCTCGCCCCATTTCCAGTTACTTCATACACTTCCCTTATGTGATTGGTGCCTGTCCAGCTGCTGTCCTTGTTGTGGTTCCCGGTGGGGGTGGGCTTATGCATGTATTCCCGGTTTCTTCTACCACCCAACCTCCAGTGGGTTTACAGTCAGAAGTTTTGCTGCTTTATTTTTCCTGGTGCTGGAGACCTGTGCTGCACCGTCTGGCCTGGGGCTGGGCTCACTTGCTCACAAAGTGTCCCCCTGATTTTTATCCAGCACACATGATGATGGGGCTGCCCCGTTCCAGCCACCACTGCCATGCTGCCATTCCACTGCAGGCTCTCTGCCATCACAGAGTCCTCTCCTCCCCAACTCCCTGCCTATGCCCCTCCTACACATCTGGATGAACATAGCTTCTTCAAATCCCTGGTTGTTGGGCTTCTGTACAGTTCTGGGTGTGTTTCATTATTTGTTGTGTTCCTTCTTATGGTTGTGCAATGAGACAAGGTATGTCTACTTACGCCTGCACCTTGACTGGGAGCCCTCCTTTTCTTTATTTTAACAATAAAGTCTCTGCTTAACCCAAATAATACGGGCTTTTGGTCCCATATAATACAGTATGTAAACACCCTGAGCTCTGCAATCCTCTTCCCCAAGTGTTTCTTGGGAACAAAGTATTTTACAAATACATTTAGTACTGGATTTAATAGCTGAAATGCTACCTGTGCTCATCAATTCCTACTGGTCATACACTCCATATATCTTCATCTTTATCCATGGCTGCTGTGGATCTGCTGTGTCCTGGGGATGTCACTGTGGTACCAACACATTTGGTGGACGCTAAGGTCTCTTTCACTGCTGTGCTGGCTCTGATAGTGTAACACTGGAGTCCTCATCTTGCAGGGCTCCACTACGTTTTTCACTGCAGTGAGGAGAATGTGCAGATCTTCACCACAAGCTTTGACATGGCCCAGAAATACTGTTATGGTCACCTTAAATGCCTTAGGTCCTTTATGAAAAAGGTTTTCTGCTTCGCTTATAAGATTAGCACAGGTACCATTCAATGGGGTTGTGTGTGGAGCAGACACTATTCCGAGCTTTTTATTTATTATCTCTTCCTATCTGTGGATTAAATGTAGCAACATATCTGCCTTCAGTTACAGGAAGATCAACTATAATCAGTCTTCCTGCTTTTTATTTATTTATTTTTGTATAAATTTTGCTCAGATATGAAGGTGAGGCTTAAGAACCTTGTTTTGTACATAAGAGATAATGATCAATGAAATATTACAGTTAGACATTTATGTACGTTATTCTAGATCTTCTTTGAAAAGATTCTCTTGTCACCTGAGAAACAACTTCATTCTTGATTAAACTAAATGAAAAACAAATACGTTGTGATTTGTGACAGTAGGTTAGTTTCTAATTAAGAATGTTGACCAATAGATAACAAACTGAAATCACCAAATATTTTAGTTTTTGGCCTTTTATGAGTCTACCTTGAAACTTACAACATCCCAGCTAGAAGGAGGTCTCTAATCCTCATTGGTCTAGGGCTCAGAAAACTATAGCCAAATATGGATGGTGCAAAGGAGAATCAGAGTTGTCTACCAAATTGATCCCATTCTCTCTTGGTACTCTTCCCTGGCATGGACACTTGTCTTCCCCTACACCAGACGACTTATGGTAGAAACTTGTAATTCTAGAGTGGGGTCTGTGCAATGAAAGCCCTGGATTTATTTCTACCCCCGACCCCCACCCAGGAACCAGGCAAGTGGCAGTTCTCCTGTCTATGCTAGATAATCATAGGTATTTCTACCTCTTACACACACAGCAATTCTTCCTTAGGGCAAAGCACTCTCTTCCAACATTTAAAATTTTTATATTTTAGGAGTCAAAATATTTTTCAAGGCATTGAGAGTTTTGTAGAAACAAAGGAAAATTTTGGCATTTTTCTCTTGAAAAAAATTGTTTTACCTGTTTTTTTAGCATAGGGATGCTAACTTGTAAAGTGCTCCATTTTCTTTGCTGAAGGAAGGAGCAAAAGGGGTAATCAGTGAAAGACAGAGTGAGAGAAAAAGACATAGAGGTGGTCTCTTTGAAAGAGTGGGCTGATTAAAGGGGAAACAGGTTATGCCATTCTAAGTTACCAAACATTATCCATAAAGAAGAGAAATAATAGGGAACTAATTAGGGAACTTCCCATGAAATAAGATAATGTAGGCCTGGACATGGAAAGAACATCTGGTCAAAGTTCTTTCATTTTGCAGATGAAGAGAAAGAGTCTCAGAAAGGAGATCTGCCACATAATTAGTTACTGGCAGAACCCACACCAGAGGTGAGGTTTCGTGACCCCTCGTGCAGCTTGTACTTCCCGAAACCTAGTACAAACCCAAATCATTCACTGAGTATGCATCTCTCTGAGCAATCGTGATACTATATTTTAATTGGATACTGTTGAGTTTTCATCTTTCCAATTAAACTGTTTGTTCCTAGAAGGAAGGACTTAAAAACATCTTTCTATCTCTTGGATATAGCACAATGTCTGATACATATGGAACACTCAATAATTGCTTATTACATGTGACAACAAATGAGTAAGTAAATGTAGTTCTGTGCAATCAAATTGATAATTTTTCTTTTTTTCCAAGTTTCAACATTTTCTGACCTGCAGTTTTATTCCTTTTGAAATGGAAAACAACACTAAAGAGTAGTAATAAATGCAGCTAAGTCTGGGTTGTATATAAGAGTTTCTTTGTGTCATTGATTCCCCAATATCTTCTCATACGTTTGGGACTCATCCACACTGGAACAGGAAAGGGAGCTCTCTTTGATTTATAGCTAAGCTTGCCATTTTAATCTTTTAGTATCCTCACACAATTTCTTTCATCTCATTTTGAATGTAATGATGAGTCACTTAACAACCTATAAGAACTTAATCTGAGAGTCTAAGGTTCTTGGATAACCCTAAGGAAACATGGTTGTTAATTCCCTTAAGAGAAGTACTAATTCTGACACAAATCACCATCTTTTATTTTCCCCCAAAGAAAAAGATTGCAACTGTAGTAAAGGGTAAATGTTCTTTTCAATTTGCAGCCAGGTAAAATCCAAGACCTTTTGAAGGTGGGTTATGTGGCCTTCTACAAATTGCCTGCAGTATGCCATGGAGGAATATATTGTCTGGGAATTAGAGGTGCCTAATATTGGGTGTGAGGTTTAATAAGGAGTATTCTGGGCTTTCAGGAGTCCTTAAAGTTTACGCTGGTTTTCCCAGCTCCCCTTTCATTATACCTACCATTGCTAGGTGCACTGGGCACAAAATGTTTCATGTGATGGCATAGATTTTTACTTTAGTGCCTGCCTTTTCCTAACTTTTGGTGTTTGCAAATAAGATGTCCTTGTACAAGCTGTTTGGTTTTATAAACTATTTTAAAATTGTTTAGGAAGACAAAAAAATTAGTTTAGAATTGATTAGACACACAAACACACACAGTTTATGTTAATAGTTTGAACAGACAAGGATTTTAATTAGAGCTACAGAAGTTTTGTCCCTTAGCATCTTTATCAAGTTAGAAAGATGGTAAGATTTTATTTATAAAATATTTACTTCATTAGGGTTAGATAGGGAAGTTAGATACTGTAAAGAGGGCACTTTCTTTTGCATTGTTAAAAAAAAATCATTGAAGTCCTGTGGTCCTTTAGGAAGCTGACTTGAGTCCACATTTTTCATATGAACAAATAGAGTTAAGTGATTCCTCCTTCAGCATTAGAAGTGATATTCTATGCCAGATTACTTTAAATGTAAGAGAAGGTCCAGATTTTGTGGGGCCGTAAACTTTTATAATTTATATTCCTCTTAAAGAAAATGATACAAATGTAAAGATACAAAATGCTGTGGTTGCTCCAATGCCCCGCCTACAATTAGTCTGACATATGGCAACAGAGTATTCAAATCAGAGTGAGGTGGCAGTCTTAATGAATTGGAATTAAAAATATCTTACGAATATTACAAAAACAAGGATGTACCTTGCTAGGGGACATTCCAAGGGTTTAGAAGGGGCCCATGTAAGTGAGGGCTTCTCCTCCATCTCACAGTTCACCTCCATCTCACAAATTCTCATTGAGGATAATGGGAGAAACACATGCAAATACCACATTCTTTTCTGCCTTGAAGTAGCCTGAATGTTCACAACAATAATGATTCCTGTAAGTCCCTGAGGACCCATGCTATTAGGTCTGGGTTCCCACATTTCTTTGATGGTTTAGAAGCAAAGTAATGATGATAAATGTCAGAGAACTTTATGTATACATATTTTATATATTTATAAAATTTATAAAATAAAATTTGTAAGTTATATATATCTTTATCTTCTTACTCTGTATGGTGGTGTGTATACACACATGTATATATAATGTATAATATGTATATAACATACATATACATATAAAGTAAGAGTATATGTAATAAGAAATAAAATCTTACTATATATATCTTCTACTTACTATATATAAGTATATATAGACTACATAAAGACTACATTATTATATAGAGTAAGAAGATAGAGATATATTTTATTTTATAAATATTATGAATATGTAGAATACATATGCAAAAGTAAAACCACTATTTTTCCTAGATATACATATATACGTGTACATATATTATACACATATATACATGCATAGATACTTATACTGTAAGAAAATATGCAAACTAAGACGATTAAGATGGCAGTACCCTACGCTGTCCTGTGTATGGAGACTTTCTTTAGGTCACAGTTGGGCCTTGGCCTGCCTGTGCTTCTCTGATGGACAACCAGGAAAGAAGGCAGCTTCTCGAGTACATGATGCCTGTTTCAGACCGCGTCACATTGGTCACTAAAGAGGTCAAAGTGAAATTTGTCTCATTACCATAAAAACTTACATGAAACTGAACAAATGTGAAAACTGAGACTTGTGGAAGCAACAATAAAAGATCTGCTAATTCTTATGGCTTTGAATTCTCCAGATTGTGTCCCAAGACCTATTTCTTTCAGAGCGATTGTCATCTGTTTTTAATAATTTGATAATTTTGTTCCTGGTCAGTGCTTGTAGAACTGTGATGACCTGATTTTTGCTAAGTTTTCTGTGTCAGTTTGTGAGTAACAGTAGAAAGGGAAAAAAAGAAACTAGTAAAATTCTGGTTACTTTTGAGCATTCAGGTTGGAGAGGAGAAAATTTATGTTAGCAGGAAAAGACATTTTCACTTGGGTGTAAAACATATGTAAATGAATAACAAGGAGGAAAATATAAATCTGTTTTTCTGACCCTTGGACTATATGTTTGCTTTGCTGAGTATCAATTTTCACTCCATGTGAATGGGAAAGAGAGCTGGAAGTTTCTGGTCAGTTTCACTTCAGGGCACTAGAGCCAAAGTGCTGTGGAAAGGTTGATGAGTTATTTACGGATTATTTATATCTCGTGATGGCTATGTCATCGATAACAGACCAAGCTGACATTAAATGACAAAATAACACTGTTAGACATGCACTGCACATAGGCACTGAAACAATACACAATGTTTCTGATTATACATAACTCACAAAAAGAAGATACAGGCTCTATCCAAAAATATATTATTTATTTTTTTGTTCAGAATACACTTGAAATAATGAACAAAAATATTTAATAAAGCTTTCCTGAAGAACTTTTTTAGGCTAGTAATCACAAATCATAAAACCCAGGCAGAAAAATCGAAGTGAGAAGCCTAATAAGACTTACACCAAGTCCCCATGGGCCAGGCCCAGTTCTGTCTGGGATGCGTGGTGGGCACCGACATCCTAAAGTCTGAAGACCGAAAAGGGAGGGTGATATTGGGGCAGCCACTCTTTAAAAGCATGTAATTAAAGCTTAAGAGGCCAAAACTATGTCAACTACATATCAAATTCTCAATGGCTAAGAGTCTGGTTCACATGGGACGTGGTAAAATTCTTCAGTTTTATACAGGAATAGGCAACACCCTAGATCAACACCTGGTTCCGGGCCTAATGCCTAGAGGTCTGGAACTCAGAGCCATCCTTTACAAAAGTTTAGCTCCAGTATGACGGGACTCATGAAAATAAAGTGTCTCCAGAGAATCTACCTCGTTACCTTTTCCCATGTGCTCAATCTATTTTTTAAGTTGAGTGAAACCTTAGAAAAACAAATATTCATATTTAACTCATTTAACTGTGTGGGACTTTCTTTCCTGAATGGTGGTTCTTCTGGTTTGATTAGTTTCTGAAGAAGAAAAAACGTAAAGGCATAGAGATGTCTTCACCAAGGGCACCGGGGCCCTTTGTCGGAGCCCGGCACATAATCTCTGTTGATGTTTCAAAACCAGATAGCAAATAACCAGAGAAAGCTTGTCAACCTTTGCTCTGCCATCTACTCCTTGTACAGCAAAGCACTGTTAATAATAACTTAAATGCTTTGGTTGTCAGTCATTGCTCTTTCTTTGTAAATGTTACCCATTTCATAAATAAATCAAAACCTGCAGACCTTAGGTTTTCAGAAACTTGAATGCTTTTGTTAAAATTGTATGAGGCAAATTCACAAACACATGATTTATATTATCTCAGTGCACCACTGGAGATGAGAGAATATACTATTTAAATTAACTTCTCTCCCAACAAATGAAATCAATTCTCGTCTTAGGTTACTTTTCATCTGCCTTTTGTCTTGTTGCAGAATCTTTTCTATTTCTCTCACTCATTCATCTATTGTGCCCTTTCCTTGATCTGATAGCATTAAACATATAATTAAGTCATAAAGGAGGGAACTGATGAGTATAGCAGATGGTAATTGCTTCCTACATTTGAATGAAATGATATGCATTGCTACAATTTACAGCTCTCGCCTCATATTTTATTCAGGAACCTTTTATCTCTTTTCCTGCAGAATTATTCTGCAATAAATTTAGACATCTTATCAATAGCTTGGTGATAGTAGCAGAAACAGAGAAAAACTGAACTTTGTGCATCTTAATGTTTAAAATAATTTTCTACAATAATTGAATTATCTGTCAGTGAACATTCACATAGAGAACCTGAATATTATCTTCCGTTTTTTTGGGATCAAGCCTATGGTGAAAAGAAAGACCCTTAAGATTGGCTAAATTATTGGCTGAAAAAGTTTGAAACTAAAGAAGAAGGTTTGGACTTTGCTTTCCTTTTTGTCAATAAAAAAGGGTTTTTTCCCCTTTTCATGCCCTGCCTAGAACACAATGAGAGTAAGGATGAAACTGACTTCACGATTACCCTGAGATCCCTAGGTAATTCACACCTAGATTTTCAAAAATTAAGGGGAAATTCAGAAAATGCAAGTCTTGCTCCATTGCTTTCCTTGGAATAATGTCCCATGAGGTCCACACTACTTGCCAAATGTTGGACATCTGGAAACTGGCCCTGAAAGTCATCATGTTGCTGCTAGAACCTGAGGGCAATTTGCTACCCTGCAGGGTCAGGGCAGTAAAAACAATAAAAGCGCTCCCTGACACACGCTCACATTATTTGAGACCGCTGTTGAAGAATGTGAACTTGAATGACTCCAGGTCTACAGGAGGCAAGCAGTGCCTATCAGCAGTAATATTTTCTCATATAGCTGGATTGTGTGTCTGCTATGGGAGAGTGGCTGTAGATTTTGGAGGTTCACATGTACAAGCACATACGAGCACATGTGCATCTGCACACACAGTCCTACTACAAAAACCTGGGCTGCAAGGTGTCGTCTTTAATTTGTCATTGGGTGAGTTTTTGTGCACGTGGACATATATCCCACATGCCAGTCCCACTCGGAGCATCACTGCATGCTCCTATATGGAGCCCCTCGGAGAGAAGGAGACAGGAGTCTCATCGCCCATCCATTGCTTCAGTTATTGCTAATAAAGGCAGGTGCCTGGCAGCATTGTGAAGCACCACAATTTTTTCATGGCCTCTCCTCCCTCGTTAGCTCATTCACCTCTCGCTGGCCCAGAACTCCCACTCTCATAGGCGGAACTCATCTTTCGGTTCTCTAACAATAAAACAGTTTTAAATATTGTGTTATAAGATAACGTATTACTCCTCTCTGAGGCATGCATGAAGAAAACTCTACTTAATAATGAACATATTTTATATTTCAGACCCACTACTATTTTATGTATTTATTTATTTACTGATTCAAGAAATATTCAATGGACACCTACTGTGTGCTCAGAACCGAGCTGTGCTTTAGGAATACAAATTAGAAAACAAAAAGTGTAAGGCATGATCTCTGCTTTTCGGCCCAGGCTAAGCCTCAGACAGAACACCCGATGGGATGGACCCTCTGATGGAAGCCTAGAGGAAAGACGTCTGTGTTGTTCTAGGTGGACATAAATAATTGGCTTCTCAGTGTTAGTGACCTTGTTTAAACCGTGAGTTAACTAGAAATAGAATTAATTAGGCAAATCCAGGCCGGTGTTCCTTGTGTATGGGTAAGACACTTCCACAGAACGGGAGTGGGTTTGTATGGATGGAACCAAGAGTGACTAGAAGGAAACAAGGGATGAGGTGAGAGAAATAGGCAGATGGGGGCGGGTGGTAGTGGTGATGAGGATGTTTCGGAGGTAAACAGTTTCAGATTAGAATTCTACAAAGCATTGCATACTATCTGTTCTTTTTTTTTAATGGCAGAATAACAGCCTTAAAAATGTTTTCAGCACACCTATTAAATTTCAAACAATGTATCAGAAATGTTTTTGAGATGCATCAAGGATGCTATGTGTGAGGACTTTGAAAAGTTGATATTATTAGCCCTGCTCATATTTGGGAAAGCGGAGTCTTGGGGAAGTCAAATACCTATCCAAGTTCATGAAGAGAGTATGTAACAAAGCCAGGCAACAGACTCTGGAGGTCAGATTTAAAAATCCATGTTTCTTCTACTGCTCTCTGCAGCCTATAGACGTCTGCAGATTGCATTTAACAGCATTTAACTAAGGCCTGTACTTGGTGAGACCAGGTTACAACCAATTTAGCTAATGCAATAAAGGAGAATTTGTCTGGCATGTGTTTTCAAATCTGAATTATCTTGGAGCTTGGGTTACAAATATTAGGAAGCTTACACATTTCAGAAAAGTATGACTTGGCTGTTCTTTAGCAGTATGATTCAATAGGAACTATCCAGAAGACATTTAGAGTATCATAGGAAATGAAAAAAGTTAAAGTTTGACTCAACTGATACTTCCTCATCTGTTAGTATGCCCCCAAATATTACTACTTTCACTAAGAATACATGCATTTGTTTTATTTCGCATGTCTGACATTTCATTTGTGAGGGCACGAAGGCCACCATTTCCTAATAAATAAAAATGATTATTGGGCTCTGGCTGGTGTAGCTCAGTGGATTGAGTGCAGGCCTGTGAACTAAAGGGTCGCCAGTTCAATTCCCAGTTGGGGCACATGCCTGGGTTGTGAGACAGATCCCCAGTGACGGTGCGAGAGAAGCAACCACACATTGATGTTTTTCTCCCTCTCTTTCTCTTTCCCTTCCCCTTTCTCTAAAAAAAATAAATAAAATCTTTTAAAAATCCCCCCAAATAAAAATGATTATTGGAAAAAATTTTGTCAAGATATTTCAAAGGATAAATCCCGTTGCTCTAAGTTCAGCATTATCTGAAAGGAAAGAAAGCTAAAGGAACAATGCTAGATCAGAATGGAGGAAGCGTACTTTTAGCATAGTAACTGTGAGAGTATCGACAACCACGTATTAGGTACATCTGGAAGTTTTGTATATAAAGAGAAAATATGGGTACAGGGATCCTTAATGAATCCCCCCTTTAAAAAATTCCCATGTGAATTTCAGAGACAGGAAAAAATGTCAACAAAATTTATTCTGGACCTTTAAAATTTTAACTTTCAAAATTCAATTAAAGTTTCCTCTGTCAGAAGGATTCTTAACTATTTGTAAATTCTTTATCATATCAATTCTTCGTAGTACTAAGGACAGGGGAGTAAATGTAAAGGGTTAAGTGCAAGATAAATTATATCATTTTAATTTCTGAGAGAACAAAAAGATGTAAAAGATAAAATTCCCTCTCCTTTTTTAATGTACTTCAGTCTTTTAAATGATTAGAACCATGGCGTTGCACACGAAAGGAAAAGTAAGTTTTATTTTAAGAGTTTCTGGCTATCAGTCGAATGGGGAAGGATGGACTCTCGGGGAGAACACTTATTGGTGTGTAGAATGTAGTCTCTAAATAGTGGTTGGTACCTCAGGGGTTGGCGAGATTGTTTACAGAACATTTGTAAATAAGAAGAAAACCAAGTACTCTGAGAAACAATAACATTTAAAGGGAAGAAGAGGGGCAAGGAAGAAGAGCCCTTGAAGATGATGAGAGAGATGGCTGGAGAGATGGATAAAGAAGAACCAGGAAGGAATGGTTATAAGATCCTGGACACGAAGAGCATCAGAAAGCAGTGGTACCGGGAAACATTGCTACCGAAGAGTAGCTTACTGCATTTGGCAGTGAGTAAGTCCCTGGTGACCTTTACAGGTGGGAGCAGGTTTGTCTGAGAGAGAGTTTGCCCTTACTTTGACAGCTAGCTTTTTATGCACTGCCCTAAGGATTTTTATAAACATCAGGTACAATAAATATTTAATGTTTGAGTGGAAAACAGTTTCTCATTACACCATAAATTAAAGACTTCTCTGAAATGATTGTATGTCAATCTACCACATAGATTATTCAGTTAAATATTTTCTTCTTTGGCTAATTTTTCTAATTATTTATCAGATACTAATTCCCTACCTCAAATAATTTTAATATTATTTAAATTATTGACTTCAGGAGTCCCTTGCACTTAGTTACTAATGGCTAATTTATATCAAGGGCCAGACCCACATCTCGTCCTGTTTCCTCTCTTCATCTGCCTCATGGAGGCACCACATACCCTCATCCAATTGCTTGATGCCAGGGCTCCAACCCTTCTGGTAGGTCTTTAACTGGGTGAAGACATTCCTCCATAACATTTTTTTTCTTTTTCTTCTCCACTGAATTTACATGCTTTATCCTTCCTCTTTTCTAGGATTTTTCCTCATCACCCTAAATTTCTGGCTCTTTCTATCTTTATTTCTCTCCCCATCCTTCTTTTCTTTCTATGCTTTCTTACCTCTCTGTATTGCCTTTACTCTATCTCTCACCCAGCCAATTACCCCAATAGTAATTTCTAAGCTTAAAAGTTACAAAATAAATGGAAAGATTTAGTTTTAGAAATTTTTCAATCACAAAAGCATGCCATACCTTGTTTCTAAAAGCATGCCATACCAAGGTTTCTAAAAACCTTGTGGGACTCAGAAATTCTCACTAAGATCTCCACTAGCTTAACTATCCACCATCTTTTTGAAGTAGAGTTGCTGGTCATTAAATGCCAGCATTAAAAATAAATTAAACTCATTCATTTTATTATTTTACTATTTGGACTACTTATATTACAATAATATTTCCAACTGTTTTTATAGCAAGTATATAATATTTGAGCTACATTTGGGCTAAAGAGTTGGGCTCAAATTGATTCAGATATGAACTATTCCTTTTACAACATCATTTCTAGGGGAGGATGTGTGCTGAGTTCCTAACGAGTGATTAGTACATTAAATTTTGGAATACACCTGTTTGTTACCAAGAACTGCCTCTAATTAGAGATGTAAATCTGTTGGGAAAAAATCAAATGGGGGAGCCCAAATGCAGAAGCTTTTGTTGCGATAAGAAAGCTAGTATCGATTCCTGCACCGCATCGCTATTTCAAAGTGCGTTGGTACACATGTGCTCGTCTGGGTTTCACAGTAACCTTGAAAGCTAAGCAGGGCGGCACTTGGTACTACCCAAAAATTTCAGATAAGAAAAGTGACACAAAAAGGCCAAGTTCAGGCAATACCAGGTTAGATGGGATTAGGTCTTTTAATTTATAGTCTTTCCCACAAGGCTGCATCTTTGTTTTGTTTTGGTTTGGTGTTTTTAGAGTTTTGTTTAAGATTTTAATTGGAAACCATAAGGTTTTGCTACTGCTGAAGAAAATGTTTAAAAACCACTGCACTAAATGAAAATGGCCCGCGTGATTTTCCAGAGAGGGTGTTAGGAGTCAGGCTGTGGCATTATTCTCTAGCATCCATTACATAGAAGAAAAACCTCTTTCCCTAATGCAATCATAATTCTGAAATGGAAATGTGAGAAAGTAAACATTGAACTCCTACTATGAGCTGAACACTTTGCTAGACTTCATTTCATTTAATCCTTCTGAAAACCTTACGAAGTAGTAGCATCATCTCCATTTTACTGTGAGGAAGCAAAAGCTCAGAAAGGTTGTATAACTTGCCATGGCTCCTTGTCTCGTGATGAGCAATGCAATTTGTTAGCTAGCGCTGCAGCCGGTGTTCTTATTTACAGCTCAGTCTGGCTGGGGATGCATTGTTATATTACGGAAAAATAAAAAGAAAGATATGCACAGGTTACTTTTCAACCTGGATAGACAGGCTGCGGCTCTGTACAGCGTTAGGGGGATAATAAAGGCTCATCCACATGAAGACTACGTGAAGTGTGTCCCCTGGGGTTGGAGATGGCACCTTGCACAGTTGTTCACAGAGGCCTTAGGAAAATCCCCAAATCATGAAATTGCTATAAATGTTAGATGATTTTAGTTGAGGTTGTGTATAAACTTGTATATAAATTTGTATGGTTTTGACATTTATTAGTTGACTAGATTAGTGTGTATCAATTTTGATTTGAGGCACAAAAATGAGAATCATCTCCAGTTACAAAATACAAACAAATCCGGACAACTATTAAAAGACAAAATACATTAATTTTAGAACATTTAGCTTTTTTCAGGTCATATCATGTGGAGATATAGTAATTATAGCAATATTTCTTTCTAGATGCTATTTTTTCCCCTCATGTAACTCAATGGAGAATTCCAACATGGCTCCATTATTCTTTTCTCTTTTGTCGCATAAATTCTAAATTTAAACTTTATAGGAGTATCCTTACTTTCATTTTGAGCAGTCCATCTTAAAACATGCATGGCTCATTTCCTGTTTGGGGGCAGTACACCGAGTAAGTCGTGGCAGGGTGCGATAAGAACATGGTTTCCAGTCTGATCCTGATCCTCATTACTGCAGACCTCACAATACACAGTAATGTCCGAATGCATATCATTGCATCTCTTCAGAATGGGAGCAGGCCGGACACCAGCCATGACAAGAGAAGATTTCTGGGGATGAGGTTCAAATTGGTCCATGAAGAATGGCTAGGACTTGAATAAATGGAAAGGAAGAGGTATTTGGGGCAGAGCAAGATCAAATTACAGGTTCAAAGAAAAGGATTTGCAAGATGTATTCACAAAACTGTGAGAAACTGTTCTTTGTCTTCAGTGGGCATTTCTTTGAGATACAAGTAGAAAGCTAAATTAGGGTCAAATTTCAGACTGCCTTTTAGGTGGATTACTAAAACTAATAACAACAACTAAAATCTAGTGACTGCACTGGAAACTGGTCTAAACACTCTATGTGATTCAAAACATGTAAACTTCCTAATAAACGTATATGTTAGACATAATTATCATCCCCATTTTACAGATTGTTCAACCAGATTTCAACTAGGTTAATGATCTGCTTAGTATTATCGAGCCATTAAAAATTTGGAAGAAGAGAATGCTATAATTAAGATAGGGAACGCTATAATTAAGACATTGAAATATGCTTCTGGTAGAGATTACTGGAATGAGTCAGGTGAGAGGGGGCAGAGGGGCTACCAGGGAGGCAATCTCATGAGCCTGGGCCCAAAGTATAGAGAGGCTGCATGAGGAACAAGTTGTGTTTGAGTGTGGGGGGTGATAAAAAGAGAAATCAAACGGAAATCCAAAGTTTCAACTGGGAGAATTGTGGAAGAATTAATATATATTTTAAAAGATTTGGTGGGGAGAAGATTTGAAGGCAGGAGTACTAGTACTAATGCTGGTATTCAGGTTGCAATTCAATATGAAAATATGAGTGAATGGCAGAAATCATACAAGGATTTAGTGTAGGAAATGTAGAAGCCAAAGAACTTAGAAGTATGACCTATGGACATGAACTATAGGGGGGGAATGTGGGAGGGAGGGGGCGGGCAGGATGGGGTTGAGTGAAGGGGCGGAAATGGGACAACTGTAATAGCATAATCAATAAATATATCAAAAAACAAAAATAAAATAAACAGTAAATGGTATAGTAGTTGGACATAGCTCTTGATGCATTGCTTTAAGAGGGTTGGAGCTCTTTAGCAACCAAGTTGAATCACTTCTATGGTAAATAATTGGCCAAAGGGGCCACTGGCATTTTCTTTCATATAATAGTGTATGTGTTTTTCACACCTCTGTTTCAAAATCTTTTTCTTTTGCCTGCAGAAGACTCCTTTGAAGAACTATGGCTTTGACTTCAGTGCCCATATCACGTTGTATATGTGCTACTACAGTAGCATTCATGAGGTTTTTTTGTAATAGTTTTTAATATGCCTATGTGTTCACTAAACTCTATACTCCTCAAGAACAGGAACTGTGTCTCAATCATCTTTATAGTTCTAGCACAGAGTTTAGCAGCAGTACATGGACAATAAATGCTTGTTTAATGATGATTCCACAGTACATAAAGACACACTTGTTATGGGTAAACGGAGTCCAGAGAAGTCTATTGTATAACTTAGTTAAAGTAGGCTCAAGTTCCTATTTGACAGTGTTCCAAAATGAAATGACCAATAAAGAGATTAATAAGGTAATTTTAGATAGAGGTGGAAGTGGGGGTACTCCTCAAGAAGATCTTGCATCTCTATTTTGTTTAGTCAAATTAACTTCAAAAAAATTTTAAGGTAGCTTAATGATTAATTTTTGTTTTTCCTGGGGGGCAATTAAGTACTAAACCCTGAGGTAACAGCCTTTATTTGATATAGATCTTAATGAACTCTATGTGCATATATGTGTAATACAGAGCAATATATGTAAAATACTTTGTGAACTATTTAGAACAGCATCTAACTGAGACTAAGTGCCGTATAAAGTTCAAAGAAGGGATGAAGCAAATGTCGATCAAATTAGAATTTTAAAGGCTTTGTGCAAGGAACTACTTGTGAAAATGTTTTTGTTGTGACAAACAAGTCTGAAAAAAAATCAGTTACTAATAAAGTTTTTTTTCTGGCACAGTTCCATGTGGATATTCTTAGTTGGTACTTAGTCTTCAACATGATCTTTCTGGAACAGAGGATCCCTTCACCTTGTAACTCTGACCTTCTCTTGGGCCTCCTGCTTGTCTGGATTTAGCGTATTGATGGGAGAAAAAAAAAAGCAGGGGGAGAAGAAGATACACTCAGTTCTTTTCTCCTTATCCTAAAAGTGACAAATATTATTTCACTCTAATTCCATTGGTGATATCTAGCCACCTGACCATGTCAAGTGAAAGGGAGAATGAGGATTGTAGTCTTGCTATGTGTATAGGAGGAGGAGGAAATGAACTTGATGAAGAGCTAACCAGTCTCTGCCAGTTCCAGCCCCACTCCAAAGAGATAACCCCAAAATCCATCCAAAAGACAAATGCAATTAGAAATATAAAATCTCCAGGAGATCCACAGTTCTCTGTCAGGTACACTTATGACTCTTCATGTTCTGCTTGCTTATGATCTGAAGACTGGTACTCTCGGCTGCCTCCCACCACCACCTCTGCCATTTAGCATACAACGATGGGGGAGAGGGTAACTGCAATGCAAGTTCCCACCTAAAAAGGCAATGATGAGAAACTCATAGAAGTTTGGCTGTCATATTTCAGTAATAAAGTCCAGCAGGGCTGTGAAATGCATTTATCTGCTCACTAGGGAAATTTCTCCATAGTCCTGACTTACACATTCTGCAAGATTCTATCCCCTTATTTATTATTCATCTTGGTCCCTAATGCCTTCGCACTTTGGGAGCTTCTTCCATATACTCTTTGGCCACTTGGTAAGAGGGTATTAGACAGTATGCTCTCACTGGGTGTTAGATATTATGCCCTACTTCATGATCCTTCAAGTTTGGGCACCTTTAGAGTCGAAACAGTCGATTTGCTGTTGTTTGAGTTCTTTTTTGCGGGTGGACAGTGCAAGTCCCTCACACGTTTGTTAAATCTTGACCTGTTTTCTTTCATTTGGTTCTATGTGCCAGTAATTACACCTGACGTTCTTTTGTTTATTTACTGCTTTATTTCTTTGCTTCCTCATTCTTATTCTCATTCTACCTTAACTTAATGACTTGGGTGGGGAGGTCGTATGGTTAATCTTTGATGCAAGGCTGAGACACTTTGTTCAACTAAAAAGACTTATTGGGCCTTGATGCTCATAGCTTTGTTGAAACTTATCTGTCTTACTCAGGTGTCTGGAAATAAACATCATTTTCAACTAAGTAAAACCTTTGACTCTCTATTTTCTTTAATATCTATCTCAAAATAAGCTGATTCTTACCTGAAGTCCTCTCTTTCTTATACCTTGCAAAAACAAGTCCATAATATTCTGACATTTTCCAACAATTTCCTTAAAAGCTATAGTCTCAGGAGGCGCATATTCTGTCTTTCAAATTTTCAGTTTTACCAAATATTTTCCATGGTATAATTTGAGTTTCCAACTTCCCAGCCTATTGTATCTATTTTCTTGACTCCCATTGCTTGACTTCTAAACCAGAATCATACATTTCATATTGTTACAGAAGAACCCTATTCCTGGTAAGAATTTGTTTTAAGTTGAGTGAATAATGAAAGTAGTTATAACAAAAACCTCTAACATTTCAGTAACTTAAAGGTTTATTTATTGCTACTCTACAGTTCTGCTAACCAGATGTTCTACTTGTTTGTCTCAGGAATGACTCACTCCAGCAGAATCGATTTTTTCTTTGTCTCTGTGTCTTTGAGTTCCCTAGATATTGCCCTCGCTTGAATTACTTGCATCCTCCTTCCAGCTGAGTTATTGTCTATGGTGTGGTGGTTCCTGTCACCCAAAAGTCCATGGAAGTCTTAGAATTATGGACCCAGGTTTGGGAGAGGATTGGGTCAGTTGGAAGCTGTTAATCTCTGGCATGCCCTAACATTTTCAAGCCTGAGCCCTCTAAAGATGAACATAAAAATGTTATACTCCCTCCCTTCCTTTGTCTACTAGTTCCAACATTTTGAAGTGGAAGATCCATTATTATGCATTCCATTATGTTTCTGTCCATAGAATAAAATCGTGACACAAGGAAGCATGAGAACTGAGGAAAGGAAGGGGAAGAAGGAGAACCAGGGATAAGAGCATGGCTTTCGTACCTGACTCTTTCACCAGACTCTAAGCTGCTTTCCAACAGGGTCTTTATCTATAAAATTCCATCACCAAAATCCATGGTGATTTGCCCAGAGAACGAACTTAATGCTGTTTCCTTGATGCGTGATATTGAGGAGCACAGGCTCTGAAGTCAGACTGTCATTGCTTAAGTCTCTACTTCACCAGTTGCTGTGGATCTTAATCAAGTTATTTCATCTTTCTGTGCCTCAAACTCATCATCTGAAAAATTGGGAAAATAGTGACGTGTACATCATAGGACTATCATGAGACTTAACTGAGGTAATAAATGTAAAGAGCTAAAATAATGCCTGAGCCCATAGTAAACTTTCAGTAAAGGTTAATCACAATTTTAAGATACAGCACAGCATGGTAGTTGAAAACAGGATTCTGAAGCCAGGCTATCTGAGTTCTAATTCCTGTTGTACTCATTCCTCCTAATTTTGTCAAGGCGATTTTAATTTCTTTATGCCAGTTTTACGTGACAAACATTCAAAATATTATATTATACTAATATTATATCGAGTGACTGAGTGAATGAACAATTCAAAAGGTAATATTAGTTCAAGGTAAGGAGGTAAAACAATGCTAATTACTATATCTGATTTTGGTTTGTTGTTTTGTTTTTACGTTGATATTAACATGAAATGGTCCATTACATGTACCTAGTTTGTAAGCCATAAGAGAAGTCTATGTCTTATCTTACTTTTCCATTGACTCCTACCCTAAACCATGTAATCCAAATGACTAGAAATCACAATGTCAGAAGGAACCTGTATAAATAGAATTGATTGTTTAAAAAAAAAAACAACAGCATCAAGCATTTCCCCCAGTTAGCCAACTCTTACACACAGAAGTATTTGGGAAAGGAGATGGACCTACATTATTTTACAGGGAAAAAAGAATTAGATTTAAGAGCTTTGCTGTTGCACATCTCACATTACCCAGGAGAAATTTAAAAAAAAGAATAATATCCTAAAACCTACATAGCCATTTTTAATATGAAAAACTTCTAGTGACTTATTTCTGTTTGCAGTAGTGTTTCATAGTTTCTGATGGTATAAAGCTTGCTAAGAAAAAAAAGATACCACCACCCACATTTTGTCTGGAGTTAATATGTATTTTTCCTCTTGTCAGAGTGTGGGAGGCTCTCTGTTTATATAATTACAGCTTTCGCAAATCGTTTAAATAGACATGAGCAAAGAAGTGAAATTGCATGTGGAATATTTGGATGACACTGAATCTGTCAGGTCTATGGGGTTTTCTTAGAAAAACTGAGATGTTTTTTGACTCTCACTTGGATGGAATTGAGCTTTGCTAGAGGTTCAAAAACAGCTTTTCTGTGTTGCTGACAATCTTGATAATAGTCCTGATGAATTATCTGCACTAAACAAGCTCCTCAGACCAACTGAATTCACTTCTGTTGAGGAGATTTGGAGAAAATCAATGAGCTATGTATTTTCCTGCAGCCTGAGGACGGGGAGAAAAGGGAACCCTGGCCAGGCTTGAAACCTTTTTTCTTGTCCTAATGGGCTTTTAACCATATTAAGAATTAAAGAATTAGGTATAAGTATGAGTGAGGAACAGGAGGCAAAGATAAAATTGGGCCTGTGTTTTCAGGGGCAAGCATTCACTTTTATTCACCTTTTCTCATTTTACTGAATAGGTAAATGTAATTATGAATATCTTTTTCAACATTCTTTTTTATCATGTTTCATATTTTAAAGTCTGTTCAAATTTATTCTTTATTTCTAAACAGCTTGACTGAATTTAAATAGATATACATTAATCTTTACATTTCAAAAATATGCAAATTGATAAATTCTGACATTATATGAGGTCTGTCCAGAAAGTATCCAGCCATACCCTATGAAAAATGGAGACATTTATTGAAGAAGATACAAGAAACATTGTACATAGGACAATGACGCCTCAGTCCCCTTCAAGGTAGGCACCTTGGGATCTCACACAGTTGTCCCAATCACCATCACCTGCCTGTCATATTTTCCTGAATCTCATCAATGGTCTAAAATCTCTTCCCTTTCAAACGTGATTTTAGTTTAGGGGAAATGCCAGAAGTTGCAGGGTGCCAAATCTGGGCTGTAGTGGGACTGAGTCATCTGGGTGATTTGATGTTTTACCAAAGACTTTGCCCAAGATGTGATGCTTGAACAGGCACATTGTCATGATGAAGCTGCCAATCACCAGTTGCCCATAGCTGCAGCCTTCTGAATCAAACAAATCGTTTCTGCGGAGGAATGTCCAAGCTTCACACAAAATTTGATGCAGATTCATTACTCTACTCACTCAGTCATTTTGAGTGAAACGGCCACACTGTACACATGCTCACTCAGTGACGTCTCTTGCCCCACTGACTAGAAAAGTGAGGTTGTCATTGTTCACATATGAGCATTCCAGTCCACTCTCCTTGGCTGCCAGGTTACATCGAAGACAAGCAAAGTGTGCTTTTTATATTAACAATGGCTGGACATTTTCCAGACAGACCTTCATATACACCGGTGAAGCCACTCAACATTGTGGGGGTTTTGCTGTACATTTTACTTCTAAATATGTTAAACATTAAATTGTTATTATTTTGTATAAATATTTATATTTAAAAGATTTAAATAGTAAGAAACAATTCTTATTTATTTTTCCATGTAGTTACTATTATCATGATCTTTATTTTTTCTGTAGATCCACATTCCAAACTGGCACTATTTTTTTCTTCTAACTGACGGTCTTCCTTTAACATTTTCTATAGAGCAGGTTTGCTGATGATGAATTCTTTCACCATTTTTATGTCTGAAAAAGCCTTTATTTTGTATGTCATTTTTTAAAGATTTTATTTTATTTTTTAGAGAGAGAAGGGAAGGAGAAAGAGAGGGACAGAAACATCAATGTGTAGTTGCCTCTTGCATGTTCCCTATTAGGGACCTGGCCTGCAACCCAGTCATGTCCCCTAACTGGAAATCGAACCAGTGATCCTTTGGTTCACAGGCCAGTGCTCAAACCACTGAGCCACACCAGCTAGGGCTGTCTGTTATTTTGACAGATGTTTTCATTAGGTGTAGAATTTGAGTTCTATCTTCTCATTTGTAGTCTTCCTAACAAGAATCATTTTGTTCTTTAATATGTAACATTACTTTTTCATCTGGATGCTTTTATGATATTTTTATACTACTGGTTATTAGCTTTATGCTTACAAAGTGCCTCAGTATAGGTTTTTTTCCTGTTTCTTAAACATGGGTTTGCTTAGTTTTTTTGGATCTATGGTTTATACTTTTTATTAAATTCAGAAAAGAAAATTCAACCATTACTTTTCAATTTTTTTTCTGTCATGTCCCCTCCTTTTTTTTTTGAGACTTTCAATTACATATTTGACTTCTTGAAATTGACCCATAGCTTATTGCTTACTGAGAGTCTATTTGCTTTTTGTGTCATTTTTTCCTGTGTGTTTCATTTTGGATAGTTTTTATTGAACTTTTTTCACATTCACTAATATTTTCTTCCACAATGTCTAATCTGCCTTTCATCTCTAAAGTTCAGTCTAGGTGTCCTTTTCATATAGTTTATTTAACATGTTCAATATTCCCTGTACATGTTTTAAACAGCAAACGTGATTATAATAACTATTTTACTATTATTTTCTACTAATTCTAACATGTGTGTCAATTCCAGGTGTATTTTGATTGATTTTTCTCCTCATGATATCATATTTCTTGCTTCTCTGCATATCTGGTAGTGTCTCATTGAATGCCTGAGATTATGAACTTTACATTGTCATATGCTAGGTATTTTTTAAAATATATTTTATTGATTATGCTATTACAGTTGTCCCAATTTTTCCCCTTTATCTTTTTCCACCTGGTACTCCCATTCCCTCCATCATTACCCCCTTTAGTTCATGTCCATGGGTCATGCATATAAATTCTTTGGCTTTACATTTCCCATGCTATTCTTAACATCCCCCTGTCTATTTTGTACCTAATAATTTATGCTCCATAATCTGTGTACCTTTTCCTCCATTATCCCCCTTTCCCCTCCCAATTGATAATCCTCCAAATGATCTCCATATCTGAGTCTGTTCCTGTTCTGATTGTTTACTTTGTTTCATTTTAGATTCAGTTGTTGATAGTTGTGAGTTTGTTGTCATTTTAATGATCATAGCTTTGATTGTCTTCTTTTTCTTAAATCAGTCCCTTTAACATTTCATATATTAAGGGCTTGGTAATGATGAACTCATTTAGCTTTACCTAGTCTGGGAAGCACTTTCTCTGCTCTTCAATTCTAAATGATACAAGGAACCAACAGTGGAGGGGATGAAACTGAGTATCAGATCAATAATTTGGAACATAAGGAAGAAAATATCATTTAATCAGAACAGCAAGAAGAAAAAAGAACTCAAAAAAAAAAAAACCCACAAAAAACAAGGAGAGAATAAGAAGTTTCTGGGACATCTCCAAACATACCAACATCTGAATCATAGGGATGCCAGAAGGAGAAGAGGTGGAACAAGAAATTGAAAATTTATTTGAAAAAATAATGAAAGAAAACCTTCTTAATTGATATACAAGTCCAAGAAGCACAGAGTGTCCCAAACAATTTGGACCCAAAGAGGACCACACCGAGAAACATCATAATTAAAACGCCAAAGGTTAGTGATAAAGAGAGAATCTTAAAAGCAGCAGAAAAGGAGACAGTTGTCTATAAAGGAGTTCCCATAAGACGATCAGCTGATCTCTCAAAAGAAACTTTGCAGGCAAGAAGGGACTGGCAAGAAGTATTCAGAGTGATGAAAAGCACAGACATACAAGGTAGATTACTCTATCCAGCAAAGCTCTACGCTGGCTATTTCTATGTTCCTACAAATATCCTCAAACTTTCTTCAGGGGCACAGTTAATTACTTGGAAATAGTTTGATATTTTCAGGTCTTGCTTTTAAATATGTGTTTAGCATGACCAGAGAATAACTAATCTAGAGTTAATTGTACCCCACAATTTAAATGACACTCAACTGAGTACTTTACTTAATGCCCCATAAGTTATGGGATTTTCTAAGGCTGGTTGAATAAGTGATATTCATTGCCTTATGTGAATACTATTTCTTCTAGTTATTATTTCCCTCAATATTAAGTAATTTCCTCATATGCATGATCAATACTCTGCTAAATGCTTGAGAAGAGTCCTCTGAATATCTCTAAAAATGTAGAGCTTTTTTCTCAAAATCTGTCAAAACTAAATGCTGGAATAAGGATAGGGTTAATCTCATTTTTACCATCTAATTCTCCAAATTGCCTGACATCACACGTGTTGAAAATCAGTGTTTAATACATGTTACTCCATCATATGGAGATGTGGGAAAAAATGCTCCATGTTTTCTTTTTGTTTTTTATCATTTTTCAGAATATGGATTTTTCATAGCTGGAAGTGATTTAATGAATCACCTAGCATGCAATTGATTACCTCATTTTCCTCTGAAGTGAGGAAAGAGGAAGTGAGCCAGCCAAGGACTCACTGTAGTAATAGTCCAATTATACTTCTGGGAAGATAGTGCCTCTATGAATTAAAAGTGGCAAGAGTCAAAAAGAGAGTTCTAAAGATTTCTGCTGCCCTTTTCTTTTATTCTGTGCTGAGTTACAAATCTCCAAATTACCAGCCAATTAATTTTTCTTTTCCTTTCCCCACAAGGGTATAGGTCTCTCTTTTTTTTTAATTCAACTTTTTGAAGAAACTGTACTACTCTCTTTATCTTATTTTCATCAGCATTCATCTGTAGACTTCTGCTTCTCCAACTTGCCCTGCCTGCGTTGGTAAATTTTCTTTTTCCTTTCTAAGGAACCAGATGAGGTACAATTTTTATTGCATGGGATTTATTATAATGTACAGTTAGTTGAGGTTTAATAAAGAGATATGTATCTGATTTTTTACTGTCTTGTTCAACTTCTATATAATATTTAGCCTCATTTATACAACTAATATCTATTGAGGAGCAATTATGTACCTGGCATTATGATAGACATGGGGTGGGTAGTGGCAAATGAGAAGGGGCATTTTGTCAAGAAATGAACAGTTGACTTGTCCAGTAATTTTTTAGGAAATTAAGAAAATATATAGGTCTTATTGATAGAATCACTAATATAAGTTTATCTGCATTTGAACTTTAGGAACTTCTGCTTATGCCTTTAATTTAGTAGTGATACATTTCCTTGTATTGTTAATTATAGTTTTGTGTATATAGAAAATATCTAACAGGAATTATTTGTAATTTAATTGTGACTTTCACTCATGGTATTGTTGAATAAGCTCTTACTGGACCCAATGCACATGACAATTATAACTCTGAAGCACACACACACACACACACAAACACTGACCTGCAGGGTTGCAAAAATGAACAAAAACAGGTGGCTTCTGAAAGACGGTAGACAGAATAAGGGCAGCATGCGGTAAATTTATCTTTTTTACAGATTGAAGTTGAGAAACAACCAAAGTGGGTACCATTTGGAGCAGCCAAAACTCCAATAGAAACCACAGAGTCTTCCTGTTTGAAAAGCTACAGGATTGAGTGAAGGGTAATCACAGTTTTGGGGAAATGAGGAGAAACCTTGGAGAGGAGAGATCAAGAGAAAACAGAGCCTAGTTTTATATATAGATATAGATATAGATACAGATACAGATACAGATATAGTTATAGATATATAGATATATAGATATAGGTATAGAGATATAGATATGTTGTCCAAATCCATGGCTGACTGATGAATCACAATTTGGGGAGGAGGCTTGTCTCTAGATGGGTTTATTAGGAGAATATTCTCTGACAACTCATCCATCTTAGATTGAAGGAAAAAAATCATTTTTTTTGCCCCTAAGTTGAAGACTGTGTTTTACAATTCAGTGATAATCAGCAGCTCCTACATGAAGAATTATCAAGGGCTTGCTGGGTCCTAAATAAAATGATATTTTTTTCTGAGTATACTGTAGTACCTTGTGAAGAATTCTACAGTGTGTGGGAAGACAGAATGTGGGTATTTGGGGGCCCTTAGCTTAATATCATTCTTATTTTATCAAATCTTCAAGATTATCCTTTATAACACCATGGTGTTTACCACACGGCAGTGGAGACGTTGGTGCAAGCACCGGTCTTGTCCCTGCAGAGCCGCACATTTTCTCTGCCCTCTGGGAAGAGACCACCCAACATGAAGACAGCGCAAAACCACAGAGGTGACAGAGGTGAATCGAGTTGGTGAAAGAAGAATATGGTTCCCTAACGTGTATATCTTATTATTTCTAGTCTCTCTGTGAATTTCTAACCTAGCTCATATACTCCTTTTTCTGGCCTTTACTCTTCACTAATGCCTTTTCTTATAGACTGGTGTCTTTCCGGTTTTAACCCTGTCCCTTTCACTTACTGCTTACCACATTTGTATCTGGAACATGCACATTTATAATTAGTGAACATCATTACAATCTGATTTTATATACTAATGCGTATGATATTCTCTCTTATTCAACAGATCAACACCTTTATTACTCTCATAAAAAAATGGAACTTTCGACAATAGTAGAATGGCAGCTGCTAAAAAGTACTGTTTATATTAGGAAAGCGTAAGGCAGCAAAGCCGCTAGTTTGCAGTGGTGACAAGGTGCGTTAACTTCCCGCTCTTTCTTTTTTGCTTAGGAATCCATGGCAGACTTGCCAGTAACAATATCCAGAGTAATTTTTAAAAACCTGCGATTCCTCCTTTTATTAGTTTTAATAAAGAGTCATTGCTCCCTAAGCTTCCTTGGAAATTATTACCTATCAGCAAGATAGAAGGCAAACATGTATGATATTGACAGCCGTAGAAAGCAGGTCCCTAATGATGGCAATTACGAGGTGAAAGTTACTTTTTAAAAAACATGATCAAACCTAAAAATTAAGTTCCTTCTGAAGATATAACTTGAGTTCTAGAGAGTTGAGAATTGAAGCTAGAAGTGAGAAACCGATTTAACAGGCTAACGTAGAAGCAGAGGATTTGCTTTGATAAATAGTAAAATTTTGATCTAGGGGAAAAAAGACTCCACAATACTTGAACCAACACAATCCATGTATTCATTCACTGATAAAATTTTCATTAACAATGATTTTTTTCTCATAAAATATAAATACAGTACCTCATATTGTGAGACAGTGTAAGGACCATAGACTTCTCCCTGTGTACTGAAATGAAGGTAAAATCATGTTATTTCAGACAAATGTCGATGTTCCTCTGTTGTCTGTAGTGATTTACATATTTAGTTAGACAATTTAGATCTGGTCTGGAATTTGTCAGGTGTGTTGTTATGGCTATAGAACCTCATACTTAGTGTTGGTGTTGGGGACAAGTTCAACACCATATAATCAGCTTATTGTACTATCCTTCACTGTGTGTATAGGAAGTACAATTCAACTGGCCATGCAATAAATGTTACAATGCAATAGGCCATTTTATAGTGGTGTCTAAAGTATATAAGGCAGAACTGTTAGATGAGAATGAATGGAGGGCTTGTAAGCTTGCTGGATGAATAAATGAGTGAATAAATGAAATTTATTGCTCTTATCAGGTCAGACTTGCTCTTTAAGGCCTCATGGAAGGCCTCTAAGCTTCCCTGGAGTCCATCTTTGATATGAACATTGGGTGTTCTACAGAGAATTTGTGTTCCTCGTGGCTTAGTTTAGTATGTCAGGTGCATGAAACTTGAGTGGGGTAATGTGTCGGAAGCCACTAACACTTAACGGAACTTGTAAAGAGGCAAGTTCCATAATGAATGCTTCTGTGTCAAATGTGGTTAACAGTGTCTGGAGAAGTTGAGATGGCCCCCAGTGTAAGGAAACCAGGAGAAGAAGAGGAGGAAGCTGGTAACTCTGCTGTTGCTAAAGCAATTTTTTATAGCCTCAACTCTTCCCTAATGCCAGGCAGCTTAGTGGGAGAGCTACCAATTATTGTCAACATGTTATCCAATAATTTTTTTTTAACCATCATCTCAATGTCAATGTCATTCATTGGGAGAAATGAATGGGGAGAAATAATTCAGGTTTGAAAGCAATTGTCTAAATTTACAGTTGTATGTGGTCAAACAACTATTGACGCTTGAGAGTTTCCAATTGCTGGTAATAGACTGGAAAAAAGATAATGTGTTTGATCGATCAGCATGAACAAATTTCATTTAAGGGATCAATAACAGTTTATACTTGACAGAGCTGAGGGACCACATTTATTTTTTCCTTTGATTGAATAAATGTTTTCATTGGGACTGCAAATGTAAAGCAATCCTAACCATTTCTTAACTTGAGGCACA
The DNA here is from genome assembly GCF_022682495.2 of Desmodus rotundus. Classification (NCBI taxonomy): domain Eukaryota; kingdom Metazoa; phylum Chordata; class Mammalia; order Chiroptera; family Phyllostomidae; genus Desmodus; species Desmodus rotundus. Next base: position 146,279,488 of record NC_071388.1, on the reverse strand, counting down.
GCTCTAGTTACAGTGTTATTGCAAGCAATGTGTATTTAAAACTAATATACGGAAAAGTGGATAGCCAGGGGCTGGAGCAGTTGAATGAGACTAATGTACAGTTTATTAAAACACAACACATGGCAAGAGAAATGTTTCATTTTCTTGGTGTCAAGCAATGGAAAAAATTGGAGAAAGACATCACATTTCATGGGGCTAAGCTGTTTTGTGTTTTGTTTTATTTTGTTTGTCTCACCCTCTTTTTATTAAGATTAAATCCTTCAATGGATAAATAAATTATGAAAAATATTAAATAGTAAAAAAGAATCAAATACCTGTGACCAATAACCCCAGGGTGAATCTTTTAATAGCATGTGCCACACAGCCTGCTCTGGCAATTGGTACACATCTCTGATAGCTCTTTTTCCCTAAAGCCATCTTCCTACCAAACAGAGCACCTAGCTCAGTAAATGTTTGTTGAATGAATAAATGGTTGAATCAACGCTTACTAAGAGTGACTTCCTACCAAATGGCCTCATAGCTGATGTCGATTCATAGCATTTTATTTGGACTCAGTAGCTGCATCTGAGTGCTGGGTGCTGCATGTCGTGCAGAATGAAGTACTCCTCATTTCTTAGATGGAAGAATGCCATCACAGGCCATGTGTGACTCAGCTGAAGATGATTGACCCTTGAAGAACATGGTTTGAACTGCATGGGTTTACTTATACACAGATTATTTTTCAGTAAATATGTACAGAACTATAATGTTATTTTCTCTTCCTTACTATTTCTTAATAACATTTCCTTTACCCTAACTTACTTTATTTTAAGAATACAATACATAATACATATAACATACATAATATGTGTTGATTGACAGTTTAAGTTATCAGTCATTCTTCTAGTCAATAGTTGGCTACTGGTAGTTCTGTTTTGAGGGGGTCAAAAGTTATGCATGGATTTTCAACTGTGCAGGAGGTCAACACCCCTAACTCTCATGTTGTCCAAGGGTCAACTGTACTAGCTAAGGAGTAAGGTTTCCCACTGAATGTCTGAAAAACAATAAGTAGGACTTTTGGTAGTTCTGGTTACAAAACAGGCATTTTAAACAGGAATCCCCTGATCTTTTTTTTTCTTTCACATTAAAGAGAAATGGTCCTTTTTCTTTAAAACATTAATTTCCAACTGAGAAGCAGGGAGTCATTTTTAGTTAGCCTTTAGGATCATTTCCTCTCAAGGATATTGATATCCACTACCGTAAGTTTTCCTCTCTGGCACTGGAAAGCACAAGTAAGGTGCACAGCCTTCTCTCTGCCAAAGTTTTATTTGTAGTAAGCTCACCCCAGAGGCTTCGGGTGAATGATGGTCCGAATAACTCTGACAATCCATGTTTATTTTCACAAACACATAGTGACACAACTTAAAGGAATGCAATTATCAAAATACGTTTTGCAGATACTTTCAATTCAGGTCACACTTAGAAAAAGAAGGGATAGAGTTTTCTCAGCAAAGAGTTTTCTTTCTCTGAACAATGTATAAAAATTCCTCCCCAAAGAGGCTGGAGTTGCATCGCCCTGTGATTAAGTTCCCGATGATACAGATGACAAGCGTGCCTTGAAATGTGGGGGAAATGCCAATAGTACATGCAGCTTCTTGTTCCAGCTGCCTCAGCCAGCTCCACATTCCCCGCGTGTGCCTCTGAGTAAGAGCTGAGATGGTGAGAAGCTGCTCCTGAGAAGGAGAGCTGTGCCAGGTCTATTTTAGGCACTGAGGCTTTGAATTGTTTAAAATGCATATTGTTTGTGTACATCTCACAAAGGAAAATGCCAGCTCTGAGTGCCCTGGGCTGCTTATATGTCAAATGATTAAGTCTTCAAGTCCTACAGCCGAGGGGTCATTATCAATGGTTCTTCCAGGTCAGGGTATACACAGCAGAGTTTGAGGCAATGGTTGACCTTTTGATGGCACTTCAGGGTAACCTAGCTTCTTAGGGCAGAAATAATCATTTTTAATTTGTTTTTCTGAGTTCTATTTGTTTAAGAATGCAAATGTATTATAACATATGTGAGTTACAGATACTCTTTTGGGAAGGAAAAAGCAGTTTCCATAGCATTTCTCCTTCTTTTCTAAACAAAACAGTTAATAAAGGAAAAGAGATGACAGAATAAATAATAAAAATCAGTCAATTATTGTCTGCTACTTGGCAGTTTGGGATGAACACTTTAAACCTGTATATTTCTCTTGTAAAGTGTGAGCTCCCTCAGTTTTATTAAACATTCTTTCTTATCTTCCTCATAGATTAGCTAAAATGTTAAATGGGTTGATGATGCTTTAAAAAACCTTCCAACTATTTATATACAATTTGTCTTTAAATCAAAGTTTGTTTATTTTTGAAGGAATGAGGGTCCATACTATGCTTCTTCTGGAATGAATTAAGCTCTAACATCACAGTGTGCTTTTCACTGTGGAAGTATATATAAAGCTGAATATGGAGGGAAATAATAAATAATACTCATGGTTTCAATCAGGTTCATTCTACTGCTATCAACTAGCATCTACTGTTCTTCATACACTGTGAAATTAAAAAATAAAACTGCAGCTTATAACTTAACTAGAGAAATAAGGCAGAGAGTGTCCTAGAAATACACTGGTGAGTGACATTTAATCGCATTTTTCTAAATCATTTATTCAAATGATTACTTGATGTTTCATAAGTGACATGTTTTGGTTTTAGTGAAAATTCACAGTAGTCTTATAGATGGTATAAGGTCTCTGAACAATGTGTGATAAAACATAGCTTTCCAGAACAATAACTGTTGTAATAGGTACTACTTTAAAAGCAATAGTCACAAATCTGAAATAGCACAAATACAATAAAAATTTATGCTTTGGTCTCGTAAAATTCAAAACAGGTATTCTGGATTGGTGAGTGCCTTTCCTGTAAGTGGTGATTCAAGGAGCCAGACCCCTTCCATCTTGTGGTTTTCGCCTTCTTCAAGCGTGGCACCCAAAGACCGCCAAGAACCTGCCCTGGGCTGGCAGAAAGAGAAAGAGTAAGGGGGACCTTGTGTGGGAGGTTTTATGTGGATCAGTCACTTCCATTCAGAAGTCATTCAAAACAAGGCAAAAACTCACAGATGTAGACAACAGAATGGTGATCACCAGAGGGGAGGAGGGATGGGGAGGACAAAGAAGGTAATAGGGTAAAATACAAGGGGACAAAAGGAGACTAGACTTTGGGTAGTGAGCACACAATAGACTAGACTCTATTGTTTTTTTACAAACTTGTACACCTGAAATGTTTATGTTATTAACCAATGCTACCCCAATAAACTGCATAATAAAAGATTAAGTCATTCATTAGAGCTTAGTTTAGTGGCCACACCCACTGCAAGGAAAAAGAGGGAAATAAGATATATAACTGTGTTCTAAGGAAGAAGAAATAGGTTTGGTGATGATCTAGCCTGTGTCTGGCACAACTCTGATACTTTAAAATTACATCACATTATTTTTAGTTCCAGTGATGATAAACTCCATGGTTTATGTGATAGCTTATATAGCAATCCCCAGAAGAAATGCATTTACTTCTTTCAACATAAGAGATTTTGAATAACTGCACTTTGAACTGTCTGAAGCGATGCATACACGTTTGGAAGAAATATGGCAAAGGTCCCAGACCTCTTGGAGAATCTCTGCAACCATGGAGAGAGGTGATGGAAGCAGAAGTCAGCTCTGTTGCAAACCGTATGTTGGGTCTCTGGCTTCCAGACAACCTGGGTTTCTACCCAGACACAAGGAATGGCCACGCTTGAAAGCACATGATCATATCTAATATGTTCCCATTGACTTGGCTACCAAGACACCAGCTATTTAGACAGTAAGTGGTAAATACTTTCAAACAAATTCTGTTTTATAGTAGCCGATCCCATGTTCTTTTTATCTTTCAACATAATATAATGAGTTTTATATAGAGATAGATGACAGCATGGGTATAATTAACAACACATTTAGCTGAGTCATTATTTTGAATCTCATTTAATTTAATCATTTAAAGGGTTTTATACTTATTTAAAATATGTGCTTATTTCCAGGAGTCATTATTCCTATTGTTAAACCTAGTAGCTTTTCCACGTCACATCTCCCTATTGCTCCAACTGTTTTCTTGTCCTTTTTTTCTTTTCTTTCTCTTTCTCATGTTCCTTAACCTCTGACCCTTAGACTAATAAATTAAGTTCCCAGTATCTGGAGGTGCTGTCTGTTTCTGAGTTGTAATGAATGCCTCCTCATTAATCAGAGAGCAGAGATCCTGATGGAGATGCCCTCTTTTCTGCAATGAACCAGATGTCACAGTGCTAAGTCAGAGGCTTGTGCTGGCTCTTTGGTCTCTATGTCTTGGGAACAGCACACAGGGAAAATCCATGGAAAGGACGCAAGGCTTATGTAGACACTGACAACAATGGTAGTATTGAGATTATAAAGCCTATGTTGGTTTTGTAAATTAAAAAAGATTAAATTTTTATTTAGAACAATGGGAGTCCTTTATAATGACTATTTTTCTATGTACTTTACCTATTTCACAAGGTTATATTAAAATTTCTCTAAGAAACTGAGAAATACAATTTGTATTTGTTATACTGAGATTGATGAGGTAGAAAACTTGCTCAATTCATGTTAGACTCCCAGACCTCAAGGCAATTAAGTATCACGAATATCTGTTGATTTCTTCATTTTGAAATAAATAATAAAAAATGGCTAAAATTTTAAAAAGTAATTGCTTCTCTTGTCATTTGGCTAAGATACTGTTGAAATAAGTTTTTTCCCCCCCACTGAAATTAAGAGTTTGTTACCTGAGTGTAAATCACAGACTTCTGAAACATGGATACTCTGGGTAACAATTCACTGTCCACATTCTCAAAGTCCAGGAGCGGCTGCTGCAGTGCCTGCTGTCTACTCTGACTCCATGTTGCCAAGCGACGATTGGGTCTAATGTTTCCACACAGGACTTTCTTCCTGGTATTTCTGGAGGGAGTTATATGTTTTCTGAGTCCCAAATTCTGAGAAAAGTCAATTCAGAAATTGAGAAAATGGGGGAAAAGAATTATAATTCTACAGAAATTATAACTAAAACAATCAACATAGAAACATTATGGAGATGACTTCAAGTCAAAAGCGAGAGTAGGAATCCTGATACGTGGAGTCCACCAATAAAGTTGGTGTTTCCTGGAGCCAGGGCAGGAACAAGGAGGAGAGAAGTGGTCGCTATTCTTTGCCAGGGCATAAATGTGCCTGTGGTTATGTGATTGTGGTGCATCATTCTTTCAAATAAAAGAAATATTGATATGCTTATACAAACAGTATAATTTATATAAATTAGGAGAGTAATACTCCAAAATAAACATGTTTTGGAAACAAGATAAGTTCTTAAATTGGTAATTTCTGTGTCGGATTCTTTAACTTGCTAGCAGATTCGAATGTTACTTTGTTCAAATACCACTGGCACTTTTCAGCGTTTGAATATATTCCATAGGTTACACTTCTTTGTAAATAACACTAAACTTAATAATTTTGATTTATTAAACAATTTATAATATTCAGATATCAGATAGAGTATGAAAAATGTTGACAGTATTTTAAAGAAATATTTTAAAAATCAGTAACTCATTGTCAGATGTGCTTAAATCAGAATAAAACATTTATTTATATTTTATCTTTTCTAACAGGAAAGTTTTGAAACTTTTAATATAGATCAGTCATAGCAAATAATTAATGTTTATTATTATGGTCACTCATTATATTATGTATAGAAAGTGTTATGAAAAATAGAATAACAAGATTTTGAGAATTCTTGAGAACTTGCAGGATTTCCAGGTTTTCATCCCCAAATCCCTAAGACTAGTGTCCATGGGGAATCTGAAATACTATTCTATTCTCACAGTAAGTTGAGGTAAAGGAGAACCTTTAAACTCAGCAGATAGATTGAGCAATTGAACCTCTAGGGTGCAGTCTGAGTAATTCCAATGTTAACAGCTCTACTCCATGCAAATTAATGTTTCTAACTCTAGTGATGCCCATATGGAGGAATTAAGGTACAATACTATTCTGCTCTCTGAGGATGAGATGAAAAGTTTAGATGAAGGGTCTGAGGTTTAATTGTCGAGGCATTTGTTGGGAACATCAAAATGGGTCGATTAGAACCCCATGCAGGTAATTTTGAGTACCATTCAAAACAGGTTGTTTTCTAAGGCTGATGTGAGATGCCATGAGGTATACTCCTTGACTCAAGAGAGATTCAAGTTACACCAAGTGCTTCTCTTAGAAGAACGGTGAGTCTTTATGCGGATGGTGTCCTTAGAAAACATTCCTCTGCAGGCCTTTTTCTTCGGGATGGGGCTAAACTGGTGTGGCATTCTGTGACTGGCTGGATACAGGACCACTTATAAGCCTGCACTTAGAAGCTAAAGAGGTATTTTAGGACTATGAGCCTGGAAAACGAGAAGCAGCTTTCAGCTGTATTTTACTTGATTATGTGATCAGCAAGTCATCAGGCTTGAGCGGAAGCCTGTGAGAAGACCAAGAGAAAGATTATCTGGAAAGTCAGAGTGCTTTACAGCCCTGTCATTATGTGAAATAAGATAAAGAGGCCTGTGAGCTTCGCATCTTGTGGCAAGTGGGCTGGAGGGATCAGGTCCGAGCTTTAGCCTTGGGAAAGTCACTTGTTCCTTCTGACTTTGAAGATCTTGTTCAGAAAACAAAAGACTAGATGATTTTTTGATCCAGTATATTAGTAAAGGAATTTCACTTTCTGTGCCATTTCCCTTGGTTCATGTCTTTATTTACTCTGACTTGACTATTCCAATTATTTCCTAGTGTGGAGTCATTCTTTTCTCTATTCCATTGTCCACATTCCTCCTATATCTCTCTAAAACACAAATCTGATCATTTCACTATTTTGCTTACAACTTCTCGGCGGTTTCCTATTTCCTGTAAAGTTGACTAAATTTCTTTTGTGTAGCCTTTAAAGCTCTTTGTGACTTGGTCCCATTTACATCTCCAACGTTGTTGCTCTTTTTCCCTCGTGATATATCCATAGTTACACCTTACCCATCCACAAACATTATGAATATATGTGAAATAGACCAATATTGCTCTAGACCTTCTCTGTATTTCTACTCATGTATATTCATACTAATTATTACCCCTGAAAGAAATTTCCTTCCTCATCATTTGCTCCTAATATTCTTTATTTCACTCTATGAAATTCAAATAAAATATTTTCTTTGATTTCCCCCCATAAGAAGAGTTGACCATCTCTGACTTTATGCCACCATTGGCACATACTTCTATGTGATTGTACTTATTATTGTGCATCAAAATTCTTTATTCACAATTTTTTCCCTCACCATCCTTAAATCTTATTTTTACGTATTTAGTTTCTTGTGTATCTAGTGGTTGCTACCTAACAGGTTCTCAATACATGTTGGTCTGATGGAACTAGCATTAATAAATGTTAGCTCGCTAAAGGCAGGGGCCATCAATATTTTCTTCCTCATTGTACTACACACAACATCTGAAACACAGTATGTGCTCATTAAGCACTTGTTAAATGAATAATAGATAGATTAATGCATGTATTAGTAGGTTTTGTTTGAAGATATCCACCCACGTTCATCTCTACTGTATAGTTACTATTGTCCTAAGGAAGTTTTTAATTAGTAAATGATGTTAATATGATGGGATGGTAATTTATTTTGAACTATAGTATTAGTTTAACTTGAAAGAAGAAAAAATTAAATAAAAAACTTGTCTTTTTAAGTTATTGATACTTAGAAGATAGACTTAAAAACTGGTCCTTTTATGCCTCTCATTATGCACTGCATTCAAGGTCAGAAGGGTTTTTACCTTTATTCTACCATGTATACGGTTTATTACCTGTTCCTTGTGTTGTCAGTTATAATTTATATAATGTTGGTCAGTTTCCTCACTTTAAAAATGGGTATACTAATTCTTACTGGCTTTATAGTGATGATGTGAAGCCAATCTGTAGGGAAGTGGTTTGTTATCTATAAAGTGTGGTAGAAAGGAAAGAATGTATTATTCTATTCATACAGGCCCCTAATTCTAAAGTTACTCTTCATGCCTAAAGCAAGTCCTCTTTCCTAAACTTTAATACTAGTTTTATAAGGTCCTATCCTGTAGAAATGAAGATTAACCATTTATGTCAATTTGGAAGGAGGTGCATATTTTATTTAACATTTTATTCAATACTTTCAATTTCTTCTCCACATATATTATCTTGGGCTGCCATAACAAAATACCATAGACTTGGAGGCTTAAACAACAGTAGTTACTTCTCACAGCTCTAAGGCTGAAGAATCTTAGATTAAGGTGCTGGCTGATTAATTTCTGATGAGGGCTCTTTTCCAGGCTTACAGGCAACAACTTTCTCTCTGGGTCCTTACATGCCATCAAGACAGTGAGTCCCCTGGTGCTTCCACTAATCCTACATTAGATCGGGGAGCTACCATTATTACCTATTTAACCTTAATTACTCCTGTAAAAGTGCTATCTCCAAACAATGTTACATTGAGGGTTGAGGCTCCAACACCTAAAAGCGGGAGGGACACAATTTTGTCCATGCATCACACCAAATAACAACAAGGGATTCTTTCATGCTGTGCTGCCAGGGTTTCAATGGATACCTGTGTTTCATCTTGGTTATATGTATGTAGGTGAACTGGCAGAATATCTTTGTATATGTAAATATAAATGTATACATGTGTATATATTCATATATATGTGTGTGTATATTTATTGCTTTATTTTTATGTTTAACTTTATCTCTGGGACGTATGAACCCCAATATTTCCATCCCAAAGCCTCTATTGGCTATGATTAAAGTTTAATCAGGTTTTTTATTTTGGCAATGAAGAAAAAACCTACATTTTTGTTAATGTTATGAATTAGCAGGAGATACTCAAAATAGAGTTGCCTACATGTTGTTTGAAAATTGTTTACAGCAAATAATGAACAAAGCAAATCAGATTGCCAAAGGCCTGGCTGTTGAGAAAGTGTAGCACATTATTAATTAAAATACAAGTCAGCTTTTCCAGCACTTGTAGCCCGTGGGTATCAAATGTACTCCACTTGATTGAATCAGGTAGGAGCAGCACGGGCATTTTTTATTTTGTGCTGGAAGGGACAACAAAAATGTAAAGCTGTTTTCTGCTACTTCATTTGAAAAAATATTATTTTGGAATGAAGGCTTACCAGCTGCAGCAGACAAGCAGAAATAATATAAAAATCTGCATTATACCCTCGCACTGTGATTTTAAACAAGGGGTCTACAACCTCAGACACTCTCACGGCATCGTGTTATAGGCAGACCTTTGTCTATGGCCAAGGAAACAGTTTCCATGGCGATGCAAGGCATTTGACAATGTTCGCTGTTTTGGTGAAGAAAATTAATCCAAGCAGGAGACCAGTTTATAGTTATAAGATTTCTTTTTTTCTGTGTGGGAGGAGGGAAGGAAAGAGTTGAGAGGTAGCATAGAAGAAAAACATATCTGCCTTTTGGGTATTCTTTTTAACATGCTGAAGTCAGTGAAATTTTGAGAAACTACAAACTGTTTCCAGTTTCAATGCTGATGGGAATTCTCAGGTGAAAGTAAAAATAGTAAAGAGAATGTGATCTTTTATAATACACTTAAATATTTAGCGCACCCCTAGGATAAATCGGGAAAAGAAATAATGCTGAGGTTCTTTTTAATTCAAATACATTTAACTATTAAAGTAGGAGTTACACTTTTTAACTCTGCCTTGTTTCAAGTTCTTCATGCACAAAAATCACTTTTAAGTCATTCCTACACATCCTTTATCCTTATATCTGGGAAAATAATTGAAAGAGTAGGTTTTTATAAATGTTTGTTGAATCTCATGGACATACCAACTCATGATGCTCTGTGGAAGAATAAATAAAATAATTTTAAAGAAATTTTGATGCTACCTAGGGAATCAGCTCTACTCAAGTCAGAGACCCATCTGGGTTTAATCCAGTCAATTGGTTCATTAACACACTCAGGCCACTGGTGTGGGAGCTCGTTTACAGATGTTAGGGCAGTTGACAGCGATGCCTAATTGAAGAGCTCGGCTTTCTGATAATGGACAGAACCACTGTTGACAAAAAGCAAACGGAGTGAGTTGTATACGTTTTGACCCGTGGGACTTTGGTCCAGAAGTTCCATTCCAACTCTTAGTGTATTTCAGGATAAAATTAGTCTCCTCTGGCCATTGGGTTCGACTTCTTCCTCCCTTATCCCATTCATAGGTTTGAACTCTTTACCTGGGCACCAAGGGATTACATTAATCTCTGTCCTTTGCAGGCAGCTTTCCTGGGTTTCAATGAATGCATTCCTACAGCTCTCAAGTTAAGGAGTTCAGTGATGCAATCAAATTCAGTCGATTCTCTTTTGTTTTAGTCCAGGTCTATCATAGTCTAATGCATAATCATTGTTTGAGAGACAGTTTTTAGTCCGATAGTTTAGACTGTGTGCATCATGTAGAAAGCTTTGCCTGAATAAGAAAACTCTTCACTGACCTAGGTTCATGATGTCTGACAGTGCTCCTTTGGTCTCAGAGAGTTGTCAGCTGTGGGTCATAGAGCCGTGGTGGGAAGGAGCTGGCTTCTGTCTCCATTCCAGAAGCAACATTCTGTCTAGCCTCCTGAAAGTGGTGTTTTACGAAGGCAAATTACATTGTCTCCTCCCTCCCTCCTTCCCTCCTTCCCTTCTTTTCCTCTCTTCTTATAAAGTACAAGCTAAATCTGCCTGTTTCTACCCTCTGTTTTGTCCTCTTCTCTCATTTCTACCTTCTAGTGCCCAGTGTGAGGTCATTACATCCTTTTCAGTCATTTTAAGCCCCTGCCTTCTCCACACTTCCTCTGGAACTCCCTCCTCCCCTTATTCCTTTTCTCTGTCTGCTTTAGGTACAAAATGGGTTTCTTCCTTCCAAATCCCTATTCTGCCAAAAGAATTTGCCTTAGGAGTTAAAACACATGTACAATATTATAAATTGGTCATTGATATGTGAATAGTCACATTTTTTTTTCTCCTTTCTCCCAGACTTTTAAGCTGTTTGCCTTGGCTTTTTTTGTTTTTTACTTCCTCTCTATTGTGGGAATGTAAATCTTCATTGCTATGGAGCAACTGATTGTGACCTTATGTGTTAGCATTTCTGTTCCCTGAAAACTAAAAATAGGCCTTAATCTTCTCAACATGTGAGGATCCAAAAGGGGCTCTTTGATTAATAGCTGCCTCTGTGGAGTGGCAAGCGTGTCCTCCTTTGAGCTCACTGTGGGTGGGGGAGGGGTGCTGGCGAAGGGGGGCTGCGATTCAGTGTTACCGTGTGTTGCCTTGTTCCCGGAGTCCAGCTCTTCCGTGACTCCTGTGTTCCACTAAGAAAGCCACTTCTGTAGGCAAACATAAGCTGCATGTTTTTCTGTCATTTTGAAATTTATTTCAGTTTTTTTCATTTTACATTTCAGTTCTCAAAAATTATATGCAATCACATTTTACTGCATAACAGAATGCTAGAGAACCTGGTCCTAAAAGTGCCCAAGCAATTAAATACACAAATCCCCCCTCCCTCCTCCTCCAAAACAAGACCTAAACGTCAAAGTCCAAATTATACTCTTCTTTAAAAAAGTCACTGGTTCCCTTTGCAGGGGTGAATGAGATTCCAGTTGCGGGTAGTTCTGATAGGCTCCACACCTGCCCATATTTGAAACCCACGTTCAAGTACATATTGGGTCAAACCCTAACCAGATGTAGGTACACAGCAACGTTATTGGATTTCTTGATGAGGAATAGAAAGCAGACGATGCACCTGCCTGGCTGCAGAATGGATTTGCATAAAAATGAAGGAAGAGTACACATGCTTATGTAAAGTGTTGATGAACAGGATCACCTATATATATGTAAAAAAGAAATCACCAACCCACGCAATACAGTTTTTCGAAATGAAACCATGTGAGGTGTTGTAAAAACACACATACATTTGCCAACAATTAGGAAATGTGTTGATAGGCTAGGGCCATGTTAGAATTATTTGATTTCCTGGCACATTTATCCTCTGAAGAAGGGAAATACTACTATGCCAGTCAATTAGATATTAGATTAGAGAAAAAATTGATTACAAAATGCCATTTGCCTTTTGATTTTTTTGTACTTAAGGTGGGAAGAAGGGGTGAAGATTAGGAAAGAAACTACTTTATGCTAAGTGAAATAAGCCAGGCAGTGAAAGACAAATACCATATGATCTCACCTATAGGTGGAACCTAATCAACAAAACAAACAAGCAAGCAAAATACAACCAGAAACTTTAAAATAAAGAACAAACTGACAGTAACCAGAGAGAGGGGGGAGAAGGATAATGGGGGGAAATAGGTGAAGGGCCATTAAGGAACATGTATAAAGGATACATGGACAAAGCCAAAGGGGGTAGGTTCAAGGGTGGGAGGCAGGGATGGGTGGGGTGGGGTGAAAATGGAGACAACTGAACTGGAACAACAATAAAAAAAATGAAAAAAACACTTAAACACAGATGTTTATAGTAGTAACATTATTCATAATAAATGAAAGTAGAAAGAATCCAAATATCCATTAATAGAAGAATACATAAACAAAAGGTGATATGTCCACACAATGAAATATTATTCAGTAACAAAAAGAAAATATTGATATATTTTAATTAAAAATAATTTGTATTACACATAATTTATTGCAGTAAAATTCACATATTTTACTCTATAGTTCTGTGAGTTTTGATGTATGTATATTTGTGTAACCACCACAAAAAAAATAAAAGAAGCTACTCATGGAGACATGAGGTACTCTGAGCATAACCTGCTTTCACTGAACACAGAGTGTGCGAGATCGGTGATGTGGCTGGTACTAAAGCTAGAATTCATATTAGCAACTCAAATCAACTGACCTGAAGAGGAGTTTCTCCCTGAAATAACCAAGAAAAGTGAAAGCCTGAAAATATGTACATGAATGTTCCCATAAAAATTTGTACATGAATGTTCATATTACCATTATTCATAATAGCAAAGCAGTGAAAACAATCCAGTTTCTATCAGCTGATGAATGGATAAATAAAATATAGTATATCCATACAATGAAACATACAATTTGTCATGAAAAGAAACATTACTGATACATGCTACAACATGGATGAATCTTGAACACATTTTGTTAAGTAAAAGAGAACAGTCACAAAAGGCTACAGTTACACGATTCTGTGTCTCTGAATCTGCCGATCTACAGAGTCAGAGAGGCGGTCAGTGATTGCCTCCGGCCGTGGGCCAGGGTGCAGGGCAATGGAGAGTCAGTGTAAATGGATACCACGTTTCTTTTTGGGGTGATGAAACATTTTAAAATTGATGGTGGTGATAGTTGTATGACTCTGTGAACACACTAAAAATCACTGAATTACACACTTTAAAAGGGTGAATGTTATGGTATGTGAATTCTAACTCAATATAAGAATAGATAAATGAATAAACAAAAAATTCAACCTCCTCTGATAATTGCCTTCTTATTGATATAATTGGTAAAGAGGAGGATTTATGAAAATTAATTTATAAAAATAAAAAGAATATGGCTTCTAGAAGAGTTATAAGAAGCTAATCTCATGAAACATATGCCCCATGTAAATGTAATCTATCCACATCTTTCACTTGTTACTTAAAAACCCTTCACTCTTTGGGTTACTTCACATTGATTAGCAAACGAAAGGGTGAAAAGCAGGAAAAAATTTGAACCAAGAATGCTAAACAACTTCTGCAGCAATCTCATTCTTACTCAAAATAAAACTAGTGTTTACAACACAAGAATTTTCCAGATGGTCATGCAAATGAAGGCTCAGGAATACGCTGCAAACCATATTATTGTTATTTAGTATTTATTGAGCACTCTCAGAATTCAAGACACTGAAAAAATAAACTACAACCCCACTTATGCAAATTGTAACCTAAAAAGCATATAAAGTCATATTACCTACTACTGTCTTCAATGGATTAATAATGCATGCAATATTCCAAAGGTCAGAGCTCAATCATATTAATATTGGTGCCAGGAATATATCTTGTTTAAATTAACCTGTTTTCTTTATCCCCTCTCTTTTCCTGGATATTTTTCCTGATATATTTCTAGTATTTTAATACCATAGTAAAATCCCTGATATTAAAATTCCAGCAATACATGTTTTTTTTGCAACATACAACATTATATATGATTAAGATTTTCTTAGACTCTTATTCTAAAATTACCTTTTGCAATGATGCTTCCAAATCTACACCATTGACCCAAACCCTTCCTTACTGATGAATTTGTTAAGTTAACCAAGATAATAGTTAAAGATCTTAAGTGTCGTATTGCTAATTGAGAAAGCAACAAAATTAGAATTTTAATACCAAGAGTCTCTTAACTGTGTGCAGAGGCTAAACATTATTTACAAAATTGACATACACCTCATTTTCATTTCTTAGCTCCAGGCTGACTTAGAAACTGACAGGAAACTTGTAAAAAGCCTTTAGAAAGGATGAATCTTCATAGGTTTTTACAACATTATTCATTATAACAAGGGAAGACAATTACATGCTTTTACACCCATAACATTCCGAAGCTGCCATGTACTGGAATTTTCTACATGGGTGCATATCTCCTGGAATTTGAAGTTTCCTCATGGGATACTGTGATAAATAAATTCGATAAAAAAGAAAAAAATCTTACATAGTTGAAGAAAATTTTAGCCTGGGCTGATTATACAATAGGGATGAAAAGAAAAAAAAGAGATTTCAAAATTAATTAAAAGATTATCAAAGAAGATCAACCCGGATGCTATGGCTTATCTGTGTGTACGAGGTCATGTCTTTCCTACAGTCTTCCACCATACTTCCAAACCTGACATCTGGAAATGCACTGGAGAGACTAAGTCCACTTATCTTTAAGTTTTTAGCTTAACAAGAAAAAGTTATTTCTAATAGTAATAATAATTTTAACCTAGGCTATCTTAGTGAATTTGTTTTTGCATTTTTTCTTAGAACAGGAGAAAGCTACTCCATATTACTATGATTTTTTCATGATCAATTTATTATGATTGTTACTGTTAATAATATGCATTCTTCTAATTCCACAATCCTCTAATTTACTCATTCGAGAGAGCGATGGTCTAAGATTGCTACTGTTTTGGTGACATGCTGACAAGTGGTGACAGTAATAGACAATTTATGGCAAAATTTGCATAATATTGGCTTCTGGACATATATTTATCCTATATTTTATGTGTCTGTCATATATCTTTTTATGTGAACACTATGTTCATAGTAAAGACTTTAGATTTTCTTTTTTAAAATCTGAAACAAGATTAACAAAATACCAAGTGCTGAAACATGAATGAATTGATTTAGCAACTCCCTTGTATGAAGAGCAAGAAAAAAAAACTGTTCAAATATTAGATTGGCCCCCCCTTAAGATCTTCCAATTTCCAATAGTATTTAATTATGTAAAATGGCAAATTGCATCTGTAAAGTGACTCACTTTTATTAGCCTAGCATATTAATAATGAAAGATGACCCTAATTACATAAAAGGCACAAGTAGAAACTTTAGGTATAAATTGATATTGAAAATAATTTGGATATTGTTTGTAATTTGGGTTCCTTAGCTGCCATTTTGTACCAATCGGTGAAACATTTTCTTGGAAAGGTCAAGAGAATGTGTAAAGAAATACTGAGTACCCAGTGTCCAGCTTCTGAACCCTCGTTACATCCTGCTGCCTCTCCTGTCTCATCATCCACTTATTCCTTGTCACCTATGTGAGGATAGGACTGTACACATGTGATTGAAACTGTCCCCTGATATCAAGTGGGCTTCTGGCACTCAGAACATGAAAGAAAAGAAAAAGGAAAGAAAGGGAAAAAGCACCCCAGCCAGTGTGACTCAGTTGGTTGGAGTGTCATCTCATTGCTGAAATGGCTTGGATTCCAGGTCGGGACACATACCCAGGTTCTGGCCCTCACGAGAAGGCAACTGATCGATTTTTCTCTCCCACATCAATGTTTTTTTCTCTCTCTCCCTTCTTCTGTCTCTAAATTCAATGAAAACATCCTCAGGTAAAGATTAAAAAATAGATTATAAAATCTTCGTTATTGTCCTGACTTTATTTTATTCATGGAGAGACAAGGAAGGGAAGAATAATACCACAGTATATCCACAGGTCAGATTGTGGTTTTTAAAGCAGATTAGTCTGCTTGTCATCCACTGAATGATGAAATAGTTGTGCAAAACCATGAAGGAACATTTTTTAACATCCTTCGATGAGTAAGGGAATGGGCAAGGACTTTGACTAGCAACTATGTCGGATCCTCTTTTTAAAAAGTCAAAGGTGGATTGGGACGAAGTGTTAACTCTTTTCTTAATAGTGATTCTACCACCTGCATAGGTGCTACCATTGTATTCCTGTAAAGGAGCTATATATGCACTTCTCTTTCAAATGTAACTATTTATTGAGAAGACACAATGAAAACAAAAATTTTATTATTTCTGTACCAGTAAGGTAGGGGCAGAGGTTGAAGATAGGGGAACGGAGGGGTCCCTATAGATAACAACATAATTACCCCAACATTTTGGCTCTGTATAAAGAAAGTAATTTTGAGGGAGACTCATTAACAAAGAAAATAGGAGGTCATTTTCAGAGAGCCTAGTAAAACAGGTGGAAAGATTATGATAACCATGTAATCCACCTACTAGCACAGCACAAATTGAAACTTTCTGTTACAGCTCAGGAATATAAATAGAAGTAAACGGTGGCATTATTATATGAATAAATGAGTTAGTCAATCAATCACTGACAAGGCATACTCTGTAATCAAAAGATTTTTCATGTTATGATTAATTCCATGTAATACAAGCCTAAATATTACATAAACCCCTTTGACATTGAGTTATACTTCATAAGACAAAAAGGGCACTTTCAGCAGCCAAAGAATGGCAGACGGTCAGAACCAATTCTCTTGGATTTCAGGTTCTGGGTGGCCACTAGCCAAACAAAATCTGGGGATACTTTGAAAGTCTAAGTATATATCTGCATGGTCTGATATGGTAGCCACTAGTCACACGTGGTTACTTCATTCTGGTAGAGTCAGAATTGAACGAAAGGAACGAACTCCCTGGAACTAAGCTATTCACACTTTGTAAGCATGGAACATATGGCAGGTAGCCTATGTTAGTGGGGGAAGCATTGAATATTGAACAGATATTTATCCTCCTAGACATATAAATGACAGTAGCACATATTGAATGTGTATGTATTGTTGCAGGTATCTCACATTAAACTCAAAAGCCATGAATTCTGAGCATGATGTTGCACAAAATTTCACCAAAGAACACATGTTTAATGTCAGTTCAAATTTACCTTTTGCCAAATATGCTCAAAGGAGTCTCTCTCACTAAAGAGCAAAATGTTCTTCTACCTCTAGTGGAGGAAGAATGATAATTGGTAAAATGGCCAGGACCACTTAAAACTCAAAATGGTGTTATATGCCCAAATTAAGCCAGGATAGAGGAATCCAGAGAAATAACATTTCAATTTTACCTTTTCTTTCTAACTTGTCTGATGCCTTAATCTTTATTGTATTTTTTCCATCATCATTTAGTCCCATATAATGAGGAGACTTTATGAGTCGGTCTCTGTTGGACGTGAGGAGGCGTTTCCTACAGAAGAGTTGACTCGGCCTGGTGATTACCCATTGGGCTAGAGCCGAAGACTGCTGCCGTCTTTCTCAGATGCCGACATCTCACAGGCACTTCCGGAGAATTCTTCAACACGGACTTTATTCTGATGGTTTCCTGACCCATCTGTTAACTTCTATTTTGCATAGATTTCCAAAACTGAAAATCGAGAAAAAAAAAGGATAAATTTCCCAGAGATTGAAAATGTTTCAATACAGTTTCCTGCCTTTTCCCCCAACCCCAGCCCAACCCCCAGTCCTCCCCACTTCCCTCCCATTTCCACCCCCCCATTATTGTCCATGTGTCCTTTATAATCGTTCCTACAAACCCTTCACCCTTTTCCCCGGAAATTCCCTCCCCTCTCTCCTCTGGTCACTGTACTTGAACAACAATAAAATTAAAATTAATTTTAAAAAAAGGAAAAAAGTTGGAGATTACAATAAAGGTTTTCTTTATGAGTATTTATTACTTATGTCTTGTAGGCCATAAGTAATTACAAACCAGGTGTGTTGTAACCCTCTACTCCTGACAATTCTGTGTGTATTAAATAGGCGTCCAAACATTTAAGTAAAAAGAATACATGAATGCGAAGATGGACTTAAAAAACCCATGTCTTACCTTAAAAATAAAGTGTCAATAGAGGAACTTAGTCTTACACTTCAGTGAGAGTGGGTTTACTCTCTGGGAGAATCTTAGTAAACAGCCACAATCATATTTTATTACCAGAAGTGCAGATTTCATTTCTTTTCTGAAGACAAGGCCATAAACTTCCTCAAAGACAATGTCCCTTTACATGGACTAATGGTTTTCAAACGTTGAAGAAATCCTAGATATGGAAAATATGAGCAAATGGGTCTTTATTTGCTCTTTATTCCCCACCTACGTGCAGAAGAGTGAACAAGTAAGTATTATTAATAATTCTGAGGCTGCTCATATGAAACTATAAAATCTGCACTTCATAGCGAACAAGAGAAGGCATTTTACAGAGGAAAGGACACAATCTAGCATTCTTAGAGGCATTTACAAATAGACTGTTTACAAGATGGGAAGTTCAGTTACTGCTACTGCCTTTTCTTTCCACCTGGGAGCTCTGACATGGTCCCCAAACTAAAATTCTTCATGACTTTTGTTCGTTTTATTTCTAATTCAGATTCATCTTAACGATGAGCAGGATGGCAAACTGAAGGCACTTTACCCTCTCTCTTATTTTGTAAGCTTTTCATAAAATCGGAGTCAAATGGGGCTAGAAGGGCCCTTAACATCCATATAATCTTCACCCCTCCTTTCATGGGTGAGCAAGCCTCATGGAAGAATGAAGACTTGACACCTGTCAGCTGCAGAAAGGATGAAACCTAGATACTGCGTCTTTAAATTCTCAGTCAGCGGTCTTTGATTTCTCCAAAGCACACTCCTTGAGTCTACAACACCTGGAGGTCCATTCTAAGGTTCTTACTATATAGCAACGAGGGCTCCACATGTTACTTTTACAGAGGATTACACATCTCAACATATGGAGCATAATTTAGCCATAATATATTCAATTTTTTCAATAACAGAGGAGTTATTATAATAAGGACTTTTATAATTCTAAAAATATTGCTGAGAGTGGTTATCGATATTCATATATGGGAGGGAAATGGTGGAAGTGTGTTTAGGGTGGCTAAATGGATTTTGGACCACAGGCCTTACAGACTAAGAAATCCCCAAGGCCTGAGTTGAATTCTCCTGTGAATTGGATGTCTTCCTTTGGGGAGCAAATGACTCTGTATCACCCAGATGGAAAGTCTCCAATAAGGTTTATTTTCTCTCTTACCTAAATGACTTTAATTATGTAGAATCTTAACTAAATTTGTTTTCTTAGACTTATTTTTAAGTAACAGAAAAATGATAATTTTTTTTCTCTTATGGTCTTTAGTCAACTAATACTGCTATGCCATTATAATGATAAAAATGTTCAAAAAAGTGCAATGCTATAAACTTCTTATTAAAGACTTTTAAATTATATTATATACATTTCCATTTAGCAGATTAAAAAATGGAGGCAGAACATTACATAACTTCCCACCATTGAAAATAAAATTATTTTAGCAGGGGAAAAATAGGTAGCTCTTTTACATTCTGATGCTTTTATCTCTGTAGTTCTCTGCTAATGGTACCATCCTTGAATCATCTGTGTCACAGTGAAATCACATGGATTCTATGTTAGCATCTTCCTACATGTCTTTTCTCTTCACCCTCACTATGTTTAGAATGATTGCGATAATCTCACTTTTCTTCCTTTCTTTGTTACCTTCTGAAAAGCGAACAAACAGACAAACAAAGCAAAGTAAACTGATCTGTCATTTCTTTCCTCAGCGGCCAGCCTGTTCCGTATGCACGTCTCCAAATTTGTCATATGCCGTTGCCTTCCCCTGCCCCCCATAAACCTTGTGCTTCCCCCACAGATCCATGCTCACCATTGTGTAAACATAGCACATGCTTCAGAACTCCTCACCCACCTAGTTCCTCCTTTCTGAAACTTCTTTTTAAGATCTCCCTCTCTACCTTCCATTTCATCATTTTGGACCAGTTCAAATATCAACACTCTTTCAGTAGTCATTTCCAACAATACAGGCAGAGGCAGCCAGCCACTCTCTCTCTCGATTTCAGGGTTACTTTTCCACACCTGTGAAAAAAACATTTGCCATATTTTAATTATCTATTTATTTGTCTGCCTCTTCAGGCAGACTCTTTAGCAGTGGTTTTTAAACTTTTTAAGTGAAACTGCCATTAAAAACACAGGCTTACATGGGGATCCAGAAGACACACAGAAGCACACTCTCACACAGACACAGACGGAAGCACGGCTCCTATGGAAGAGTATATTCTCCTACTGTGAGCAATGTTGGTTACAACCTATTGTGTTGATTCACAACTCAATAACGGGCCACAATTGCCTCTTGCCCATTTTTGCATCCTCAGTGTCTAGCACGTGGTAGGGACTAAATAAATACTTGTGAGTTTTGAATTTCTTTATCCAATTTCATTGATTATTGCATTTTTTAATGGACAGCAAAATCATGAATTAATTGTTAGTATGAGCATTTCCTGCCCAAGTTATTTTAATTAGTTGATTTTCAGCTCAAGAGAGTTCTATTCAAGCAAAATAATGTTTAAAAAATAAAAAGATAGTATCTGTCAAGAAAAGTTAACTCTGGTTCTCTACTTTTACATTTAGTTTGTTTCCTGTTTTTAGTTTTTGACTTTCAGTGTTTGACAGACTATAAATTTTATATTATAAATTTTATGATCACAATCCAGACTCTGGGTTCTTAACAGATATTAATAATCACACTAGAAACATTTTTCTTGGTCCAATGGCAACCCTTGATGTTTGTAACCAGGAGTAAATAGAACATTCAATTCAGCCCGTGTGCTCATTTTGAAGCTTTAGAGGGGATAAGTCTGACTTTTTCTTGATGCTAACAGCTGAGTGGAAGTGGGAAGCTTGTGAAAAATCAGTTATACCTGATTTATACCTAAACTATGGATTCAGCGGTCAATGTATTGATTTTTATGATTATGTCTATAGAATTATCTCTGAATAACAAAATGAAAATAATTGTCCGTATGTTTTAGATCACAGGTTCAAAATACAATCAAGAGGTGCTTAGTATCACTTGTGATTAACACTTAAATTCAGAGCTTTCCATGATCTCGATGCTCCCCCAACATCACAGCTTCCGTCTGTTGGGGAAAGGCGAGTGCAGCTGCATACAAGGTTGTTTCTAAACGATCCAAATTAACTGTATGGCCTCAGTGAAACCCCTGCCATTACTTATAGAGATGTGGTTCTGAAATAATTTTCCTTTTTTCTTCAGACTCCTCCTCCCTCCAGTAAAGCACATTGTGTGGAATCCAAATATATTTTTTAAATAATATAAGTGGAGGTTTAGCAAGAAAACTGCAGGAAGCTTCTGCCTATTTGGCCATAGAAAAGGCCTTGAAGCACCTACTAAATTTCTGAACTCCACCCAACACAGCGTTCAACCCACAATTTCAGAACAGAGCAAAATCTGGGAGTCAGGGTTAGGCATTGCCGAAGACTCCAGCAGCTCCTTCCAGAAACAGATGGTTGGCCCCCATCTTTCAGAGTTTCTAGTTCTTTGTGTTTGGTGTGGCATCCAGGCACATGGACTTGAAATACCTCCCCAGGAGACTCTGGGCCGCCTCCTTCCCAGAGCACTCTACACTACTGGTCCTGAAATATTCTCTAGGTGCAGTCCTTAGACCACCTTCATCGAAATTACCTAAAGATTTGGACTTTGCAGGGCCCTGTTTTAGACATACCGAATGGGAATCTCTGGGGAAATTCTATGCACACTTGAGTTTGAGAGCTGACAATAAGGACGACGTGGACAGGTGCCCTTCACAGCCTTCTCAGCAGTTGGCTAAGCAACATGCCATCTACAAAGGGAGCCAGGTCTAAACCATCGAGAGCTGAAAATATGTCATCAAAACTCCCGGGCCTATTCTGGGCACTCTATATTGCCCCTCCGTGACTCAAAAACACAAATGTCACTAGCTGTAAGCCCACTATTTTCTAGGAAGGTATAGGCCTCTTTGCCGAACAGACCTTTCCTATGAGAATCACTGAGGAACAATTCTGATGAGGAAACCATAGCACTAGTACGGTGGACTGCCAGGACATCCACAGAATCAAAAAGCTGGGTGCAAAGAGGACAAGAGGGGTCAGCAGCCCCTGTTGTGTTTTCTTTTCCCACTTTATTTCCAGTTTCTACCTTAACTCCATCTGCAGTTTACAGGGATGATCATTCAGGAGTTGATGGCCACGAGGGAAAGAATGAATGTAAAGAAACAAATGCTAAGGAAAATTGTGGAAACAAAATCATTATTTTGCAGATAAATTCCATTTCTTTTACTGATAGTTCAACATGCCCCTGTGTTTGTATCCATAGATAAAGCCGTCATCGCCACCTTGCGATGTAGGTTCATTAGACATATCTGGGTCCAGAAGGTTATAGGCTGATCTTCTCCAACGATGGTGGTGGTGACAGCGGTGACACCATTGCCGAACCACCTGAGCTGAGAGCACAGGCTCTGTGGCTGGACTGCCTGGGACTGAGTGTCGGATCCAGAACTTAGCTGTGTGACTGGGAAAGTTACTGAACCTATGACTCAGATATATTTGTTAAGGTGGTGGTGATAATAATAATATTTTAACTACCTTGTAAACTTGCTAGGAAGTCTAATTGTTTAATATTTATAAAGTACACTGAACAGTGCTTAGTGCATCAACGTGCTAAGTGTCTGTTAGCAAATGAAAAGAGTAGAAAAACCAGCCTTTGTTTCTATGTGCTACACACCGTCTAATTCTTCGCAGGCACCCCTTCATTTAACTCTCCTCACCATTTCCTGTAAACCAAAGCAAAGACGGCAGATGAAATGCACACTGGATAAACTTGAGAAAGTCAGTGGCAAAACTCAAATGACACAACATGGGCATCTTTAACTTCTGTAATGTTTGCACAGTTAAAGTTCCTTGTTTTGCTGGCAGAGTTTGGACCTGACTCTTCTAGATGATTGGGTATCATTAAGGGAGGTGAGGAGAAAGTGGGAGAAGCAGGACATTAAGGAGAGAATAATCAAGGCAGTTTTAGTTCCTACAGCCTTCATGCCCTATTAGATATACATGATCATTTCAGTATCAAATTTTCCTATGGATTTTCATTTCTTTGGAAATTATAATTTTATACATCTTTGTGTGCCTATTTTTGAATGCATTCAAGTGCTTGGGCTTGAGTAATGCTATTTGTTTCTGTTTTGCTTGTTATGCATGCATACAACAGTTGGAAGGACTCCCTTTGACATCCTCACAGCCATTCTTTTGCCTTCATGGAAAAAGTGTGGGGTGGGTCCCCTGACTCCTATGACTACACGCAAGGGAGACAGTCTTACCAGAGGCCCACCCAACCAAGTGCCGTGTTTTACTGAAGTTTCAGTCCCACTGCAAAACCTCCCCCCGTGCTCAACTAGCTGCACTGTAGCCTCTTCCATAACCTTCTGCGAGAGGCAAGCTCAGGCTTCATTCAGAATTGCATGACATTATTTCCGCTCATCCTGTATTAGTCACATGCTCATCCTTTTTTTTTTTAGAAATAGTGGATGAACTATTTCTGTTTGTATCTCCCTGAACTTCAAAAAGATCTTTGTGTGCAGAGCTATTACAGAGAGGCCAATGATTATGGGATCATTTATTTATATTATTATGGCACAATAGAAGTCACTTTGGTCCTTGAAAGTATTCCAGTGACTCATGATATTTTTTCCGATGTTTTTTGACCTTTGCCCCTTTCCATATTCTCTTATCTCTGATAAATTTGCTTCAAAACCCACAGAAAAACCACAGCTGTGTTTGTTGATCAGGGACTCAAAGGATGAAAGTAACTGTTTTCATGAGGAATCAATCTTTAAAAGAGATAAAATTAGTTTCCTGTTGTCTACATATGACCAGATACTAAAGGATTTTGGAAATGAATGTTGTCATTTCTTGTTTGGAACATATTTTCACATGATAAAAAATAGAAAATAATGGAGACATCACTAAGATCAGCATAATTGTATGTTTTGTTATTATGTTGCAGCATTATAAATGAGATGGCACAAATCACAATGAATGCATGATAGAAAGTAATCATAGAGTTAATGTATTTAATCATCTTACGAGACAAATGTGATTATCCGAATATAAAATATTAAATGTCGAAGTCAACAAAAATATGTAAGGCTAACAAAAGAAGACGTTAATTTATGGAAGTTATGCAAAGTGTCTCAGACCTCCAGAGGGTGCTATTGCATTTACACAGAAACATATTTAATTATGAACACATTCTTCAGAAGAAAAAAAAAGAAATAAAGGAATTTTGAGCATCTCTAATTTATTTCCACATAATAAATGAAAGAAACAATAACCATAACAATAAATTTCGAAGAATTAACTGAGGCTTATCTCATTTAACAAATGTCTTTTTGTTACTTGTTTTTTAAACTTGAAGATCAGTTATCAAATAAAAGAATGACAAAAATATAAAGTCATTTTAGATAATATTTAGAGTAACTTTCATTTGAATAAAGTGAAGTTGGCATTATTCATAGGCATTAAATTGACTTTATGTTCAAAAAATACATTTAGAGATTTAAAATCCTTTAAAGTTTTTTGAGTATGAATGAAAAATCACAACAAATATCTTTTTTTGCAGAGAAAGTGCAGGTTTGAAAATGCAAATAAAGTCTTTACCTAAGTAAAATGATTTTCTACTATCATAATCTAGCATTTCATACATATTCTTACAGTATGAGTGATACTACTTACTGAGAAAAATCAATCAGAGCGGCAATGACAAGAAAACAGCAAATTGGTTCTTTGCGTTATTCCGAAGCTACATGACAATGGTGGATGGATACATATCTTACAAGATTTGAATTCGGATGATATGGTTGCACATTTGTATACTCAGCTGTAATCTGTTGGGATTTTTTTCAAATCATATTAGTTCTTTAAAAGAACAATGATTAAAATTGACTCAAGTAATCCTTTTTGAAATTCACTGACATATTTGTTTTGTTTTGAGTTTTGACAGTTATTCTGAATTCTTATCATATTTACAGAATTGTTTGAATCATAACATTATTTTTAGACTCATTAATTACTATTGGAATTTCATACAGAAATATCCCAGGAAAGCAATAAAGAAAAAAAATTAAACTGCTTCTCACTTTTAAGTTTCTTACTTGCACATCCCCTGGTTAAAATAATCCTGGCATTGTTTAACCCAAGGTGAATTGTTTCCCTCCACAGTATAAAGAGAGACAAGAAAAAAAGGACTAGCAACTATTTAACTCTTCGTAATACATTTGTTAATGACATCATATAATTCAGGCAATTAAACAGAGAACAATGAATCTAAAAAGTGTTCCCAAATTTAAAACATTTTTTGTCATTTAGAGAAAACAATCCATTGGGGAAAGTACAGAATAATTGATGAGTCATACTTAATCATTGAAATGATTCCTAGTTAATCCAGGTTTGGAAGTTAAGTAACATGTTTGATGAAATGTGAGGATGTTGCTAGAGAATTTGTGGAACAGGATTAAAGGTACATGGTACATGTACACTCCCATGTACATCATATGTACAATGACATATGCCATTTCTCTAACACCCCTCTCTCAGGATCAAAACTAGCATAGAATCCATTTTCTTCACATTTCTTGGAGGGCGAAGGGTATTAATATCTCCTATGGCTACATGAGAACAAAATAACCAGAAAAGGAACAAAGCAAGAGCGTAGGGAGGCAGATGGGTGGCAGTTGCCCGTGTTTGTGGGTGACTGTGGACACAGATGGACCTGTCAAATGTTTCACTTGAGCTGATCTGGATGACATCCGGACAGTTTCCATCAAAGAAGCTCTCAAGTAGAAAAATAAGACAAAATACAACATTCTGTTCTCTTGTCTCATAAAATATCCTCAGGGGGGCCTATAAGTCATCTGATAGAGGGAGCTTTATATCATTTGGGGGGAATATTTACATATTCAGTACACTAGAGGACAACTAAGGAAAGGATCCACAGGCACAGGACAATGGCATGCCATTGAGAAAGCACTCACGTGAGCTTCTGACCCTCTTAGCCTTTCCTTTTTTATATGCCCTTGCTATTGGGCCATAAAAGGCCCTAGTCATGGATACCATATTCTTCATGTAGGCAAAAACTGTCAGCACTATGTAGTACTTGGTGCTTTAAGACCGAAAATAACAGTTAAGAATAAAATTAACAAAGAGAACTTTGTTAGATTCATGACCTTGAACATTTTCCTTCAGCCTTACTTTTCACAATTCCCAAATAGAAACACCTGTGGTTAAACACTTAGATATAGTCTAAATAAGGTCATGCATTTTAGAGTCCTTTTGAAACTCTAAAGGGCTCTACTATACCGGCCTACTATATATAGTACACGGTTTTATTTCAGGTGAGATCCCAGGTGCATTTTACAGCACTAGATTCTTACTCCTTTCTTAGGAAAAGACGGATTAGGACTAGAAGTAATAGAGTGGCTTATTTGAATAATTACCCTGGATTAAAATCAAGGATGGAGTGAGACTTCCTTAAGATCTCTTCATTTAGGATGAGAGTGAGTGATGAGAAATAGTTGTTCCCTCTTCACTCTTAACTGTTCAACATCTTGTATGGGCTACAAAAAGGTCACCTGGAAGAGACACCACAATTTTTAAAATGACCCACTGGATACCCATCCTGCTCAGAGATGTATACGCGCAGGACAGTGTGGTTGATAAGGATCCAGATTAGATATCTTGTTCGAACCTGAATAATCAGTACCTATAAAGGTAATTGTTGTTGTCTGATGTTACATAGCCTCCACGAACAGGACAAGACAGAGGTTACAAAGAATTCGTCTTTTACAACCTTAATTTTGAAACCAATAAGTTATCATCCATCTGGGAAGAGAATCATTTCAATAAGTAGGGCTTAGATGAGCACCATGAGGTGGGACTCTTACCCATTCAGCTTATTTACTGGGTCTGAAGGAATACGAGAAATTACCATGACCTTCTCTGCATGCAAGAGAGGGAAGGTATGTCGGCCTAGTTTACCAAACAGCAACAGCAAAGGACCATTTACAGAGGATGTTTGGGAAATGATGAAGGATGGGAATGTGAGAGAAAAATGGCTGACTATGAGCCTGAACATCAAAATTCTTAGCAGATTTTTCATGCTGTGGGCCGGGGATAAGGACTCACATTCTACGAGCCCAGTCGCGTGTCCGCTAACGCAAGGCTGGCGTTAGACTAAACATGCTCACAATGTCCTTTCGGCTCTTAATGCTCTGACTCCTTTACCCAGATATGTGTGACCCAGGGGTGCACGTGTGTGTGCATGAGTGTATTCTGCCGTGTTGTTACTCTTGGAGTAAAGTTAAATAGAAAGCAACTGTAGTTTATAGTAACACAGAAAATAAAATTCAGTTATATGGGGTTAAAACAGGTTGGCGAAGTATTTCTTAAAAGACTAAGTATGAAATCCTGTTTTGAGGGTGAATATATGCATGCTTACCACCACAATACCTTTTATATCCTTTATTTAAGTAAAAAAGGGTACTTAAAATTTTAGTGATTCTCATGTGCATAATTTGTAAAGAGGTAGTTTTTTAAAGTAAGATTCTCAACTTCTCTGGTCACCCATAAATAGATGTTATTTTTCCAAATTCATACGTGGTGGCTTTGGCCACAGAATTTTATTTATAAGTCCTTCTGCACAAATTTAAATATCTAAGGTATTGTACTACTGAGTTGGTAATGTAATAGCTTGACTTAAATTTTATTGCAACAAATTCCTCCATTTCAGCATGCTACTCTTATTGAGAGAAATGTATACTAAACAATGATTTAAAGTGTACCTAAAAGTTACTAGATGAATATGTCCATATCTCTTTCTGTTTTATTCATTCTATAAATCTGAGCTCACATTTATGCAATTGGGAAAAAATCTCACAATCTTAGTTTAAATGCTATCCATTTGTGAGAATTAGTCTCTTCACCTAATTCAGTGAGGTAGGACTGCAGTAATCTCCCCGGTCCTTTACTCACAACTGCATCTGCGGGAAAACCTCTCAGCATCTCTTCAGCTTGTAAACATTAGCTGTCAGCCCACAGCCTCCAGACTCAGTCCCTGGGCAGGTGACAACTCCCTTATGACAATGGAAGTGCCTCTGTTTCAGGTAGAGTTAGAAATTCTTTTTTTAAGTTCTTTTGATTTTTGGTTGATTTTTTTCAAGCAATTCATAATCTTAGTATAATGCGTATAACTGGCATGTTTCTCTGTGTATAATGCGAGCTATTGGTTTTGCTGAGTCTTCTGCACTAGTTAGCTCAGCAACTTCTGAGACTCCAGGAAAGGGAGGATGCCCAAGAGACAACTATCAGGAAAAGGGAAGGTTGGGGAAAGGGGCCTGCTCACTCTTGAAGCTCCTGAACATTCTCTGGATAAAGTGATTAATGTAAATAAGATTGTGTGAACATTGTTTACCTTTCTATTATTGAGAAGTTTTGACTAAAAAACTTCTCGATAATATAGGGGCTTCTCCTTATTACTCTTTCTTCTGTTCTCTTTTTAATCCCTAAAATATAGTTCCTGGCCTTTTCTATGTTAATGGAGATCTCCTATTCACCAAACTAAATGGTCTTGACTAGGTTCTCAATTGTAATTTTTCTTAAGCTTCTGACACTGTTGACCACCTGCTGCTCAAATCTCTCTTGATAAGACATTGATTTTCCTGGCCTCTCCTCTATGTTTTTGGCCTCTCATTCCTTCTCTTCTTATTTGCTCTTTCTCACACTCCTTACAAGAAGGCATCTCACCATCTTTCCGAATATCTTTCTTTCCTATTCCTTTATAGTCTTCCTTGCCAAATATGATCACTATCATGATTTTAACATTACCACCATGTATGACCAAAAATTTCTACTTTTAGCCCCAACCTCTCTCTCTTCAGCTTTTGAATTTTCAACTACTTGCTGAACATTTTGACTCAATGTTTAGTGACGCCTGAAACTTTCAACACACCCAAATATGAAGTAATCTATGCTCTTTATAATTTCTTCAGGATGTCTCAACTCCTGGCAATTGCACCACTGTCTCCCACGGAACCCAGATTCCACAGGGAACCCAGGACTTTCTGAGGTGTGGGACTCTCCTGAAATAAAGTGTAAAATATTGTGTTTGCATTGACTTTTATGTTACTTTTTCTGAGGAAAGATTTTAGAAATTTTATCAGTTTTTACAAAGAGGTCAGATGTCCCCTCAAAAGCTTAAGAACCACCGCTGCACTGTTGAATTTCACACCTATTTTACTCCTGTGCATCCGGAGCTTAACATACATCTATATGTTCATAAAGAGCTTATAAATCCAAGTTTTTAGCCTATTTTGCGATCATTTTGCTTACATTTCTTAGCTATTACATACCAGAAAAAAACTCTCACTTGTTGGTTCTGTTTTGTTCGATTATAAAGAATTTCCTCTGTCCAAAAAAAAAATTAAATCTTGGATCATGACTTCATGTATAAAAATTAAAGTTATCTCAAAATTATATATATATATATTTACATACACAGAGATGGGCAAAAGTGAGTTTACAATTGTGAGGGTGCAAAACACAGTTTATTTTTGTATTATTACTTATTAATTATTGTATTATTTATTTGTATTACAACTGGGTACTTACTTTTGCCCACCTCTGTGTATAATTTTATCTCTATTGCTAAATATGTAATTTGACCATCAAAACAATTGCATTGTTTATGTGTGCAGACAGGCTAATTTTTTGTCTATATCAAAACAGGAACTTGTGTATAAAATTAGAGGTTAATTTGAAATATCTAGCTGTTTGCATTAGATGAGTGAGAAGGGATTATACTCTCAACTAATTTAACTGTTATACTATCAAAATAACTATTGTAAGAAAATATATATTCGAGCCTATGTTTGAATGAATTCGATTTTCTTTATGGATAATGACATCAAAAGCTAAATCTATCCCGTACACGTAGACAGATTATGCTCATCTTCAGACAACTTTTTTCTGTCCTCCTGTTTTTCCTGAGCTGTAGTCGCTTGTACACATAACTTCATGATCAGAAAATTAGCCGCAGTGTTGAGTTCCTTAGTTTTCTTTTCTGCATGGAGTAATTCTGTTTTGTATGAACTCTCATATTGTTTATCACTGTATGAAGTAAAGCTTATAAACTATGCTTTGTCACCTATAAATCACCGTATTTATGTGTTATGGTGCCAGGGACGGTGTTAGGTGTCAGAGCAGACAGCCCTGCTCCTCAGGAACAGAGTCTAACAAATATGTCTCCACCTTACAAAATATTGTTGTATTTGTACTAGTATTATTACAACTATTTTTCATTTTTAGTAATTATTATACCTAGTTCTAGCAAAGGCATTTATAACACTTTTTTATGATAGCACAGATTACTCAGAGAAGTAATTTTCTCTCATATACGGAACTTTTTCTTTATAAAAGTGGAGAAATGTTGTCAATTTTCTCCTTGAACTTCTACTCCCTTATAATCAGGAACTAATTAATTAATTAGCTAATATTTCTAAAGTGCATTGAAGATGAGCAACACCATACAAGTGATAAGTATTCTAAAGTCATTTGTTGTCTCACATCCTAGATAGGATTTCTTAAAGTTTGGAAAGGATAATTTGAACAAATTACATCTTATCTAAATAAAAAAATCTAAGCATATATTGAAGGCAAGGGGGTAGGTGGAAGAAGGAAATGTTGGAACGCAAAAGTGCAAGCGTAATCAAGAGAAGAATGATCCTTTACATTTCCCTCCATTTATCATTATCATAAAGTAAAAGATAAACATTCTCATCAGACTGCTGCAAACAGAGAATAGAAATCGATTAAAATGGTATATAGTATTGCAACTTTTCTCATACTTCTGAAATAATTAATAGAATTAAGTCAAGGCCTCAATGGAGGTGATTATTTTATAATGCTCTTGGAATTTAATTCCAAAGTCAAAACATCAATTTGGAGTCCATATGATCTAGGTTTGCACTTCCTAAATTCATGAGACAATTATCAACCCCTTCCTTCACAATGGCTTCCAGGGCCTAAGACTATGCCGATGCCTGGGAAGGGCAAAGGAAAGAGGCCCCAAGGCCAGCGCCCCACACTGATCAATGTAGCAAACCAAGCCGGACATTCATGCTTTAATGTGCGCTTTATGACCTAACGTTCCTCAACCCGGGTACGCTACTGAGATGACTTATTAGTCCCATACTTACTTTCGTGATTTTTAAACATGTCTGTGGGAAATTCAACTTTCCTAGGAGTTGTATTTGTTTCAATTTGGTAAAAGTGGTTGGTTTGGAATCTTTCCACACTTTTCTTCCTTTTAAAGCCAATGAGACAGACATTTGGGAACATGAGAAATGGCAGTCAGTGAGTGAGCAGCATTATTGTACTATTTCACTCTGTAGGTATTATTTTTCATATTTTCAGGTTATTACTGGTATTTTTCGTTGTTTTTTGGGGGGGGTGCTTGTTTGTTTGTTTTTAATGTCTGGAGAACAGGCCTGACCCATAGAGCTTACTTGGCTGAGGAGATTTGGCCTCAACTGTGTCAACCCTGTGGGCTTCGTCAGGTGAGTGCTCGCAAGTACAAGTTATGTGCCCTTTACCTCCTCAAAGGACATAAATGATAGGGCCTGAGGGTGTGCAGTTGTACCTCTCTCCCCCTCACCCGAGGTGGACTAAATGGTGGAACTCTATCTTTCCCATCCCATCCGAAACACCGAAGGTTGGGTTTCTTTATAATCTGTCACTTAAATAGGAAACAGCAATTAAGCATAATTTATGGAACAAACCCCCCCCCCTAATTTACAGAGTTGTTGTAATGATAAGTTCTCTGCCAGGAAGCACTCCCAGATTTTGATGCAACTTGCTCAATAGTTAAAATTTGTCTATTGCTTCTTCCTATAAGAAAATAGCCATTGATACTGAAAACCTGGAAGGGGATCCAATTAAATTTGACAAGAGCTCTTTCAAGACAGTTGTTAGAGGACAAGTTTAAATAGCTGAGAATGGTACTAATGGAGAAGGTGGTGATGGTAAGAAAGAAGCTATTGCTTTTTGTTCTTGCAACTTTTACCATAGCTATCCTCAGCCAAGCTGACCAAGACTGCGAAGCGGCAGAAACACACATCTGCTTTCAGGGCCTCCCAGCCGTTCCTTTCCAGGTATCAGGTGTTGATTACAGCACGATCTAGATCATGGAGACTAGAGCTAGAGCATAAGCCACATGGGGAGCCCAGCCCCAGAGCACTGATGATCAAAAGTGAGACAATTAAAGTTTAAATGTCTAGTGTAAACCATGGGAACCAAGCAGAAAGAGAGAATTAACAAGCTGAGTGAATGGTTGGTCTGAACTAAGCAAGATTTTTGTGAAGAAGTCAAATTCTTTGGTCATTCCTTTTCTGATGTTTAGGTGTGTCCAGTTGGCTTAGAAGTTCAAGTCTCAGGCAAGCAGCCTTCCCTTTTAGATGTCCTTTCTCCTTGTCATGTAAAGTAATAACCTATTTATTCAAAGCCTTCCATAGGTTCAGGCCCTAGTAAGCGTGTTTTTTTTCAGGGAGCACCTAGACCTTTTCAGAATACAGATTGCTGCACCCACTGTGCAAAGCAGTATGGAGATACCTCAAAAAATTAAAAATGGATCTGCCTTTTGACCCAGTGATCCCACTTCTATGAATATATCTGAAGGAACCCAAACACTAATTTGGAAGAACATAAGCACCCCTATGTTCATTGCAGTGTTATTTACAATCACCAAGGTATGGAAGCAGCCCAAGTGCCCATCAGTAGATACGTGGATAAAACAACTATGGGATATTTATACATTGGAATACTACTTGGCTGTAAAAAAGAAGAAAATTTTGTCCCTTGCGACAGTGTGGATGGGCCTTAACATTATGCTAAGTGAAATAAGCCAGCCAGAAAAGACAAATACCATATGATTTCACTCATATGTGGAATCTAATAAATAAACTGAACTAACAAGGAAAATGGGGACAGGCTCATAGATGGAGAGCAGGATGACAGCTAGTGGGGGGGAGGTGGGTGGATTGAGCAAAAAGGAAAAAGGACTCATGGACATGGACAACAGTGTGATGACTGCTGGGGGTGGGAGATATAAGGGAACCAAATGGTAATAGAAAAAATACAATAAAGATTAAATTTTTAAAAATCTTGAAAAGAACAAAAACTTAAAATTTCTCTTCACTTGAAATTTCTGTCTCTGCATAATGGGAACTAGCTCATCAGATAACTCATCTATCCCAGAGTGTTCATAAAAGCTGACATGATGCTGTGTTGCTTGTATAAAGGAAAAGGATTTTTTAAGGCAATGCCTTAATGCAAGGAATGGTTGGGACCAAATTTGTATACATATGAGAACTTCTGACTCTCTTAGCATCATATAGAAGAGGTGAACCTACTCTCTTACTAAAATAAGCTGTACAGGAAATTGTGTATCTACATGGCAGCTGAAGAAAATTGAACCCTGGTGTCTGTTTGCCTTGGTTCAAATTCTTGCTCTGCCACTTACTAGCAATGTGACTTTGAGCTTGTAATGGTTAACTTATATGATTGTCGTGAGGAGAAAATGTCAAGTAACTTAATTACCTGGAATGGGCTCTATGTAAGAGTTAGTAATTACTTTTATTCTGGATGGTGTGTGTGACATACCAGTTGAGGATGCTGGCCCTGGCCCTGGACATATCTGTTTTAAAATTCAAGTATTTCAAAAAAGTTTAATAAAAATAAAAATAAAATAAAAATACATTTTCCTATGTACAAGAGCTTGGAGAAACATTCCAATCTCTCTATGTCTCAGTTTCCTCGTCTACAAAATTGGTTAGGAGAATGAAATCAAATTATACATGTAAATGACTTCACACATGATAAATGTTAGCAATTGTCTTCCCCATTTCTCATTTTGCCTGCCTGTTTTTCCACAGGGTTATATTATGTCATGTTTTAATGATATCCTGAACGGAAGATGTTTTTATATTTATGTGATAAATATCCAGATTGAAGAGAACATTTAGAGTAATAGAGTAATACCAAAGTGTTATTAATATTATGTGTTGAATGTTTTCTCTACTGTCCCTCCGAAGAGTTTTCCACAGTTCAAGAAGAAATCAATAAAGAAAGCTATAGCTATCTAGATGTAGATTAGCGCTGGTTGTAAAGTAAGGTTTCTCAGGTGAAGATTTATTTCCATTTGTAGTGATGGCATATTTCCGGAAAGTTTAGGCGTCGGAGCCCGGTAGCTTGTTTTTCAGCAGCTCCCAGTGAATGTGATTACACTCAATCTTCCTATTGAAGTTCGCTATGCAAATGCACGAGGCTCTTGCCTTGAGAAAAATCTTTAAAAGTTGCCCAGCTCCCCAGAAGCAGAGGTTGGGAGGGAGGCATGCTTTGTGTCATACACATTAATTCAGTTGGCACATTACAATGTTAAACTAAATGACATTATTACAAAGCTGTGCTAAGAAGTGTTGACAGGTCCATATGGTAATTTTACAATGTATAATGAACACACAGACTCCTTTCTTGCAGAAATTTATAGTTCAAATCTATACCCAGGATATCCAGTTTTATTTCCAGAAACTTAAATTGACTTATTACGATGTAGTGAATGTATAAATTAGTTCCAGTAGTTAAACTGAAACATTTCCCTACAGACTCAATTAGATTCATTAATCTGCTGTGTAGACCTGTAAACGGCCCATTGTTCTTTTCCCCCCAAAATGTCAAAAACTATTTCTCTAACTATAAAATATTTCCTACAAAAACTGTTTTAAATGGTCAGAATTATTGTATATTAGAAGCCCAGGACTACAAATTATCTTATTGTAATGGTACTTCTTTTTAAAAAAAAAAAAAAAAGAAAAATAGGGTCCAGCCCTTGCCAAGTAATTTAGTGGGGTTCATAAGTGGATTCGCTGCTCTACCGCAGTGAAAATGCACTGAAATTAAAAAAAGATCATCTTTTCAACCTAGTCCTACTGAATAAATCAGATGGCACGGGGCATATTGTGTATGTTCCTAACCCCATAGCTTTTTCATTGTAAAACTTTTGTTTATGTGCTTCCCACTGCCTGCAGTGTGGCAGCTTATCAGTCCATTATAACATTCCATGGTGGTGGAGTAAAATAATACAATCTGTTAATGATTCGGTTTCAAATGATGCACACCTGTGTCTTACCTTTTGCAAAATACCACCCTCCATGTGGGACCCAGAGAGACCACTGCACAGCAGAGATTTAAACACACGAACACACACAATTAGCTACTGTTGTTGAATTTCACAACAACAACAACAAGCCCTTGTTTTATTGATTGATGAAGGCTGCTGCTCTTACTTACTACATGCTATTTTGTTTTGCTGCTGTGATTTATTAAACATTATTTCGTGTTTGAAAAACCTTTGCAACTGTTACCTTTGACTTTTATTTTTTTGATGGCTCAGCTTTAATAATCTTTACACAGTTGTGTTGAAGAGCGACTTGGATTTTGTTTTTAGTCCTAGACAGACATGCACTGTTCCATTTTGAAGATGAGAAGGGGCTGCTTGGGTTATTCTCAGACAGACGGATACTGATGTTATCTGAAATTGAGATATTTAAGATTCATTTGACTGTGTATAACAGAAAACAATTCCAGCTTTCTTTATGGGAAAAGGGGATCACTTTGAAGGATATAGGAGCATCTCATAAGGCAAGGAATAAAACCAAATAGTCCTTGTGAATGATTTGGAACCAAAAATTTAAATATTCTCTCCATCTTCTTCATCTCTTTATAGCTGTTTTATTCTTATTCATTATTACTTCAGTTCTACTTTAACTTTCCCTCTGCTGGTTCATAGTGTGGAGAATCTGGCAGGGAGAAACTCCCCAATTTTTGCATTATAGATCGAATCCTCTTCCATCTCAATTCCTATTTTAGAAAAGGAGATTCTGGTTGGTCTAGACTGCTTTGGCTCCTACTCCCGGGACAATTAAATGTAACTATGAAGTGGGGGAGGTGATGAAAGGACAAAGTAATGCTCCCAAGTGGACAAAAAGTATATACAAATAAGTTATTCTGAGTAGCTGGTTAGAGAGAGGGTAAGAGACCGTTCTCAGGAAAAGGGGGGTAGTGGAGGTCAGTGTTGGGTTGAATACCAACATGTGATAAATATTAATCTTGCTTATTTTCAAATGCTCATCCTCAGAGGTAATTACATGTCTTCTTTTTATCTTTAGTCCAAGATTATGTAGAAAGTTAGAGCAGTAGGTGCCCCCAAAGTAGGGATATTGGACTTTTCCTCTAGGATGATATTTTCAGTGAGAAATACAACGTGTTGAAATAATCAGTTTCCTGTTCACAGTCCTATATTCATCTGCTCACAGGACAGGCACAATTTTCCTGCCAAAGTTAGAGCATAACATTTCCTTCCCCCACCCTTTCATTGCATTAATATGGAGGTGGGGAAGGGGTGTGCCAGATTCTTCTTACAACATATTTTCCCCCAATTTTTCAACTTATCACCTCCCTTCTTGGAATTCTAGCTGTTCATGACAAATTGAAGAGTTCTTGCTTGTACAAATCTGCTCAGTGCTAATATCCGTACCTGCAATTCTGGTTGTGGCAAAGCCGCCACACATGCACAATCAGGGCGAACCTCCCACACCCAGAGAGGACAGGAGGCCTAAAACCAGCAAAACCAGCTCAAGCATTTCTTTGCCCTTTTGATTTGATAAATGCTTCTGTTCAGGCAGCCTGTCTCATGGCTCAGCATTTTAATTCAAGTATTTATCAAATAACTTCTATGTTATATACAGGTGCTGTGTTATATACTTTTAGAGATGTAAAACAAGTAATATTTTATTCTACCTTCAAACTGACTGCCACCTTAATGGGGTGACAAGATAATCCTGCCAAAAATTATGATATACCGGACAATGTGAATATAGTAAATAAACCTGGGGAGAGAGAGGATAATCAGAAAATGCTTCTTGGAAATGAGCTTAAGGGATGATTGGAGATTTTGTAAAAGGAGACGTGAAGTATTTTAGGTCCCCTGGCATTCTGCTCTTTAGAAAGTCTACACAAAAGAGAATAGGAAACAAGTGCAGCGTGGAGCAGGGACGTTCAGGAGGTGGTTGACCTGGAGGAAATTTGACTGCGCTCCTTTCTGCTGTCACTAGAAGAAGGAACGAGGAAAATGTGAGAATGAAGAAAGGAGGGAGTGGAGCTCCATGTTCAATGGGGTCCCAGTGCAGAATTTCTTGTTTGACCTGTAAATTCAAGTAATCTTTCTAGAGAATCTACCATTTGCCCAGAACTATCACATAATATTTGTCCTGGCCATTTTATAGTTGGGTAAGTTGTCTCAAAGGGATAGGAGATTTGCTTAGATACAAAACCAGTAGCTAATACAGCCAGGAATTGAACCTAGCACAGTTCAAATGGACATAAAAGATGGGAGCCATTCATCAGCAGAATTAAAGGAGGAGTGGGACAAGAGCTCATGCTCTTGCTTTCTTGTTAGCTGCCTTGATTTTTCTGCTCCTATAGTCCTTGCCCCTCTGAACATCTCTAGAAAGCAGGTTATAATTAAAGACCCTTCAGTGGCAGAAATTTGTTGATATCACCTGTATATTCACCATTATTTTTGACTTAGTTACTCTTTATTTCCGCTCCTCTCTAGATAGCTTTTAAGTCCTGCTTCTGTAACTAGATAGTGGCCTCCTTTTCAGGACACTAACTTACAATATTTCTCTATACTTCTCCACTCAAACACTCTAAGAAAGACTGTGTGATTGACTTCATTCATCACCACCGTCCCTATGGAATGCAGCTTTGGGCTAGCCTTCTTCTAGGCTATAAATGAGACTTTATGTAGGATACCATGGTTCAAATTCCCACTACAATCCAAAAAGCTGTGACCAAGATGATTGGGTCAAGTGACTTGGAAGAGATTCAATATGGACAAATAAGAAGAGAAAACTGACAGATACCATAGTTTCAGACAATGAAATCAAATCCAGTATTGAGAGCACATTCCATAAGCTAGTATAACATACATTTCTTTTTGTCTTCCATCACAGTAACGGGTCTACAATATGTTTGGTTACAGCAAATGGATTAAGAACACAGACTTTGCAATCGGACAACCATAGGCTCAATCAGCTTGGCTGTTTAGTATTTGTATGACCTTAGTAAGTTATTCATATTCTCTATGTTTCTTTTTCCTCATCTGTAAGGGTCAAATAAAATATTATCTATAAACTGCACATAGTGAACACATAACAAATGACAGACAAAAACCAAATTGATATTATCTTAGGATTAATAGTTGCTTGGAGAAAATTAACATGGAAACAGAAGAAATTATTTGCAAAATGATTGAAACAAAAGACCTTGGATTTGCTGTACTTTCTGCTTTAGAAAAAAACTGTTTCATACAGCCCCAGAACCATGGATCCAAGAGACAGACATTGTTCACTTAGCGCTCTAATTAGTTTGCAAAAGGATATTCTAAATCTGTTACTTGAATAAATATACCTTTCCCATAAAGATTTATAAAAAGAGATTCTATAATTCTTAAAAACTTAATGTGCTAATGACCACATGTAAAGATGAAACTGAATGTTAATGCCATAGTTGGTTGAGCCAAGATTTTATGCATAAATAAATGATACTGGCACATTTTAAAAATGTATACAAACAAAAAAGTATGAAGTTCATAAAACAAATTAATCACAGTTTATTTTTTGGTGTTTTTAAAAATGTCATTGATGACCTTTCAGAAGTGAAGACAAGGAAGAAAACCCAGTAACACTTGAGATTTTGGGGAAAAAACATTAAAAAATAATCCTTTTTGATACATAAGAACATTTGCATATCCAAAGCCAGCTTCTGAACAGTGCTGTGTTTTTTGTGAATGATCAACTCTCTAATTAGCCAATTATCATTGCAAATAGAGAAAGGGACAAAAATCACAAACTGTTAGCAACTTAAAATAGAATTCTACATCACTACATATGAAAGGAGAGTTTAAGGAGAATAAGAGGCTGAGGATCAGAATGAAATTGTTTTTAAACCTTTGCTGAGATAAAAATAATGTTTTACAATATGGTGTCACTTTTCTCTGAGTAATGAGAGCAATTTTTGACATCTGCATGACTGTTAAAAGCAATGTGTGTCCCATTTGTTAAATAATAAAAAGTAGCTTGAAATGTTTTATAACCTCTATTAAAATAATACCCAAATATTCAGAAGTTATTTATGGTTATAATTACAAATAGTGTCTGTATTAGCTGAAGTCAATGTATTGGTATCTCCAAATGGTGAATGAGGCACATCTGTAGCATGTGGAAATCAGCTGAAAATATTACCTTCTGGAATTGTAGCTAAAAAGAATCAACAGAAAATTAATACAGTAAACCACCTGCAGTGTTCACCCATAATAGATGTTTTATAAGTAAGTCCCAGGTGTCACCAAAAATCACCAAACAGATCCCAATCAAAATAAAACTGATGTACAATAGACTAAAACCCCAGAAATTATTTCATGCTATGGCAATCAAAAACATGAGTGTTATGAGGAAGTATAGAAAGTAAATTTATGAAAAAGAATTTGTCAGTATTCCAATGCACTGTTTGAAGGCAAGGATACTTTCTCTGTTTATTCAGTGGATATGTTGTCCACAAAGAGGTCCGCAGCCTGGGCAAGTGGACAGTGGGTCTGAGGAGTGGATAGTCCCAAAATGACCCTTGGGCACTAGCTCTTCCTATGAAAACGCTGTACCCTGTTTGTCTGACCAGTCTCAGTGAGCTGCTAACATAGGTCTTTCATGGTAAATTAAAACACCAGCCTTTGATTTATCTCTTTGCTTGTCATCTGTTGTTTAATGGGAGTCAGACCCTGGGATATACTAATCCCTGAGTGAACTGACAAAGTGAAGTCCTGCAGGTACATAATCGAGGTCCAGACTCTGGATTGGGAAGCTCCTTCAAGTTCTAGTTCACCTATAAACTTGCTGTTAGCAATGTCCTAACCACCTCTAAGGAAAACATGTTATTTGCAGTGTATTATGTTTAATTAAATTGTGATTTATTTACTTCATAGCAAATGATTCTTGGAATACAGATACTACTGAAAATATTATTAATTAATGTTAAGTAATTGAAGGACACAAAATTTTGCCTCCATTAATGCTTTCCTTATTTTCTGATCATTTTATTTACACTACATATTAGGACCTAGCCATATACTTCCCAACATGCAACTGTAGCATTTGCCACAAGTCTAATCTTTGCCTCCAAATTACAATATTTTGAGGATAGCTATTAATTTATCCAGGCCTCCAATCAGATCCTGGTGAAGTAGCTTGTGTATTTTAAGTTGGTAATCAAAAAGTATTTGTTGAATGAAAAAAAAGAGTCTTAAAATTTGCATGTCTTACCGTGTTGGATTGTCTCTACTCTTGTTTTTACAGTAGTCAGAAGCCCTTGAACTGCATTTCCAAGAATCCCTGCTACCATCAGAGTCTTGTTTAGACTCCACCCATGAGAGATGGCTGCTCCATACTTGGAAAGAGAAAGAGAAGTAGAAGTTCTTGTGTCAGCAATGGACAGGTGCGGCAATTTCTCAACAGCATCTTACAGACAATCGTCTAGTTTGGTGCTGCGGGTAGCCGTGGCTATCACCCCTGGGTGCCTGTAGTTCTCCCCCTGCCTGACTTCGGAAATCCAGCAGCGGGTTCACCTGAGCTCTGTCACAGTCCTCGCAAATGCTACATAGACACAGGTTCCCCGTTTCAAAGTCCTTTCTGCCTTAAATTTCTCGAGTGATTTCTATTTTCGTAAATATTGACTGATACACTTGAAACATTATTTCCTCTTGTTTATCATTCCTATTGTGTTCCTCTTATGAAAAAATCTTCAAAAGTTTTGAACATTCTTTTCAGAACATGAACTGTATTTGCAGTGCAGGAAATGCCATCAGCCTCAAGTCCATTATGCATCAGGGTTCATCTTATTTGTTCCTGAGAATTGTGTGACCTCACTGCCCACTGTCCAATCTCTGAAAACAATTTTTTCTTCTCTTTTTCTAGTCATTGAATCACAGTTATTCTGGCATGGCTAAATTGGGATTTCCTAGTTTATATTTTGTAGAAAAATTATATTCTCTTTGGAGAAGAAAATCAATCTCTCTCTCTCTATCACTCTCTCTCTCCCTCTCTCCCCCTCCCATAAGCCTATGTGTTGTATTATATGAAAATCAAAACCCTAGTTTATTGTGGAATACAGATGTTTGTGATAATGAAGAATATAAGGATCAGCGTGTTGATGTCAAATGTTATTGCCTCGGGGACAAAATTGTTATTATATAGTTAAGAGGTACAATCAGAGGTTTGCTGAGATAATCAGGAAGGGTTGCATTATTGATTT
Source organism: Desmodus rotundus (assembly GCF_022682495.2). Lineage (NCBI taxonomy): Eukaryota > Metazoa > Chordata > Mammalia > Chiroptera > Phyllostomidae > Desmodus > Desmodus rotundus. The sequence goes on along the minus strand of NC_071388.1, from coordinate 146,237,610 downwards.
TCTTCTTTCTGGGTCCTGAAGAATGTTGGAGGCTCTGAGAAGCCTGGTGTATGAAAATACGGCAACAGTAGCCTTGCAGAAGAGAAATAGGCTGTGGCTGTTTTTGTTACGGACAAATCTATAGACTAGAAGCTGGGATGCCACTGATATGATACAGAATGGAGAAGAGAATTAGCAGAGATGACTGGCTGGGAATGTAAAGACAAAAAAGCTGAATTCATGCAGTATGTAAGCATTCTTCAGGGACTCCCAGACACATTAAGGGAGGAGAACCCAGTAAAACATGACTTTCTTATATTCTGGGGGAAAATGGGGAGGAGCCAATGTCTATTGGGTCATTATTGGACATTTCCCCTGAAAGCTAGATGATTTGCTATATTTGCAGCAATTTCTCAAAAAAAAAAAGAGTGTAAGTAAAAATGAATTACTTCAAGTAGTTGTCCAAGAAGGTGAATTTAGAAATAAAGAATTCTAAGAAATCTGGAAATGACTGGATTTTCTTTTGGTTCACAGGCCAACACTCAACCAACTGAGCCACACCAGCCAGGGCATGACTGGATTTTCTTAAGGCAATTTGAGAAGGATTTCCTTATTATTGCTAAAGAAGTTCATGGTGCAGTTTTCCTCGCTTATGCAATTAAATTCATTTTATCTATGATTTATTTTCACGAATATATAGACTAAATTTTTTCACTGTACCTTCCTTTATGCTTTTGGTGAAATAAATACCTGAGTTATTGTAGTTTTGGCCAGCCTTTATATTCTGCATTTTGTATTTTGACTTTTGTGTGTGATGGTCCATATGACATTCTAACTAATTATACCATAAAAATGATATGAGATTACCTTTCTGGCCTAGAAATACAATGTCTGATCTGGTGCGCAGGTCAAGTTTCAACTAATATGAATTGTTGGACATCTTGGGGTAAAAAAACTATTAATGTATAAGTATATGGTTTAAGGTAATAGTCATTACTGCCAGGGAAACAGAAGCAGAACGGATTTCTTTGAGGACTTAGATATTCAAATTTTTAGTAATATTTACTTAACACCTTTTAAGCTCTTAATGTCACGATGGGAAAGTAAGGTCTATACCTTTACTCTATTTACTCTAGTAAGGAAAATAATGTATCTCTTGATAATAAGGCAGAACTATTCCCTGAATTTTCATTGAAACTCATTAAAATATTATTGGCCTCATACAAGGCACCTCAACCAAAGGGCAGTTCAAGATTTGCAATGGGTTTACTCACCTAGTATTTTCTAATTTTCCTGATATTTATTCTGCTTAATTTCTATTCTTTGCTATAAACTTTCTCAATGCACAAGAAGAAATATAATTTTTCCTTTTATAAAGAAGTGGACCAGACGACTTTGATAACCTGGGATATCGTGAAAAGGGGGAGAGTCCCGGAGAGTGTACTGTTTGCACGGGGGTGACAGGAAGGATGTGTAGCACACCACTGTTTCTTTCACTCACTGGTGCTCAGAGTGATTTGCAAAAGGGAAAAAACTGAGCGCACTCATAGAAACTTTGAGTCATTGGACATTTTTGCCTGTGGCTGCCTACTTAATCCAGGAAGAAAGTGAACATTCATGAGTCACAGCCCTTAGCTTTGTCGAGCTCACTTAAAAATGACAATGGAATATTGTAGAAAAAGAATTTGCATCAAATAATCTGGAAAATATTTGAAATAAACCAGCACTTGGTCAGTCCTGTTCCCCCTCCATGTGGGCGTGAAAGAAATAGAATTGTCTCAAGAAATCTGTTTTTCTTACATAAGAATGAGCTCACTATCACAGGAAGGTGCAAAGCCTTTCATAGCTCCTGAAATGGGAGCTGACAGGACCAACCGCAGAACAAGTTAGACTTGATGTAACAGAGGTGGAGTGCTTCTCCGTGAAATAAATGTATCAGTTGTTTCTTAAAGTTCTGTCGTACTTGGTTAAATTTTGATTCTGAAGAAAGGTAACATTAGTTTTAGAATCTACATATTAATTTATTAACTAGTAAGAAAAGAATTTTAAGTAATCTGGAAACATATGTTGGAAAAGCAAGAAGAGAATGATAAATAAGATTTTACTGGAGGAATGTAGCACAGTAGAAAGGTGAGGAGTGATGGGAATCACGCACTTTTAACTGCAAATCTGGAGTCACTAGCTTTTAAGCTTTCTTACTCTATACTTCATTTGGCTTCCAGTTTCTAAGTTCCATCATAGAACATAGCCTTATGCATCTTAACATCTTTGTACATGGTATATTGCTTTGCATATATTGGACAGGCAGTGAGTTATAACAGAACGCAGATTTTAGAATCCTAAAATGTCTGTTTCTGAATCCAGCCTTTGTTACTAGCTGAGGGATTTTACACAGTATATTTAACCTATCAGTGTACGTATCTTTAAAATGGCAATAAATCTGACTCATGGGAATATGGTAAGGATTGAATAAGATATTAAGTAACTACTAGTAATATACCTGGTAAGTACATAGCATTTTTTGATGAACTGTGGAACTCACATCTTTAAAAATTTGAATTGCAATGCATTGCATTCCAGTGAAATTTAGATTTATACCTTTCTTTTCATCTACTTTTATTTTTAACCAGTTTTTCCACTTTTTCATTGTGATATGAACATGTTTTTAAGACTTTTATTAAGGAAACATAATCTTGAATTAATTAAAGTTTTTTTTCAAAGTTGAGTAAACTTACTATACTATCTTAAAATTCATTTTATTTTGATTGTTAGATTTAGTTACACATGCTCAGAACTCTGCCAATTATTCCTCAATCTCTTTGAAATGCCTATGTTTCTAAACAAAGGCTAGGAAAGCATAGTTTAACTCTATATAAGAATTCAGTATCTCACACTGAAAAAATCAGACATTGTTTAGCTTGTTTATGATGCCACATAGTCTTCTGGGACATGAAGTACAAGAACCACCCCATAATGCAAATACATTTGAGAAAGGAAAAAAGATTTTCTTATTTTTGTTACTGTGCATTATGTTTCGTGGACATAAAAAAGGCCAGAGATGAGCAAGTCTGAAAAACAATCCCTCATAGTGACAAAAAACATTTTAAGCACATTCCAGCTAAAATGAATTTAGTCTATGGTTAGACTAAAGGGGATATGACACACAATAAATATTAACATTACTTGGCCAATTATTTGTCAATTATACAGCTCTTAAAGATAAAATAATATTTTGAAAACAATAAAATCAATGAACATATTTTTGTTTTTATTTCACTGACTTTATGATGTTTTTTTGTAAGTCCTTCATTAGACTACTTAGTTTATTTAATTAATTCTTATTTTAAAATGAAAGCATATATGAGTAAACCTCTTTGCTCTCCAGTTAGTTGTGGCTGCATAAAATACCTTTCCCAAATTATTTCCAATATCTTCATTTGAAGTCATACATTTAATTTCTTCATCACTGTAAAATCTTATGAAGATATTTTGTTAGATTTACATGGATGGGTGGGTAGGAAACTTTATGTACTCTTGGAATCTCATGCTCGCAGATTTACTTGTAGTTTTCATTAATATCAATTGTATGGATCACCAAGGGGTCATGAAGAAAGTTTGTTTTTTAGACAAAACAAAGAACCTCTTTTGCTAATTATTCACATCAAGCAATTGGATAATAACTCAATTCTCAATTTATAAGTCATTTATGGACACCATTGTAAACGTTACAGAATCTTAAAGCCTCATGTGCACATTACGAATCCAACCTCCTCTCAGCAGTACTGCCAAGCGCACACTCAGTATCATTTTATGTGGGATGTTCTGAGCTCCTACTGTAACATGTCAACCTAGTTCTGATACATTCAAGACAGAATTGCCTCAAAATATGGACTTTCCTCTGTGTTATAAGCTACCTTCTTTCTCTTGAAAGTAGAGTTTTGTGTCCCCTCTGCATCCTGAACAAGACTCAGTGTCATGATGTTAATGAGCAGATGTTTTGAAGCATATTTATTTCCCTTTATCTTCTTGCTGACCATGGAAAAATGGGTCTTTTACATTTGATTTGTTAAGAAGTTCCACAGTGAGTTTTCACTGAAAACACTTCTCATGGAGATGTAACATGTCTTAGTTCACTTATGATATACTGAAACCTTCAGGGTGGAGTTAAGTAATGTAGCTCTGTAATGCAAGTAGAAACTCCCATCCCAGAAATTCACCAAAAGTCTTAGAATCCAGTGTCCAACCCACAGCCCACGGGCCTCATGAGGCCCAGGATGGCTATGAATGTGGCCCAACACAAAACCCTAAACTTACTTAAAATCTTTCTTTTGCTCATCAGTGTTTGTTAGTGTTTGTGTATTTAATGGTGTGGCCCAAGGCAACTCTTCTTCTTCCAGTGTGGCCCAGAGACATCAACACTTTGGACACCCTTTGGGTAATGGTGGAGAATGATCTCACATGGCACAGGCTGCCAGGAACAGAATATTAGCAAGTTTTAATTAATTGATTTGTTGTTTTGCCTTGTTTGATTCAAGGGAGGACTAAAATTAAAGTATTAGCATAAAAACTTTTGTAATAATGTGGCTAACATTCAACCTCCAAATTTTCCCTGGTAAGCAGAGTCTCTTTAGACCCAGTTCAAATGCTACACTTATTTAATCTGTACTGTATTTTTTCTATTACCATTTCTTTCCCTTAACCTCCTACCCCCAGCAATCACTACACTGTTGTCTATGTCCATGAGTCCTTTTTGCTCAATCCCTCTACCCTCTACCACCCCTCTAGATACTTCACTTACTTTTCTTAATAGCTGGTTTGGAGACTGGAGTTATACAGCCAGCTCTACCAAACATCCCTTTTAATTGACGAGGAAAAACAGACTTCCTGAAAATTGAATAGTAAGTCAATTACATGAGATTAAAAGAAATCTAGGAAAGAGAAAACAGCCAAATGCAGTATATGAAGTGCTCCTAAACTCAATAAGAACATCATCTGGTTAATTGAAAATACAGGTTCCCCATCTGAAATACTGAATCACCAAAGATTCTGATGTCTTAAGTCAGTAAGCAGGGGCAGGAACTTATATAAGTAAGAAGTGATTCCTGTGGCCAGAGAAGTATGAGGACAGGCTGACAATGGGAAACATAAACTGTTGCTTATTCACTACCTGATTTCATTCACCAACGCACTCATCCACGTAGTCAGTCACGCATACATTTTCAACGTTCACTGTGATGCAGGCACGTTGCTGGGCACTAGGAAATAACAGCAGACAGGACACAGCACCACACCTCCTGGGCTCACAACGTGGTAAGTAACAAAGACACAGCAGAGCTGTGGTGGGCGTGGCTACATGATGAAGAGTCACAGGAACAGGGTTCTGACTACGCTTGCACGTGCTGATTGCACATGCTTTGGTGGTCTTGCTGTTGAATCCCGGCCTATACTTCACCATTTTTTTTGTAATTTGGCCATAGAATGGATTGAAAGTTACCTATTCTTGTATCCTTTACATCACAACCATCAATATTTTCATGACACAGATGTTTTCCTGTGTTTCCAAGTCAAGAGAGCAACTCATCTTTTCTATCTGTACTTTCATTGGAAACTTGCTAGCAATTTTCTATGAAAAAGTTAGTTTACAAATAAATACTCAGCTTTTTCTGAGAGGAGACAACATCCCACGATCTCTTAAACTGGATTCTAAATACTATCTCGATACTTAATGTTTAATAAAAATTGTCATTAAGTTAATTTTACTTTGCCATTTTTTTAATAAAATGACTCAAGGGAAAAACTTCCCTTACATTCAGAATGGAAAGAAAACCTAGATTAAAAATTTTTGGAGAAATCAGTTTTACTCATTCAATATACCTGATGTCCACTGAAAATATTGAAGACTAACCCACCACCAGGGGAGATAGGAGCTTAAAATGCAGATTCTCCCAGGCTCTTTTGTTAAAATAATGTCACTTTATTTCCCCCCCTAAATTAGTAGGGTAAAATTCTGCAAAACCCGATTTCATTTGACAAGGGGTGTCTGTCTGCAGGTAGTTAAAGCAGCCTTTGTTGTCGCTTTGTTGTTCTCCAGCCACCAAAAAGGTGAGGACTTCAGATGGGTTCTCTAGTAAATAAGATGTTCTATGAGTTGAAAGTTAGCAAAGCTGAAAACATCAAAAAAGAAAAAAAACAAAGATAAACAGGAATAGAAGCTGATATTTCAGAGCGAAAGAGTATGGCAAGGGAAATGAGAGAAGAACATCAGACTGACTTGAAAATTCAAAGTCCCTGACTGGTTTTGAGACAGATTCATGGAGAAATGTGCTTTTTACCCTAAATGACAAATCAGCAGTGATCCTAACTTTGAACTTTATTTTACTTACATAAGGTAAGTTTTCATTGTCTTAACAAGATGATGATACTTAATTGGGCTACGTTTTCCTGGTTCTGGACATGATCAGAGCTTGGCACAGGTCGAACCATCTGACCAATGGAATGCAGTTTTCTGGGTCATCCTGCCCTTTCATCCGCTCCGCCGTCCTGTGTCGTGTGTGGCTGATGCAGAAAGTGGCACCACCATGTACTATGTTGCGAAAGCAATAAACTGTGAGTGTTTGACGTTGGACTGTTGATTCTGGGAAAGGAAAAACTGGAAGCTGTGAATCAGAATTAAACAAGGTTGTAAGAAGATTGACAGACACCAAGAATGCAATAAAAAGCAATAAAATAAATAGGATATCACTTTTATATCAGCCATAATTATTAGGTGCAGCAACTTTGCTGGGCTAGGGAAAGAAAAAAAGTCCATAAGAAATTTATAGTTTAATAGAAATGCATAACTAATTAGAAAATAACAAAAAAAATAGTATTTATGTTCTGTAATATGGCCTGTGATTATTATATAATTTGAAGGGATGTGTGCAAAGTACAATTAAATGGGTGGTATAAAACAGAAAAGTTTTATGAGGGAGGTAGATTTTGAAGCTTTGAACCCCAACTTGAAGTAAAAGATTTGGGTTTCTGGAAATCAAAAGAAGAAATTCTGTGACTTAGTTGGTATTTTTTCATGTCTGTTACTGTTTTCCTTTAACAAAATAGAAATATATACATAAACTATACACTTGTTGAAAATAAGAATAGTATTCTTGCATGAAACTATGTCAGTAGGTGCCCACGACAGTGTCATGCTGGAATAGAAAGTGCGTGCTGGGAACGGCTGGGTGGCAGACGAGCGTGAGAAGATAGATGTCCCCACTGGCTGGGACTGACTCCGCTGAGAGACGTCACTGGAAATGTTAACATTTCCTCCAACCGCAATTATTTTACTTGAATCTTTGTGAGTTTTTTCATATCTCACACCATCTATTGAAGTACTTGCTTAATCATTTTATTTAATCAATTCAATTGTGTTATTTAAAAGCCTTAAAAACAGTATAACAATTTCACTTGTCATGAATCAAAGTGACCATGAAAATAAACATATCACAAAACAATGTGATTAATTCCAAAATTAAAACAAAATGAAATTCATAATAAATATAATCAGCTTACCTCTCACCTAAAGGTACCTTTGTCAATAAAAAATAATAAAGCTATCAATTTTGTAATTGTATAAATTGTCACTTGGTTAGATAATATTTCGTTGAGGAAAAAATTAGGTTCCATAGCTGTAAGACGATCGCACTTTTCTTGTTTGAGGCTAACCAGGAATGAAAATGTCATCTCACACATGTATCTGCTGAGAAAGAGCAAGATATTTTATCCAGCTGCTCTGATAGGTTTAAATACTGAGAACTAATTACTAACCATATTGATATGTGATTCTTTTCAATACAATTGTAGTCCAAGAAACCATATGAAGCAATCTCCCAAACCTGTTCTTTTGAATCTGCCCTATTCATGGACTGGCACAAACAAGCATTTCTCTTCTGCCCATTTTTGCCATCTGGTTTGGAAAAATAGACATTAACATCTTTTATCAATTATTTTAAATATATCCTCACCATATAATATTCACCACATTTCCAACCTTTGACTCAACATTGATATCTTATGCCCCCATACCTCACACCCAATCAATCAGAAATTTGTATGAGTTTCCTTTGAAATAACATGTGCAGAATCCAACCATTTCTCATCAGATGCACCGCCCACCTGACCTAAGTCACCATCAGATTCCCTGAGGACTTTTGTCACAGCTGCCTCACTTGTCTCCTGGCTTGCAATCTTGCCTCCAGACCTCAGCTACTTATTTTCCATGTAGCAGTCAGCATTATTCTTTTAAAATATACGATTATGTAAGTACTCTAGTCCACTAAGTAAAATATTATTTATTTTTTCCTTTACCCTTCTCTCCCTGTTCTCAATCAAAAGTAAGCTCCTGGAAGTCAGGGATTTTTATGTTCACTGCCCTTCCACCGAGCCTGAAACTGTTTTAGATTATGTGTACAACAACTATTCGTGGAATGTGTGAGCACATTTTCAGGGAGCTCTTAATGTTGTTAACTCTTAACCAGATCTAACAGTTGAGAGAATCCAACCTCATAGCTCCAGTGTTACTGTCAATATGTGCATTTGATTCACATGGTCTTTTAAGGGAATACTGATGTAAGAATTGGTTGTAAAATCAATTTTCATTGCTTAAATAAACATATAGATGTATAAGATATGTTCATACGTCAGTTATAAGCAAATGTATGATTTTTTCAGGGTAGAAGTTTTATTTGGAAAGACTCAAAGTTCTTCTTCTACTATACACACTCACGTGATAACTTCTTTATTTAACTTTTATTCAATTTATTGGGGTGATATGGGTTAATAGAATTATATGGGTTTCAGATGTATGATTCTATTATACATCATCTGTATATGTGTAATGTGTATTCACCACCCAATTCAAGTCTCCTTCTGTCACCATTTACCCTCCCTTAACCTTCTTCTACCCCCAACCTGTCCCCATTTCCCTCTGGTAATCACCATGCTGTTGTCTACAAGTTGTTCTTTGTTTGTTTGTTTAATCTCTTCACCTTTTTAACCCAGCCCCCCTCCCTCTGACAACAGTCAGTCTGTTCTCCGTCTCTATGAGTCTATTTTCATTTTGCTTATTTATTTTGTTCTTTAGATTCCACATATAAGTAAAGTCATATGGTATTTATCTTTGTCTGGCTTATTTCATTTAGCATAATGCTTTCTAGGCCCATCCATGTTGTCACAAAGGGTAAGATTTCTTTCTTTTTCACAGCTGAGTAGTACCCCATTGTATAAATGTACCACAGCCTTTTTATCCACTCATCTACTGATGACTTCTTAATGTATAAACTTACATTCACTCGCTTCTGCACCCAAAAATGAGGGAAAAAGTTGAGAACTCAATGCTTTGAACCTAAACATACTGACCAATTAAACCCTTTCACCAATTAGTTCTTCTAACTCTTGAATTGCATGTAAAGTAACTCAAGGTTTTCCTTTATGTATAACAAGCACATTTTATTTTCTAAGTTTGGAGATAGGGATTGACAGAGGAAAAAAATGACCACAGACTCATGATTTTTAAGGGAACTAAAAGATTGCCATTTATAAGAACTACATTGCAACAAGGACGAGAAGGTTCACTCACCAGCCAGAGGTGAAGAACTGCACAGCCCAGTTCTTTATTGTACCAAATCCAGCCTTCTTCTGCACATGAGTACCTTTAAGTCTTCTTCTAAGAGTTGGCTGAGGTCAACAGGGTATGTAACAGGCCCATTGCTCTCAGGAAAAAGAGGAGACCCGTGATACCCTGCAAGGAAGAAGAGTTCTCATGCCATTCAGTGGGGATGAGGAAGGTGGACCTCACTGAAGTTTACTAATTTACAATTTAATTACTAATTTAACTGTAGTTGATCTAGGCCAAATAATTTATTCAATAACAATTGGGATCATAATAAGAATCACAACATTTATTCAGGGCAATAAAATGTTGAAGATTTCTGAAAATCTATAAAGTGGTCATAATTATTGTTCGGGGAAACAAAACATTAAGAATTTCTTTGGTGGTTGTATTTTAACGTTTTGAACATGTGATGTGAATATCTTTTGATTGTGGAAGCTACTCTATTTTAAATTGCACAGTCAATGATATAGTGATGAAGAAAAATCTTCATTTACTCACACATAATTTTAATGAAGTTATCCAATATAAACTGGTTCCACTCTAAGGATGCCAGTCTACTTGTAATTTTCTAAAAGTAAATTTACTTGGGGAGTGACATAAAAAATACAACTCTATCAATGTCACCTTTATGTCAGCAAACAGATTAAATGTTTCTAATATCCAGCATGATGACATTCCGTGGGGTCTAGATCACATTTGTGATAGTATATTTGATACAGTTGTAAACCTTGGAAGAATACACTTACCGAAGAGAATAGCTTTTTTCCCCTAGTCTTAAACATGTTATAGTTGCCAGTGTAAATCACTTGTCAGTCCATGGCAAATGTAACAGTGTTTTAATCTGAAAAGAAGGAGAAATAAAGTACAGATAATCTTTTGGGCCATTTTCTTGGCACCATCACACATTGGAGACTGACAGGTCCTTCATTTGAGTGACAGGTGTCCTTTGAAATGCCTGTGAATCAGTGTCTGTACAGACTGTTGAAATGCATATTTCCATCCTTATCGTAAAGGAATGGATGGGCAAGATAGGTGCTGTTAACATTGCAAATAGCTCCAGAATTATTCATTGTCAGCTCCAGGCAAAGAATAGGCGGAAAGTTTTATTATTCACCATGCACAATAGCAGGATGCTTAATGATTCTCTGTTACCTTGGCAGAATTGTCCGTCGACTTCAGGCACAAGCAGTGGGTGACACAGGTCTGGCCAAGTGTTAGAGCAAGATCATACATTCTGGTCCCATTTTAATTTCTAATACATTAATCTTTCCCTCCCAGATGCACAATGAATATTCCATAGACTCTTGTTTGTCAGAAGCTGTCTGGCTTTCATCTATTCAGGTGGTTTCATTGACTGTGAAAGCGTGCTTCAAAGGCCTGATCAGTCAATGACAACTGTCTCACAATAGCATTGAGTAATGCTTTCCTTTTTTCTTTTCAGGCATCTGATAGACAACTTTGACACCTGATCTCTGGGGACCTCATGGAGTCACTCAGAGTTCTTAAGAGACTTCCCTTACTTTATCATTCCAGAAAGAATTGTCACAGGTGAATGTATCGCACTTTCTCAGGAGCTGAACCCGACCCTTGAATCCATCTCATTTGCACTGCAGGTTTCACAATGAATTAAAATGGATTAAGTTGGCTTAATGCTGTTTTACAAGCAAGCGGAAAGCTCTGCACCATTCATTTTTTATTTTAATCCTTTGTCTTAGCCTGCTAATTACTATTGTTTTAAGTTCATTATCCTGGCATGCACATTGTTACTAGTTGGATGCTAATGCTTGTAAGCAGTGTCCTTACTTTTGCAGGTACTGACCCTTCAATTGTCGAATTAGTCCATGTCATTGCTGAACAGCACACTGTAATCTGCAATTCTCTCTTTAAGATTTTATTCTTCTCTTGTCTCTAATTAATTAAGAAGTAACCCCACTGAAGCATCTTATGCACAGACTGAAGTTCAAAAGCATTAAAGGAGGAGAGGCTGGAAATTGGATGTCTGATTCCTCCGGTTTCTCTGATCACCCTGGGTCAGAGGAATTCTCTGATACCACATGTTTTACCTGTAAAGCTTGCAAAAATATGACCAAAAAGGCAATCTGAGCTACAGTTACTGTCTCACCACCACTTTTTTCAGACTTCCTTAAGTACAATGGACAGGTTACCATGCTACAGTTGAGACCAAAATATAAGTAACATAAGACATTGTTGAGAAATTATTTGAAGAGGTGAACCAATCACAGAATTCACAGAACTCATGTCTGGTACAGATTGGAAGTATCTAACATAATTTCTCATTTCAAAGCAAGCATTATCTGTACAATGTCCTCATGCAGATCAGCCAGCTTTCTGAACATTTTCTGTGACAGGAACTTTACAACTTCAAAATTGTGAAGTTGTAGATTTTACAAAATTTAATTTATTATGAATTGAAATCTACCACCTTATAACTTTGATTTACTGGTCATAGTTTTGTGTTCTGGAGCCACACACACAAAAGACCATTGCCTTTGCTTCATAACTGCACTTCAGTGATTTTAAACATGTCTGCCCAAAGCCTCTCTAAGAGATTAAATGCACCCAGTTCCTGTAGTCCTTCCTTAAGGAGTAAAATTTTGAGACCTTCTTATAATCCTAGTCACTCTCTCCTGGATATGTTTTTCCATTCTTCTCCAACATCCAATGTCTTAATCGAGATGAAAGAAATCTCCCTAATCAAATTGACCCTTGATTCTCCCCCATCTTTCCCTTTGCAAGTATTCTTATTCTCTCCTACATCCACAATTCCTCTCATTCTACGAGATCAGTTTAATAAGAAATCAGTCATCGTTTTCTATTTAAAAGTGCTCTCTACCTTGATCTTAAATTCCCCTATATTTCTTCATTTTCTCCTTTCTTTAGGAGAAAATTCATTTTGAGTTGTCATTGTTCAGTGTCACCTCCTCACACTACTCCATTAGAGTTTTAGTCACACTGCTTCTTGAAAATGTTTTTGTCTCTGACTTCTATATTGCCAAAATCGATGCTTTCCTCTTTGTTTTCACTTATCATATTTGACACAGTCAGCTACCTATTCTTTTTGAAATATTTTGTTCTCTCAACTAGAGCTGTACCGTAATATCTTAGTTTGCCTCAAACACCATTGGCTCCTTCCTAGGCTTTGCCAGTCTCTTCCTCATTCTGACCTCTCTCTAGTCTCAGATCCTTGACCTTTGACCCTTTCCTGTACTTACAGTCACATGTTAAGTGATCTCATCTGGTTTCCATCTTGCAGTGACAACCATATGATGATGTCTCCCTAAAGTATACCTCCAATACTAGACTCTGCTGAGCGATTCGACTCATATGCTCACTTTCCAACTCAACATCTGCATTTCATTTTATAACAGGCATTCAATCCCTGACATGCTAAAAATGAAGCATTCCACACTCTAACCCATAATGATTGGTTAGATAATTGGACCAGTCTTCCCCACTCCCCACACCCAGATGGCAAAGAAAGTAGAGAAGATGTACTTTTAAGTTATCTGAAAGCAACAAAAGCCTGAAAAGACAATACAAAATTATCAGGTCAAAGTGGAGAGAAAAATGGAAATTGAGGAAGGTAAATGAGCTGGTAGTTGTTGTAAGATAAGCAGAAGAGCAGTCAAGACCAAGACCCAGAAAAATTTGAGAGTCTAACAGGAGAATCTCCCCACAATGGTCTGGAATCTCAAAGAACTTCACTCCTTGAGGGGAAGGTAAAGCAGAAAGGGAAAAGTCATTCCATGGAATTCCAGAGTAGTTTTAAGTTGACTCTATTATTTGGGGGTGGGGGGAAGAATTTGGTCCTGAACTTTGTTTAAATTGGTCCTGGATTGCTATTATTTCCAGGAGCCTGCAGAACAAATCACAAATTCTCTCTGGAGGAAGTTGCCCTCATACTACCCAACCTGCTCCATCTTAGTTAGTATCCCTTTTACTGGGTTACTAAGATGCATTTCCCTGATCCCAACATTTATTCCATCAACATCCAGATCTTGTGATAATTGGACATTTTCAGCATCTTTATTGCTATAATGCTAGTCAAAACTGCTATAATCTATTGCCTGAACTATTGTAATTAATACCTGTTAAATGATCTTCCTAATTATATCTTTGTCCTCTTCTAATGTTTCTCAACGTGGCATCCGAAGGGACCTTTGAAAAATTTAAATCATGTAACATCAATTATCTTTCTAAAACTCTTCAATAGCTTCCTACCATTTAATAGGGCTTACAAAGTCCTGCATGATCTTATGACATACTTGCTTTTTACTGTACTCTCAGTTACCTTTCTTGAGTATATCCGCTTTACTTTGTTTCATACTCTTTGAATATACTAATGTCTCTCTTTGGAATGTACTCTTCTCTCATATGGGGTGTAGCTCAAATGTCATCTCCACATTGAAGACTTCCTTGACTATTCAATCTAATATCCCCATCTCTTAAATTGTTTTGTATCTGCTTTTTGTTGTTGCTGTTGTTGTTTTTGCTGTTGTTGCATTCACCACTATCTTAAAATATATTTTTTTATTAATTTAACCTAAGACCTTATCAATCTGTTCACTGTTATTTTCCATAGCCCATAGCTGTTCTTGGTAAATAGTAGGGGCACAAGATATTTGTTAAATAATGAAATGTACTCCCTTTAGAGTTTATTAGTAGCATAACTGACAAATTTGTTGTAAACATACCTTTTGTGAAAGTTTATCATTAGAGAGTCATCTGCAAAAATTTTCCTCATTTTTACACTGTAGAAGTTATTAAATACTGAATAAAATGTAGTTTATATGTGATGTCTAATGAATCACAAAATTTTTACTAAAGCTATAATGACTTAGGGAGAGCATTTACAATGTATCTAAAATAACTTGTTTGTGTTCTATAAAGCTAAAATTATGAAAATGACTATCTTGAATATTAAAAATATAAATGAAGGTATATGTTTAAAAATAAAAATTGGTTTATTAACCAATAGAGTATTTTCTAATGAATTTTTCAGGTGCTATAGACATTCTAAAAGAACTAAATAATTGGCCAACATACCAGTTCAGTGAAAGAAATTACTTGATTTCAGTTACAGCTTGAAAGGGGCCATAAAGGTGAACAGAGAAGAGGGGAGAGGGAACTTGAAAGAAGAGAATAAATTTTAGGTGAAAAACGGAATCAAGTTTCTTATTTGGGAGTAGAAGAATCTAAATTATATGAAGACTTGAGTTATGAGGAAGGAGAACCTACAAAAACATTTGAAAGGCAAAGCAAGCCCACCTGAAACTGTCATTGCTTTAGAGCAGGGGTGTCAAACTGATTTTCACTGGGGGCCACATCAGCCTCGCCATTGCCTTCAAAGGGCCGAATGTAATTTTAGGACTGTATCAGTGTAACTACTCCTTAACTAGGGGCAAGGAGCTTGGCACTGCCCCCAGGTGGGGGCAGGTAAAACAAGGCGGCAGGCCAGATTTGGACACGGGCCTTGTGTTTGCCTCTATGCTTTAAATGAAAGGGGGGACATCACTGGAAACAGGCAGTAAAGAAACAAAGGAATCTCATTCATTGATAACTGCCAACATGTGTGATGTGTTGGCTCTGTGTAAGCTTGCTTTAAAGACCACCCCGCCTTCCCACAGTGAATCTCCACAAAATCCCTAGACACAGAGACAGTTTACGTTATTTTATTTATTTTTATATCCTCTCCTGAGGAAATATTTTTATTCTTTTTAGAGATAGTGGGAGGGAGAGACAGAGAGAAATGATGTGAGAGAGAAGCATCAATTGGTTGACTTCTCATGCCCTCCCTGACCAGGGCTGGAATGAGTAACCTGGGCATGTGCCCTGACCAGGAGTCGAATCCGTGACTTTTTGGCCTACAGGATGATGCAAAAACCAACTGGACCATCAGCCAGGGCCATACCGATGGTTTTTAATTCCTGTTTTACAACTGAGAAAGTGGAAACTCAGAAACATTGAAAATCTTGTTGCAGGCAGCTGATCGCTTGGTGAGAAAAGGGGGACTTCTTCTCTAACCTTTCTCAGTCTATGATCTGTCCGCACTAACATTCTCTACAATGCTTTGTCTTCAAGCTAAATCCAGGATGTTTTTGTTCTCCAGCAAAACTCTAAAGGTTTTCACAGGTCCCTGTTTAAAATTTGCCGTTGCTTTCTTGTGTGTTTGTGTGAGAAGGAGGGAGAAACAGAGGGACAGAGAGAGAGAGGAGAGACAGAGAGAGACAGAGACAGCCAGGGCTTTTATTGAGTCAGCCAAAAAGTTCATTTGGTTTTTCCCATAAGATGGCTCTAGTAGCTCTTAGGTGTCTTTAACTTCATTCAAAACAATTTTGTTAGATTGCATTGTGACAGCTGTCATATCAGTGTGCATTTTTTTAAAACTTATCAAAATTGGTAAATTTTTGTGTAGCCATTTTAATTTTGAATATGGAAGAAAATATGCAACATTTTGGGCATATTATGCTTTATTATTTAAAGAAAGGTAAAAACAAGCAAAATGCAAAATATACATATTTATGCAGTGTATGGAGAAGGTGCTGTGACTGATCAAATATGTCAAAAGCGGTTTACGAAGTTTCATGCTGGAGATTTCTCGCTGGATGATGCTCCACGGTCTGTTAGACCTGCTGAAGTTGATCAAATCAAGACATTAATTGAGAATAATCAAGGTTATACCACACGGGGTATCGTGAAAATACTCAAAATAGTCAAATCAATAAAGTTATTGGTGAAAAATGAAAAATGTGTCTTTTATTTGATGGAAAAAATTAAACAGACTTTTTGGCCAACCCAATATTTGCAGTAACACATTGGGTTTACAGGGCCTTAGGTTTCCCTGGCAGGCAGCCATCTACTCTCACCTTCTCAAGCTTGCAGCTACAACACTTGGCATTCCATTTTCTAGCCTGCTCTTTTTAGACATTTCTTCTATCTGATTATTCATTTAAAATCTTCCTGCAGTGTTTGCTGTTCTTCACCTGTTTGTTGCTTTTCCTGTGTTTAGAGGTTAAAAAGTTATGTTGGTGCAAGCTTAATAAAGCCTAACAAGAAATGAATCCACACAACCATTTGAACTAAGCAGATGGCAAAGCATAGTTTGAAAGTTGAATAGCTTGAATGGTGTGACACCTTAAAATGAGGAGAAAATTTTAATGTATTTATAGAATAGGTGACTCAACATAAAACATTAAAGCCCAATTATACTAATTGGTTAATAATGATTTCAATAAAGATTCTTTTAATTTGCTAACTGCAACCCCAGTATGTAATTAAATTCTATTGTCTCAAAATAAATTTGGTTATCACTGTTAACAATAATTCTTTTTTGAATAATATGTCCCAGTGCCTTGGGAAGTCAGCCTATTTGTGACATCTTTTTTTTTAAAACACTTTATTTTTTTAATTAACTAATTTATTTTTTTTAGAAAGAGGGGAAGGGAGAGAGAAAGAGAGGGAGAGAAACATCAATGTGTGGTTGTCTCTCATGTGGCCCCCACTGGGGACCTGGCCCGCAACCCAAGCATGTGCCCTGACTGGGAATTGAACTGGCGACCCTTTGGTTCACAGCCCACGCTCAATCCATTGAGTTACACCGGCCCAGTGTATCTGTGACTTCTGAATGAATAATGGAATAAACCAGGCCACCTGGAACCCCAACCTCTGAGAGTCAACACTATGAGTCAAGAACAACAGGACCTTCATTTTTAGCTTTAGAAAGTATACAGCTATTTGCTTGTTTCAACACTAATTGGCATCCTTAGATCACTATTTCTTTTTAACAAACTGGTATACACATGACAGGAACTCTATAGCTTATCAAAATGTTACTCTGAAACCAAAATGTGAGCCTCATTTCATCTCTCTTCAGCAGGAGCTGTTTTGGTGCACACCGTGCATATGCGTGGCTAGGGAAAGAGGGCCAGCAGTTCCCTAGGTCCCCGCTTTCACTATCATCTTTCTTTCTAATAAGACCACTTAGCAATGTCATTTATTTACTTTATTCTCAGCTTTCCACAGGCATTGGTGACTTTGGTATCAGAATCAGGGTTTCCTACCTTAGGGCTTCTTCCCTCCTTTTTGGAGGTGCCAAAAAATGTTAGTGAGGCTACCAATTTCCTGTCACAATTCATCTTTTCAACTCAAGTGTCATTTTTTCTATTCCACTTGGCTCTTTGCATCCATAGCCACATCTCAGACCTTTTCTTCAAAGAGAGCATAATAGTTACTTTGGAAATCTTAAACTCAACCATCTTAGTTTTGTCTGTAAGTCCCATTGCACCCCCTTTGCATCTGACTTCCTCCTTCTTTCCTCACCAAGTCACTTCACCCTTCATTTTATTAGCATTACCACGCAAACTGTCCTTGTCTTACTTTCAGGTAATGGTTTATTGAATTGAGCAAAAGAATATCTCCCCTTCTGTGAATTCCTACAGAATATCTGATATCTTCTCTTATTCCTCCCAGTTAGATTCTTCAGGAAGTATATGAAAATTTTGTGATTGCACTTTATTGTCCAATAAGCCAACTTTATTTTAAAGACATATACTATTTGATCTTCCAACCTCTTCACATTTACTCTTTGGTGCAGCATGGTTGGTTTTCCCTCCTCCTATTCCACTGAAACTCCTCTCCTGAAAGTTCTTTATGACATGGTTAATATGGGCCTTATGTTGTTTGATCTCTGTCTAGATATTTAGTGCAACTAATCAATATATTTTTTTAAACTTCTGCCCACCTTAACTTCCACACTGCCACTCTTCCCCCATGTCATCCCCACCTCCTTTACTTTCTTATCTCGTTTTCTTTGATATTCTCAGTTTGTCCACATTCCCTTTAAATACTGGTATTCCAACCAACATGGCCTTGGTCCTCCTTTCTCCTCCCATCACACTATTCTTATGAGCTTTGATACACCTCCTTTTCTTGAATTGCCATTACTATTTATGTGCTAAAGATTATCCTACATCCTACATCTCTGAATTTTTTCTTGAAGACACATCTGCCCAAATACTAACAAGTTGTACTATATGTTCTAGAAGTATACTAAACTCAACTTGTAAAACTCCTAATCATTTGTTTGTATAACCCCATCTCCTCTCTGTTATAAACCCCTAAACTTCATACTCTTCCTATGTTCCCCAATTTGGAGGTTAGTACTATCACCTAGTCAATCTCCAAAGCCAGGATGAGAGGCACCTAGAAAATTTCTCTGCTGAACACCTTATTGCCATATGCTCTGCTTTTTTCCTCTTATATGTCTTCTCTATACCTCTGCTGCCATTGGTTACTTCAAGTTTCTTTCATTTTTTACATAAGTTACTGTTGTGGCTTTCTTTAGGTTCTCCTGTTCTTGTTACCCTACCCTCTGCACTGTGGCTGTCTAATTTTGTTACTCCTATGATTAGAATCCTCTACTACTTCCCTGTTGTTTAGAACAAGACCAGGTATAAAGACGATTGTGAACTCATACAAATCAATAAAAAAATAAAAAGAAAAATGAACAATCTGCTTAAAAAATGGGCAGAGGATCCATAAAGACATTTCTCCAACAAAGACACACAGGCGGCCAACAGATACATGAAAAGATGCTCCACATAACTAACCATCAGGGCAGTGCCAACCAAAACCATAATGAGATATTGCCTCACACCTGTCAGGCACCTATTGCCTTTTTATAATGGTCAGAATGGCCATTATAAAAAGGCAATAAAGGGTAAGTGTTGGTGAGGATATACAGAAAAGGGAACCCTTGTACAGTGTTGATGGGATTGTAAACTGGTACAGCCACTATGGAAACAGTGCGATGATTTATCAAAAAGTAAAAAATAGAATTGACATATGACCCTTCAATCCCTCTCTTGGGTATTTATCCAAAGGCACTAAAAACACTAATTTGAAAAGACAGATGCAATCTACATTCATTGCAGCAGTGCTTACAAGAGCCAAGGTATGGAAGCAGACAAAGTGCCCATCAGTAGACAAATACATAAGGAAACGTGCTTCATGTATAGAATGGAATATTATTCAGCCATAGAAATGAAATCTTGCCAACTGTGCCAACATGAATGGACCTAGAAGGTACAGTATTAAATGAAATAAGACAGACAGAGAAAGACAAACACATGATTTAACTTACATGTGGAATTTAAGGTAGCCCTGGCTGGTTTCTCACTTAGTCCAAGCGTCATCCTGTATACCAAATGTTTGTAGATTTGATTCCTGGTCGGGGCATGTATGGGAGGCTACCAATTGATATTTCTCTCTCACATCGATGTTTCTCCTTCGCTCTCAAATCAATAAACATGTTCTCAAGTGAGGAATAAATAAAAATAAATAAGTAAATATATAAATAAAACAGTAACAAACCTGTAGATACAGAGAAAAAAATTAATGATTGCCAGATAAAAGGGAAAGGGGGATTAATAAGCATAATCAAAAAAGGTAGAGGGGATTAATATGTACAAACTGCCAGTTATAAAATCAGTTATGGGGATGTAAAATACAACATAAAGAATACAGTCAGTAATATTGTAATAACTATGGATGGAGTCAGGTGGGCCCAAGTGTTATCATGGTGATAACTTTGTAAGATATATAAATGTGTAGTCACTGTGCTGTACATCTGAAGCTAATGTAATATTGTATGCCAACTACAATTCAAAAATAAATGAACATAAAAAGACAGCATGTGATGACTTCAAATAACTGAAATTTCTCTCTAACTTCCTTTCACATTAATATACTACACTGATATTTGAGCCACATCAGCTATAAACTTTTCCTTATTTGTAACACGTACCCTCACCACCTTGAATTTGTTCCGTCTTACCTCCCTTCTGTACCAGGATAACCTCTACCGATCTTTCAGAGGCCCCCTGAAGTTATATCTTTTGCGTAACCTGCTATTTTCTGCTATAATTCTGTGTAGTTATCTCTATTGTAATTTTTATAATTGTAACAGTCTCCTTTTTATGGACTGTTAGTTTCTTGAGAATGTGAGTTGCAGCCTTCATGTTACTCTAAGAATTTCAAATGGTGCATAGTGAATAATATGTGCTCAATTAATATTTATTGAATATACAGATAGACAAAATTGTAAAAGTTAG